>NC_135980.1:22103592-22420467 GCF_053455715.1 Rhinoraja longicauda | reverse complement strand
AACGATCCAGAATCCTGACTGCTAAGTTAGGTGGTGTGTTATTGCAATTCATTGAACTAATTGGTTTTTTGACCCCTCCGACACATTCTTAGTCACATGTTCTAATTGTTTAACACTGCATCCAAATTGTGGTATTGGAATTCTCATTCTCTGAAAATTTAGTCCAGGAACACAGTACTCTGTTACTGTATTGTATGTTCAGTCCATTGTATAATCTGCACATTTATGTTTCTCTCTCATTTTCAATGCTTGGTCTCAATTTTCCGGCTTGAGATTGCTTATGTGACCTTTATTTGGCTGTGTAAATTAGGCTGAAGACTGGGCAATTGTGGTGGATTTTGTTTCTTCAGCTGACTTGTAGTTTTACAAATTCTCAAATCCTTTGTGGATGTAAATTGAATTAAAAAAATATCTCGTTGTCCACAAGATTAAACTAAATTAGTTTGATGTTGAATGCAGTTGTCAAAACATTTGAAGGCTTCAATCCTAAGTATGTTTCATTTCATCTTCCGCCTGCCCTGTGATTTGCAACTAATTTCCTACTCTGTTGGCTTCTGATTTCTGGCAAAATTAGTCTAAATTATGTTAATTTAGAACCAGGATTAAAAAAAAAAAATCCATGATTTTTTTATAAGGTGCATGAAAAACAAAGTTATGTCCTTTGCTGGTCATGTAAAAGAAGCATATGATTATCCACTATTCTTCATGTGGACACACCATTAAGAGACCCAATGGTTGTGGGTGAGCTTCATGGGTGAGCTTCATGGGTGCCCAGCAGTGCCCCTGACATCCCACATCCTGCAGCTAATGCACTGCAATAACATTCCTGCCATCACCAGTTTAAATATTTAAATTAAATTAAACACACAACTGATTCAAGTGCAGCCTCCTTGCCGCAGCCTCCTTGCCGCAGCCTACTCGCCAAAGACTCTTGAGCCAAAGACTCGTACTTTACCTCACCAAGGCACTTGAGCCAAAGACTCGCACTTTACCTCACCAAGGCACTTCCCCTCACGAAGGCCGCTCCCCGAGACCTGAACTTAATTTATCTAATCAAGTCACTATCCACACAACTAATTAGGATGTCTCAGCCAATCCACTCACTCGCTGGTCTGACTGCTGCTCCTCTGCGACCTTCAAGGTAATTGCCCCGAGCTGACTCTTGATGCTCTTTTTAAACCTCTCGAACTTTACTCACCTAGGAGAAAGCTATCCTTCAGCCAATCCACTCACACGCTGGTGTGGCTGCTGCACCTCTGCGACCTAGTACAGGGCCCTAGTGAGACCACACCTGGAGTACTGTGTGCAGTTTTCGTCTCCAAATTTGAGGAAGGATATTCTTGCTATTGAGGGCGTGCAGCGTAGGTTTACTAGGTTAATTCCCAGAATGGCGGGACTGTCATATGTTGAAAGACTGGAGCGACTAGGCTTGTATACACTGGAATTTAGAAGGATGAGAGGAGATCTTATCGAAACGTATAAGATTATTAAGGGGCTGGACACGTTAGAGGCAGGAAACATGTTCCCAATGTTGGGGGAGTCCAGAACCAGGGGCCACAGTTTAAGAATAAGGGGTAGGCCATTTAGAATGGAGATGAGGAAAAACTTTTTCAGTCAGAGTTGTGGATCTGTGGAATTCTCTGCCTCAGAAGGCAGTGGAGGCCAATTCTCTGAATGCATTCATGAGAGAGCTAGATAGAGCTCTTAAGGATAGCGGAGTCGGGGTATGGGGAGAAGGCAGGAACGGGGTACTGATTGAGAATGATCAGCCATGATCACATTGAATGGCGGTGCTGACTCGAAGGGCCAAATGGCCTACTCCTGCTCCTATTGTCTATTGTCTATTGACCTGCTGCTCTGGTCTCCTCCCTCATTCCATAGAAGAGCCCGTTTGTCAGTTAATTGCCTTTTGTAATTTGTCCCGAGTGTATTAAATAAAACTTGTGTAAGAGTGATCAGTGATCAAGAGGCCGAAGGGCCTGTTTCCATAGCTGTATCTATAAAACTAAGAAAGCCACAGAATCCATTTCTAAAGAAGCGCATAAATATTTTACTTACAGGCTTTGATAAATAAATTTCACTAACTGGAGCCTTTAAAAATATCTGAAAATGACTGGGATCTGACCAAGATACTTTTTTTCACCATAAGTTTGTTTTTTGACTGTATTATGTTGACTCTTAAAGATCCTTATTCAGAGTATTTAAGCTACATGTTTTTATGCACAGTGAGACTGAAGGTCGAAGATTGCATGTCAAAGTTTAGTCATTTGTAAATACTCCCTCATATAACCAAGATGATTAATCATTTTACTTATATTTATCATATCATATCATATCATATATATACAGCGCGGAAACAGGCCTTTTCGGCCCACCAAGTCCACGTCGCCCAGTGATCCCCGCACATTAACACTATCCTACACCCACTAGGGACAATTTTTTACATTTACCCAGCCAATTAACCTACATACCTGTACGTCTGTGGAGTGTGGGAGGAAACCGAAGATCTCAATGTTCAATTACTCAATGTTCACTTTGGTTCTTCAAATATTTACACTATTACTCTTCTAGTTTTGAGAGTATGCAAAAGCTATGTGAGAAGTACAACCGGGCCATGGATAGCATTCAGCAGTTGGTGAGTAATTTTGATTATTTATAGTATTTAAACAAAAGTTACCATTTATTTTAAATTTTAAGTTGTCCAACATTCAGCCCAAAACCCATCTTTGGTTTTATTGGTTTCATTGCCTTGTCAAATTTTTTGTTTCCTCGGGGTTTTTTTAAAAGATTATTTTCCATTCTTACAATGTGCATGTATCTCAACTTTGTGAAAGAAAATAACTGCAGATGCTGGTACAAATCGAAGGTATCACAAAATGCTGGAGTAACTCAGCAGGTCAGGTAGCATCTAGGAGTGAAGGAATGGGTGACGTTTCGGGTCGAGACCCTTCTTCAGACTTCAGAAGAAGGGTCTCGACCCGAAACGTCACCCATTCCTTCTCTCCTAGATGCTGCCTGACCTGCTGAGTTCATATCATATCATATCATATATATACTCTAGCATTTTGTGATACCTTGTATCTCAACTTTAGCGAAATCCAGGTTCCAGATGAGTACACAAACTCGTCTGAGAAACATTGTGTCCGAGATCCACTGTATCATGGGCCGAATTGGGGTTCAGAGTTGGTTCTGATTATATTTGGAGGCATGGTCACACATCCCCTTCCTATAATTGTAGTTTAATTTGGAAAAGTGGCGAGAAGGAAAGTTGACATTAGGTGTTGAAGGAAACCATTGACAAGTACTGAAATGCAAGAGTTAGGAAGGGAACATTTTTGACTGTCTTAAGCTGCCATCTGCTCCTAAATGGGTACATTTAGTAAGGATCTCCTCTTTGGTGTGTTATCAAATGGAGGAACTGAAGAGATACATGATTCATTCTTTCCCTGGACTCGGCAGTAGCACAATGGTTTCTTGTAGTCTATTTTGTACTTTGACATCTTCTTTAAAGAAGCGCTGTCTTGCTATTTTCGAATTTGGAATTTATTGGAAGGAGTGAGATTGCTCTGCATCTGTGACTGAAACCCGTTGAAAGTTTTTGGTTGCATTTAGTTTCTTTTAGAAATAAACTCTGCTCCATTCAAAGCACGCTTTTGTTCTAACTTGCCCTATCCCGTTCACTTCTTATCCCTGCGCTCAGTCATATACTTTGGCTCCCATTTTAGTACCTCTGTTTAAAATTCTCATGCTTCTTTGCATTTTTTATTGTCACACCATTAATGTGTCCATAATAATTCATCTGCGAGCTTGCCTTTTTTCAGTGACTTCCTCCAATCCTATAACTCCATGAGAAATGCTTGCACCCATTTGTAAAGTTAACACAACCTGCCATTGGCAACCATATCTTTCTCTAAGAATATCTTCAAGTTCTAGAATTCTCTTCAGGTTTTGAGGTACCTCTGCATTTTTCCACCTTAACATGCTCCTCAAAACATTTTGCCCATGGTTTAATTATATGCCTTAAATGTAGCTTTATATCATAACTTTATCCAATAGTAATCCTGGGAAGTAATTGTACTGTTGTCACACCACCTTGTAAATACAGTAGTTGTAGTTCGGAGGGGTAACTTGGGGAATAGAATTGTCAGTTTAGGATATAATTTGAGTGGATCATATTTGGTTTTCTGTTTTCCTTTTAAATGCTATTTTGTGGTGAGCAAAAGTTTAATTGAAGCTCCAACTTAATGCATTATTGTACAACCTTGCTCTAAGCTTAGACTAGCACAGAGTCGTGCTTCTAACCAAGTACATCTTCCATCTAATACAGTGGAAAGGGACAGCACTGCCTATGAAACTGAATACTCGCCCTTGCAATGGCCTGCTACGACATATTCTGCAACAGGTCTACAACCACTCAGTGACTGATCCAGAGAAACTGAACAATTATGAACCCTTTTCTCCAGAAGTTTATGGAGAAACGTCGTTTGATTTAGTCGCACAAATGATTAATGAGATCAAGATGACTGAAGATGATACATTTGTTGATTTGGGAAGTGGTAAGAAGTTTTATTATTTTATCAAGATAATTATGGGGAAAGGCTGAAGAATCTGTCTTGTGTTCATCTAATGTATCATTTACCCAAGTTAACAAGAGTAATTTATAGTGGGGGGGGAAATTAATAATTCTGGCTTATTTACTGATTGCTTCACATTGGATTTGTGTGTACATTTTTATGGAATGCGGACTGATTTTTGTTTTCCCTTTTCCCTTCAAGGAGTGGGTCAAGTTGTGTTGCAAGTTGCTGCAGCTACACAGTGCAAGCATTACTATGGTGTTGAAAAGGCAGAGATACCTGCAAAATATGCTGAGGTAGTGCAAAATTGGGCTAATTCTTTCAGGAATGAAGTTTGAAAGCACTTTGACATGAAAAGAATGTTAAACATTTGGAACTCTTACAAAATTGCATTTAATGCAATTAAATGCATTAAAGTTGGGTCGCTTGTTAGTTTTAAATCTGAGAGTGGTGAAATTTTTGTTGACTAAAGATTTTGTGGTATTTGGGGGAGAAGGTTGGTGTGTATACATGGGTCCTTCACAGTCGCCGAGTTAAAATCCCTCCGTAACAGCATTGTCTGTCTACCCATGCCTCAAGGACCGCAACAGTTTAAGACAGCTCATCACCTTTTCAAGGGCAATTAACATGGCAATTAAATTTCTTGCTCAGCCTGCAAAGTCCACATCCCTTGGATGAATAATAATAAAAATGTCTCTGATCTGGCATGATATCTTTGAAGCAGGCTTGAGTGAATTGATCAACCACTGTGTGTATAATCCAAATATTCATGGTATTATTGTTTCTCATTCTTACAAAGGCAATGGATACAGAGTTCAGGAAATGGATGCGATGGTATGGGAAGAAATATGGGGAGTACACTGTAAGTGTGTTTTATGCTAAGCTTCAGTCCCAAGCTACAAAAATATTACTTTAATTTAAGTGATGAGCGTTTTCTTGCAGTTAAAGTTTTTTACCTCCATGCATTAAAGGCACTTGCTAACCAACATTGCTAGTGTTGCATAGGTTACATTTTAAATCTCTTCATCTGCAAGATTCTTCCTGCCCCATCTTAAATGAAATCACCATTTGAATCCATCTTCCAACATGTTCTGCCTACACGTGTCCCATCGCTTCACTGGCACAGCTGTGAAACAAGGGAATGATGGTGAACATTTAAACTTGCTCCAAATGTTTCCAAAATTTTCAAATCCAACGCCTTTCCTGCTTAATTAGGATTGTTTTGAAAGACCTCGATAGAGTGGATGTGGAGAGGATGTTTCCAGTAGTTGGAAAGGGCACACTCAGAATGGAAGGATGCATCTTTGGAATAGAGATGAGGAGGAATTTCTTTAGCCAGAAGGTGATGAATTTGTGTAATTCATTGCCATCGTTGGCTGTGGAGGCCTTTATTAGTAAGGGTGCCAAATGTTATGCGAAGAAGGCAGGAGAATGAGGTTGAGAGGGAAAAATAGATCAGCCATGATCGAATAACTGAGCATTCTCGATGGGCTCTATGGCCTAATTCTGCTCCTATTTCTTAACGTCTTATGGTTTTTAGCTAAGCCTGGTTTACCTCTATATCGTGCTACGATGCCTTTCGGTTACATTTTAAAGGAAAACGCACAAGGATATTACTGGGTTTTTAACTAGTTTGTTTTGAGGTGCAATTATGTATGCAAAAGCAGACAATTGTGTGCAATAAGAAACTAATGAAAGCATGGATTATTTTCATGGAATCTGTTGAAACCAGAATGCTGGAAAGTTATTGAGAGAGCAGCATAACTCTTCAGTTTACATCCATCTAAATGAATACAAGGGGGCATCGTGCAATGAATCCTAGAAGATGTAATTTGCCTGCATTACCACACCCTCTTTAATGCTGTACTGAAACCACCAGTATGTCTAATGTAGCTTGCGCTGCAGTTTTAGTTCCAGACCCCTTTGACTTGCTAACTAAGTTTTGAGTTTGTGTAATCTTAGAGTTGTTTCAGTTGAGTTAGCTCTTTGTTTTTTAATTTGCTTGTTAAATTTCAGTCTGTCCACCCTAGGTTAACAGTCTGTATGCATTCTCTGGCATTGCACATGAATATTCTTATTTTGCTGAATATAATTTTACTCGCAAGTCTATCTAAATATAGATCCACAATCCTTTTTTCACTTGAAAGGCGGATTATAATAGACCAAGACTATTCGTGACTCATCAACTTATTGTGATCATTGTTATATGTGAGTATAATTATATACTCACATGTGAGTATAATTGTTATATTATAATTATAGAATGTGGGAACTTTAAACTTGCCTCCCACGGTTGTTCAATTGGGCTCAGACATATTGTGAAAAGAGCATCTGTACAAAACTCTATAAAAGATCTTAGTAATTGTCCGGTAATGCTATGAATTCCAAGGTTGAAATATTTGGAGGAAAAAATAGCGATGTTACTGAAAAGCCTGGACAGTGAACAATAAGTTCTGAATCGGTAATCGCTGAAGATTTTTTTAAAAGTGCAAGCATGTATTTTTCTCCAATGTACAGGAAAATTCTGTTTTGCTACTTGAGCTATCTCTTGTTTCTTTCAGCTGGAAAGAGGTGATTTCCTTTCTGAAGAATGGAAAGAAAAAATTGCAAGTACAAGGTGACCAGTCCAACAGCAAAATATATTTCAGTTTGCAATTTAAGATTTATTGTTGCTGTTGAGGTTTGTGCATTTATCTTTGTAAACAGGAGCCATAACTTTGAAGAAAAGTAGTACAATTTCAAACGGACTTTACACCCAAGTTGCTGACTTGCATTCAAATAAGTTCTACACAATCTCCACAAATCATGGGCAACACTTCTTTCAAAAAGACCACAAAAAAAGTGCTAGAAAATGAATAATAGTCATTGTAATGATAATCCAGAAACTGAAGCATTCTAAGAGAAATTGATTTCAAATCTGTAACCACCTGAGAATTTGAAGTAGTGCTTTTATTAAAAATCTAGAAGTAAAAAGCCTCCATAATTGAAAACTACCTTGAACCTTTCAGATCATTGCCGTTGGTTCACTGATGTATTTTAGAATAGGAATTTGGCCATCGTTAACCATTCTCACTGACGGATGACGCCTGTTAGACATCAGTGTGGTTGACAGCCCATCGAAGCACTATAGCAGTACACATGGTTGCACGTAAATGTTTACAGTGATTCAAGGAGACCTTCCACTGTGCATGCAGCGCATGTGTGGATGAACAATTAATGGCTTCCTTCATTTGAGAGTGAACACGAATATGGTCTGTCTGCAAGATCACGAGGAGTCTGTTAATTGAAACTTGTTTTTCAGTATTTCCTTATTGAATATTTCCTTATTCGCATTTGGGTCTTTTCTTTGATTAATCCTTGAACCAAGACTAATACTGCATCTTTTCTGGCTGGTTATGCTAAGGTCTTGGTTGTCCTCACAAGCACAGTTATTAGTATGATCTCATTGTTTCTATAATCTGGTATGAACTATCCTTCCGTTTGTTAATAACAAGACTTAAACATGTTCCTGATTCATGTCAGATGTGCTATTATGCTTTGTGATAGTCTTCTCAGCTATGCATTAGTAGTCTTTTGTATAAAAATCAATGTATTGTCTTTCATGTGTTTAAAAAAATGCCTTGCAACCAGTTCTCATTTTAAGTGGCATTTAATCATGGCAACTATATTATCTTATGTTTTTAATGAACACATGCACAAATGTATTTGACAATGTTTACAAGATGGCAAAGGAACTATTAATTTGAATGCCAAGGTTGCTGAGAAGTAAGTTAAGAGACTGCTAATTGGATTGCATAGTTGCAGCATTATGTATGTTCTTCATTTAAAATAGACTTCTCACGCTGGGCAGCTTGCCCAGACTTGTAGGCTTGTAGGTTCTTTTTCTCTTTGAACCCCCTTTCCTTCACTCTAGTAAAACATCCCCAGGTACTAATCGTGATTTTATATCTAACAAATGCTTCATTTTTACCTTCAAGTAATTTGTTCGGTATTTGAAAATTGGCATTAGGATTGTATTTAGTCCCAAATTTTTTAGACAGATTTGACTTTTTGGTGAGTTGTTCTTGGACCCCTCTCAGTTTCCTCCTAAAATGGTCGCAGTTTATTTGGATTAAAATTTGCTATCTTCAAATCTGCTTTCCCATCGGAATTGAGGGTTTTGCTCTGTAGTAGCTGCAAGGTTTAAAAAAATATATATTTCATTTTTAGTTTTGAATCAAGTCTTTTTAGGGCTTAAAAGAAAATTAACTTTCATAAAGTCACTGCTGAAAAAATTGTAGTACATGTTATGAAATAATTTAGAAAATTCTGAGCGACTCTGCTATTTGGCAATTGCTATGAAAAGAGTAGAGGACTTAATATTTCAAAGCTTGAGAAAGATTTAAGAGAACTGAGGGGCAATTTCTATACTCAGAGGGTGGTGGGTATATGGAACAAGCTGCCAGAGGAAGATGCATAGGTGGGAACAGTAGCAGTGCATAAAAGACGTTTAGACATGTACGTGGATAGGAAAGGTTTAGAAGTATCTGGGCCAACATAGACAAATGGGACTAGCCCAGTTATAAAACCTGGTCAGCATGGACAAGTTGAGCTAAAGGGATTGTTTCCATGCCATATGACTCCAGCTGCTTGAGTGTTTCAAATTCTTTGTATTGTCTATTATTGTATTGTTATTTCATTAGTTTATACTTTGGTAATAACTGTTTGAAATGTTCTCTTAATTCATTGACATTTTCACATCTACAGTTGTCAACTGATCCTTGGCACCATGTTAAATAATGCAAATGTTTTCAATTGTTAGTATTTTGAGTTCTTGTATGCTTTGGCACAATGTAACATTTAACACAATGAATTAATGTAATTATATGTGCATTGCTTTAGGTTACAATTGTGAATGGTTGAAAGATTATATTTTCAGTATTTCTTTACAGTGTTGTGTTTGTGAATAATTTTGCCTTTGGTCCCGAGGTGGATCACCAGCTGAAGGAGCGATTTGCAAATATGAAGGAAGGTAAGAAAACCCGTTGGCCTTCCTCTAAACTTTTGTTAGTGTCGAATTTTGCTCGGTTGCTCAAAATCAACTTTTTTTCCAAAATTGCAATAGTAATATTAGATTGTAAATCTAGGTCACGTTTTAATCTGAATTTAGAACCTAATTGTTCTTGATTCATATTTTTGCAATCCTGATAATACTTTAAGTGGACATGGAGTTTTCAATTTCAAAGTGATGATCTGAAAATAGCTAAACCTCTTTCTTGTAGCAAATGGTTAGGGTAGGGTAGGTCTGGGTAGGGTAGCACCAGATTGTTGAAACTGAAAGTGCCTGGATGTATTCTGTGCTGTTTTGATTCAGTGAAATTCTTCAACAGGAGTGTACATTGTACTCCCTTCTATTTTATAGGTAAAATGTGACTTGGGTTTCTTAAATTAGTATTAGATGTGCATTAAGTGAAGGTTAACTGTTAGGTTGTCAAGAGTGAACGAAGATTGCAAACAGGGTAATCAACTAAAACCTTTTAAAATCATTTTTCTGTAAATTTATGTTCACATACTTCCCCTAACTTGTTCAACAGTTTTCTGTGAATATGGGCACTTGGTTGGGTATGTTATACGGTCCATGGTAAATTTCTCTTTCAATTCATTTTGTATTTGACTTTGGTCTATGCACATCTCCCCATCCCCTACTAGATCTACTTGGTCTGGTCATCTCCAATTATTCCCATTTTCATTAGAAACAAATCAAATTGAATAGCAATGGTTTATAACCTATCTTTGTGTCAGGGGATACAACCCTATTTGATGGTTGTTTAAGGTCATGGGTGTTTTGGGTGTAGGCTAGTAGTTAGAACTTGTAAACCAGTCAAACAAGACTGTATTCTAGTTTTGTAACTTTTTAATTGACTAACCTATGCATATATTTGTATTTAAATTGAGATCACTATTCATTGTATTAATTTGAAATGGCAAACAATTAATTTTGAAGAACACAAATGGTGTTTGTTGTCATTTTCACAGGTGGCAAAATTGTTTCTTCCAAGCCCTTTGCACCATTGAATTTCAGAATAAACAGCAGGAATTTGAGTGGTAAGTTTTCACTTGGTGTTAAATATCTTTGGAAATCTCAAAAATAATATGGTTCCAACCATATCCGTCAATCTATTTTGTCAAAATTATACATTGATAAAAAATTAAATTGCATTTTTATGACTAATTTCTTAAACTTCGTTCTCAATTAAAAAAAAAAAATTGAATTGGATGAAATGCATTAGGAATGTCAATATTCATGTCTCTCTTTCAAAGTCCTTTGCTGGTCTACGATAATCAATTAGTTTTGTCTCTGCTTATGACAAGAGTATCATTTTATACTTAAGCAAAGTGAAATTTCTGTTTAATAGAAGCTAAGTTAAGTAGTTTCTTAATTTTGTTATCTTACTGCTGTGCTGTCTGCCTGTGTGTGGCTCAACATTTTTGCCCAGGAGGGAGCAGCAATTCTTTACTATTTACTTTCATTACTGAGTGGACGTTGCTTATCTTGCATGAACATTGCTGTAGTAAATAGAATAATTTGGGAAGCAAGCTTCTCAAATATTTAACTAGTACTTTATAGTATTTTAAGTAACTGGCAACATGCAATATCATATGACCTTTATGGAGGGAACATCCCATAGTGCTTCAGAAAGCACAGATGTAAAGCAATAATTATTTTCGGAGAAACAGTGGGTCAGAAAGAGACTTATGAAGCTGAACGATAGATGGGAATTTAAGGTTTTTTGAAAGTTGCCCTAAAAATAGTCAATGTGTTTTGGTGAAATCAAAAATTCATGTTTTGAAACAAAGATGCTTTTTGGGCATGTTCTGGAGTCTGGTTGTTTTAATTGCTGGAGGTGACAATTTTGGATCATGTTAGTTTTCATATTTTCTTATTGGGGAAATCTTGGAGATAAATCCAGTGCAGTTGAAATTTATTGCAATAGGTACACAATTACACTCAGTAATCTATGGAAAGGCCACTCATTGCTATTGAATTACTATACTTGAAATTTGATTATAAAAACACAAGAAAATATTTCTACAATATTTAAACTTGAATTCAACAAAAAATATTTGTTTTTAATGTGACTCTTCAAAGATATTGGCACTATCATGAAGGTCGTGGAGTTATCACCACTGCGAGGCTCAGTTTCATGGACTGGAAAACCAGTCTCCTACTACCTGCATACAATTGACCGGACCATAGTAAGTAACAAAACAGGTTTTCTATTCAGTTGCTGGGAAATTTCCTTGCTTGTCCTACGGAGAACACTGTTCTTTTCATGTTTGTCTTAATGGTTCTGTGTAGTGCTTGGAGTATTTTAGGTTTCTAGATGACTGCAGGAGTAATATTATTGATTTTAAAGATGTCCTTAACTTTTTTCTTATACGACAATAATTTTTAGTACAAAGTTTCATAGGAAGGCAAATTGGTAGTCAAATTGTGTATTGCCTTTTGAGTCCCAGCTAGATGATAACAAATGATCATTTTTGTTTTTATTTCAGCTTGAAAACTACTTTTCTAGTCTCAAAAATCCAAAACTCAGGGTAAGTTATTTTTGAGCTGTTTATAATTATTGCTGTCAACATAGCAAATTCGTGAATATGAAGTAAATAAAAATATTACTCTTGAACTTTAATGTTTATTACATGTGTTTTTTGTATTTGGTGTTCTACATATGTTCTACATATGTTTACCTCTACACTTATCGGAGTGTAGTTATCTTTCTTCCATTTAAAAGAAATATGTGGAAAGATCTTTGAGGAAAACTGAGCATACATATAATGCTAAGCATCTATTAATCTATTATTTCATAAACACTTCCAATAACGAGAACCTGTGTGAATTGTAGCGAATAACTGCTGATTCCCATGTTCAAATGTCTTTAGATAATTCCTATTTATTCTATTTTATGATATTTGAGGAGGCCATTTGCCCATCGAGTCTAGTTTGGCTCTTGGTGCACACCCCATGTCACCCACTTCCCACTTATTTATACCGACAGGAAGTGACACAGCTGGCGTCCTGGTGCCATCGCAACAACCTGGAGCTCAATGCTCTCAAGACAGTGAAACTAATTGTAGACATTCGAAGAGATCCCACTCCCCTCTCCCCACTCAAGATCAACGACACCATAGTCACATCTGTGGAGTCATTTAAGTTCCTTGGAACCATCATCTCCAGGGACCTTAAATGGGGGGCCATCTTCGACTCCACAGTCAAAAAGGTCCAACCGAGGATGTACTTCCTGCGGCAACTGAAGAAACACAATCTGCCACAGACAATGATGGTCCAATTCTATACTGCTATCATTGAGTCCGTCCTCACCTTCTCCATCATGGTCTTGTTTGGCTCAGCCACCAAGCACGACATCCGGAGGCTGCGACGGATCGTTCGCACAGCTGAGAAGGTTGTTGGCTGTAACCTTCCCCCCATTGACGAACTACACGGCAAGGGCCAGGAAGCGAGCGGGCAAGATCATCTCTGACCCCTCTCACCCTGGCCACAAACTCTTCGAAGCACTTCCCTCTGGAAGGCGACTCCGGACTGTCAAAACAGCCACAGCCAGACATAAAAACAGCTTTTTTCCACGAGTGATAGTTTTACTCAATAACCAAAGTCTGTAGTCTCTTTTTTGCTCTGGTTTATTGTCGCCCACATGTTTAGACCGTAATGTTGTATCCTTATTATTTTGATGTGTTTATGCTTTATTCTTGATTGTTAACTGTATGTTTGTGTTGTCATTTGTGAGAGGAGCACCAAGGCACATTCCTTGTATATGCATACTTGGCCAATAAACTTATTCATTCATTCATTCATTTCCCTGAACCCAATTCCCCTTCTCATGCCCTTTTAACACCCACTAATTCTAGCACCCATTATAGTCGTGGTTGATTTCAGTAGCTATTTAACTGATCATACAACGTATCTTTGGGATCTGGGAGGAAACCATAGACACAGAGAAGGTGCACCCTCCCCCCAACACTGGAGGTCAGGATCAAACCTGGGTTGCTGAGCTGTGAGGCAGTAACACTATCCTTTGCACACTGTCACTCCAACTACATATAAAGTAAAATATTGTCCTACGATTTAATCTGTTCTCCCCACCACCCCTCCCCTCCCTTCCCATCATACTGCATGGCAATTTCTTTATTATAGAAAGAAGGGCACCATTTGTTTTCTGCTTTATCTTTCTGAACTTCAGTCCTGTGCATTGATAGATCCATTTTCATTCAACCATCTTGCTTACACCCCAACAGTACAAATATTGACTTCTCTAACTTCAAGTAACACACACTCTCTCTCTCTCTCTCTCTCTCTCTCTCTCTCTCTCTCTCTCTCTCTCTCTCTCTCTCTCTCTCTGTCTGTCTGTCTGTCTGTCTGTCTGTCTGTCTGTCTGTCTGTCTGTCTGTCTCTCTCTTATCACATTTTATCTCTGATTGCTTTGTTGTTTCCTTCTAGCTAACTAGGAGAATAGATCTATTCTACACCTTTCTTGATCTCCACCCCCTTTGTTGCCTTGACACTTGCTTACTGTAGATTGTGCATGCCAGTTCACCTTCACTATATATATATATATCGCGTCACATTCACTATGCATGCTGCACATTCCACACACGATCCAGTCCGGATCTTCACTCCCTCCTTGACTATATACGCTGCCGGTCGCTGCCTTCCAGGCAGACCGAGACCAGACTGAAGACGATAGCATGTATTGTTACCTCCGCTTGAGTACAAATAAACTATGAGTTGCAACTCTTGTGTATTGGCATGAATACACAACACTTACCTCTGTATCTCCCCCTCCCCTTCCCTGACTCTCAGTCTGAAGAAGGGTCCCGACCAGAAACATCGCCCATTCCTTCTCTCCAGAGATGATTCGTGTCCTGCTGAGTTACTTGAGCATTTTGTGTCTATCTTTTGTTTACTAACCAAATATTTTGTACAGAGCAAGGGTGAAATAAGTTTATTTTTTTGCCTCTTTATGGAGGTTGTTCTGCACTTGAATCTACTGCAGGTTTAAATGATGTTTGTTTTCTGATTTATAAAACTATGTCCATTTGAAAAATGTCATCCCACATTTTTGAGAAATCGGAAGTGATGAAAATGCATGAATCTTGTACACCACACAATATGGATGAAATTTTGATATTTGGTTTCAGGAGGAACAAGAGGCAGCTAGACGTAGACAACAAAAGGAAAACAAAGAAAACAAGAGTAGTACAACAACTCCAACCAAGGTGAGGTGATGTTTAATTTGCATGAAATCTGTTTTATAGACCATCTCATTATGAAAGTGTAATTGCAGTATATACTGTTTGAATAACTCTTGTGGTTCATCAACCACACTCGTCTCTTTGTAATCCCTTTCCACATTCCACAATTCCTATTGAATTATCTAAGCATCTTTTATCTTCATCTTGGATAGAGGACACTGGGATCTAAGCATCATTGGAAATGCCATCATTTACTACTTGGGGAGTTGCAAACCATTAAGGTTGGCAGATTTCCTCCGCTGAGGGCGTTCATGCCTGACTGAACACTTGATTCCAAAGAGTTGCCTAGATTTCTCTTTTTAGTAGCACATTGGCGCAAGTGTGGAGCTTCTGCTTCACGTTGCCAGAGACCCACAATCGTTCCTACCTTGGCTGCTGATTGTGTGGACTTTGCGCTTTCTCCCCATGATTGCGTGGGTTTGCTGCGGATGCTCCGGTTTCCTCCAACATGTGCTGATTTGTAGGTTAATTGGCCTCCGTAAATTGCCCTAGTGTCTAGGGAGTGGATGAGAAAATGGGATGATATAGAACTTGTGTGAACGACTGATTGATGGTCAGAGTAGACTCAGTGGGCTGAAGGGCCTGTTTCCACGCTGTATCTTTCAATCAATTTTTCTATCAAGACGCTTTGGTATGCTTTCTGTCTCCTTGACATTTGTTTGCTCACCTCTGCAACTTGCAGACACAGCCTAGATATTTTAGAATTTGTGGATAAAATACTAAATGAAATACAAATTTTTAAGCTTTTCCTGAAAATCCTTTTAACCAGCTGACTTGGAAGGCAAGTCTGTATTAAGAGCAATACTAATTTTATTGCCAGAAACTTGGCTTTAATTTTCAATGATCAATAAAGGAGACTCCATATTATTTGTATTCCATAGTAATTCTAATGCTATCATTGATAGGATTCTGGTCCTGAAGAGGAGAAAATTGGGGTAACCGGAATGAAGAAATCATCTTCACCTGCTAAACCACGTAAAAACAAAATAATTAATAAAGGCAAGAGAATTGCAGTTAGAAAAAGAGGCCGCCCCAAGAAAATGAGCACTGCAATTTCAAAAAGAAATACAAAGAAAAGCCAATCTGCACTGGATCTTTTACATGCTCAGACTCTCTCAGCATCCTCGCCTCAGGGTAAGTTCAGCAGTCAGCTTGACTTTGTTTTGTCTCGACTGAGTTATCTGGTGAGTCCTGATTTTGTGCCTAACAATGTCAGATTATTCGGTACCAATAGACCATGCGAGTGAAAATTCTGAGTCCAAATTTTGTGCGCCTCTGCGACAGATTAATAAATGACAGATTGTTCAGTACCAGTAGACCAAGCAAACAATCTTGGCCTCGACTGATATACAGTTGAAATTTTCTAATAGGATTTATGGATCTGAAGAGGAATGTGAAAATTGTTCTCTTTACATAATAAGCCCTGTTGTCCTTTTTGTTCATTTTTACTTGTGTTCACTAACTTAAATGCACCAAGAAAAATCTGCACATGTGATTAGATTACAATATTGTGAAAAGCATGATCTTTTAAACCAAATGCATTCAATATTTTCATTTCTAAATACACTGTTGATAAGTTGCATTTAATTATTTTGAGCTTTTGTCACTTAATCTGAGGAGAATTTGCCAGTTCCTCAGTTTCCAACAGTGTACAGATCTCTGTACTGTAAGATCAGTGGTTTATTGATTATTGTGTAACTGGTCTACAAGTTTTCAGAGAAGAATCTGGTGAATATTGAATAAGGGTTAGCTGATAATTAAAATTAGTTAACAAAAACATGGTGCTAAATTTAATCTGTCAATTGATTTTATTTTGCATGTTTCTGAGTGTTTTCAAAATAACCGTTTTATCTACGAGGATTCAGTATCTACAAATGTGGACTCTATTGGGATTGAAATAATCAGATTATTTGTGAAAATATAATATCTAAACCTGCATAGAATAAGGCAGAAATAGACTTTGGTAATTGACAAGAAATAATGAAAATATTGATTAGGCAATGATGTTAAATGTGGCTGAATGTCTCGTTTTCATTGTACTTTGGCACAATAACTTGCTATTAAAATTCATTTGCACTTTTAAAGATGTTATGTTGGCCTTGTTTCTTGTATACATATTTGATTCTTTAATTACAACAGATGGAGTTCAATACCAATTTTGGCTTCGCCCACATGCATTGTGTCAATATGCTGTTTCAGCTTTGTAAACATTTTTGGCAATCTTTGATAATGTAGTTGAGAGCCATTTGTACTTATCTTGGGTGCCATTTAGCTAAATCACTTGGTTCATTACAACTGATAATTATAAAATTGTAGCACGGGAAAACCTTTACTAAATTGCTTTTGTTTTTCAGATGCATACAAATCACCTCATAGTCCATTTTACCAACTACCTCCCAAAGTGCAACGCTATTCACCCAATCAGTTTTTACTGGGTCCTACACCACCTGCACTACAGAAGCTGCTAGGTGAGTAATACAGCATTTACTGAGTGAACTTGGATATAATTTTATCTGTTTGCATAGAATTTCATGGCTCCACTAGACTTTGCAAATGTAATTTGGTTCTTTCCGCTCTCGTCTTCACAAAGCTGTCATACCTCCAACACTGTTCTATCTCAAATGTTTGCTGCTGAATGGCAGGGTTCTAGGGAGTGTTAGAGGGCAGGTACATAATTCCTAAAATGCCATCACAGGTAGATATTGGAATGTTATGTTACAGTTCTACAAGACGTTGGTGAGGTCACATTTGGAGTATTGTGTTCAGTTTTGGGTACCCTGCTAAAGGAAATATGTTGTTAAACGTAAAGGGTGCAGAGAAAATTTACAAAGATGTTGCCAGGACTTGAGGCCCTTAGCTATAGAGATGTTGGGTGGGTTAGAACTTTATTCCTTGCTTTGCAGAAGGATGAGGGGTGATCTTATCCAGGTGTACAAGATCATGAGGGGAACAGATAGATGCAGAGTCTTTTGGCAGCTAATTGTGGGGAACCAAGTAACTTAAAAATTCTAATTGATGTCATCCAGCAGTCAGGTATGAAACTTGGGTGATAATAATGGACTGAAAATTGTGCAAGCAGACCTGGGGCTGTTACTATTTCTGCCCAAACCTTTGTTTCTTTAAGCTGTGGGCTGGGAACATGCTATATGTATCTTGGCACAGCTCAGCTGATGTCATTTGCAGTGATTCCACGACAAGTGGAACCATCGACCTGGGTGAATCCATTTAGGCCTTTACTTGTAGTGTACTTTTAAGTTAGTTTGAAATAACTGGCAGATGTAAAATCCATCAGATTCCTTACACATTATTAACCAGAAACTGGTATGATGTGACAGGTCTTTGTTATGGCAAAATCTGCGGATAGATCCTTGAAGCTGGGCAACCCTCATCTGATCTTGGCTGAAGATTGCAGTCTACAAGGCAAAAGTATTTCCCCTTCTGGTTAAGGCCAACCACATGGGATGCTGCTGGTAAAACTGATTTTATTTTTGACTCCGTTATATCCAATTAAATCAAGCAAGGATTAAACACTTTTATACTGGTCTTGTTTCACCTTAAACTTCGGTCTAAAAGTACAAAATAGAATTTAGATTGGGAGACTAAAGGCACAATAATTACTACCGTTTGTATTTGTCATAGCTCTTTTAATGTTACAAACCATCCCAGGGTGCTTAATGATTGTTACCAGTCAAAACCTGCTCATAGAAAAAGATAATGAAAAAAGTCAAAAGAAGTTTAAGGTGTATCTCAAAGCTAAAAAATGAAGAGCTGCAGACAGGTTTAAGGAGTAAATTCCACAGCACTTTACAGCTAAGACACAAACAGTCAAGATGGAGCTTTGCAATTTTGGAATGATAATCTGGTACTGGTGGAATGCTGTTGGTCAGTTATAGAGTTGGATGAAGTTGCATAGACAGTAAGGAGCAAAGTCTTGGAGGGACTAGAAAATGAGGATGAGAATGTTCAGAGTTAACCATGGTTCAACCTGGAGCCAGTATTGGTCTGAGTATTGGGCTAATGGGTGAATGTGACTTGGTGCTTCCAGCATGCGCAGAGTGTGACATCAAGTTAATGGAGAGTTGACTGAGGGAGTTTGGTTAAGTCTGCATTGTCAGTCGAGAAGCAACAAACAGTTAGTTGAGGTCTTCAGCAACATTACAACTTAGTTGGAGTATTGCGGTGGAATGCTACAGAGCTGCAAGATGGTGGTGTGTGGCTATGTGTCCAGAGGTTCTAGTTCATTGGCAATTGCCAGGGATGTAGTGTTGGTGAATAAGGAATGGAGTTTTCAACTAATTGCAGTAACTTTGGGATAACGTCAAGTAAGTTTTTCAGGCTTGTGTTGAAAGACAGCAAAGAATAGGGAACTAGGAACTAACACAAGACCTGGAGCAAAATGTCTGTATGATAGAACTCCTCAGAAGAAAGCAATGACCAGTTTCAAGAGTGTTTAATTATCACGTGCTCCTGGACTGAAGCAATTACATTCTATCTTGATGCACCTTGCAGGAACATTCAACACAACACAGCAAACAAATATACAATATGTTATCAGTTATCCTGGCTAAAGCAGACCACGATGGTGCAAGTCAAAATACACAGTGCAGTTTTGGAACCAACATGTGTTATGCAGCCAGAGGAAGAGTTTGACACTAAGCAAGGTTAGAGAAGCAGAAATAAAACGTTGAAATGGGTGCAACACTGCCTGTAGTATTCAGCAAGCATTGTGAATTCTGAACATAAAGTGGATCGATATAAATCCAGTTGTTGGCATGTGTTCGTACTGATGCAGAAGGGGAAGCAGACGGAAGGAGATATTCAACTTTGAGCTAATGAAGCACAATCTGTAGATTTGATATTGAAGGAGCAAGACAGGATATCGTTTCAGCACTGAAAGGTGACTGAGTTGAATGTTGAAGGTTGCAGCTGGAGATAACAGCTGAGCCAATTGATGGACTAGAAGTAGGAAGGGTTGATGGGATGTCAAAAGGCTTCAATTTTGTCCTTCAAAGGGAAAGAATTTTAATTCGTATCTTGATGATTAAAAAGATACTTGAAGTATTGCAGCACAACCTTGAAGTACAGGAGGAGAATGTCTATGCATGTAAAAGTGTAATTTTATGCCATTGAAAGTAAGTGACTGAAAAGAAACTGCCATTACACTGTGGAGATTGCAGCCAGAGCTCTCCTCCTTTCATTCATGCAACGTTCTGATTTTACATCGGCACACTGTGTCCCAGCTGAATTGTGCCGGAGAGATCCTGCATTGAATGTAAAGAGAGGATTCGGAGAGAAATATGGAATTATATTGCACTTCTACAGCATGGTGTTTGTGGTTTTGATTACTGTTGTGCTATAGAGGAGGTGGATGATGTTCAGAGGGAGAATTATTATAGTGAAAATTTGCTAACACTGAGGAGATTCCTTAAATCTGTTCTTTGTTAAAAGTTAGGTTTCAAGATCCTCTTAATTTTTACGACAGCCACTTTGATCAGAGGGAAAATGCCCAAAGTAATTAACCCTGTAATACTTTTGCTTTTATTTGTTGTCCTGCTTCGAACCTTCTTCATAGGCAAACTGACAGGTTGGTTTTTCAGCAGTATGGTGCACGCACACTGGGGTAGGTAGGTTGATAGTGTATTCATGAATGCTACCATATTTTATGTTCAAAGTATGCTTTTAAATTTTGAAATAGAAAATGCTGAAAGGACTCAGCAGCTCAATACTACCTGCTGAATGTTTTCGGCATTTTTCTAAGAATTTAAAATTATAACGACTGCATTTTTTGTGTGCTTTTCAATAACTTCAAAGTTGAGTATTTCTTGTGCAGTCCTGTGAAATGTGACTGGAAGTTAAATATTTTCAGCACAAATTGGTTTTGTTGATCCTCTAGTGCCAGATATTTACTTAGCAACATTTCTTAATTTTAAGCTTGTATTTAAGTATTTTTTTAAAAACTACTTCGTACAGCAACAGGAAATGTTTCACCAAAATGCCCACTTGGATTTAAGTTCAAAAGGCTGTTTAAAGTTTTGAAAATGTCTCTTTAATAAGTTTTATTCATTTCCCTGCTTGATTGAAGGAATGTGATCATTTAAATGAATTATATATTGATATAATAACTAGTATTGGTCAAATCTAGAGTCTTTCAGGTTGCAGTATCTGCAGTTCATGGCATATATGAAGACACCTCAGTATAAGACAAATTTGCAGCAGTTGCTGGACCAGGAAAAGGTATATATTTTCATTCAATTGTAAAATAACAGTAAATCTTTAATGTTTCAAAAAGATATGGAAGATGTAATGGACTAAAGATTGTGCAGGCTTAACTTGGGAGTAATGATTTAGATGTACAGGCACCAAGGTTAGCATTATTTCAACATCTTGGCAAAAGTGAGCTTTGACGTAAAGTGTAGTCCCGTTTCCCTTGCAGCTGTAGGACTGGGACTAAATACCAAAGACAACCTACCCATTCATGACGCAATATTCTCCGATGCGCGAGCCTTTGGCTTGAAACAGCCAAAGCCTCTGGCTTGAAGCAGCAACAAAATACCTTGACAGATGTCCAGTGAGCCAGCTGCAGGCTGATGCTGCTGTGAAACCTGTCTGACATTGTTTCTTGAGCATTGCTGATTTTCAAACGGGCTGCTAAAAGGCAATGAATGAATTGTAAATTATCGTACATTATTGCACATTTAAAAAAACTCCCAAATATTGGCCCAATGCAAGCACCTCCACTGCTCATCTAATTTATCTCTCATTCTCACATGTCTGCATATTATTTACCCTTTCTCTGCTTCCACACCCACACTTCCCCCAGCTCTCTGTTTAGAAATTAGTTGTTATCTCCCTCTGTACCCGATTCATTCCATTTACTGTTTTTCCAATTTTTGTACTATGATATTTTGATTTTTTTTCTTAACTTGTTTTGGGAATAACATTCACAAAATGTGATGGGCTGCACCAAACAAAATTCCTACAAGGCATGCATGTCCCAATCTTTAATGCAGTTATCAGTGTATATATTGGAGTTTCTGTTGATGTAGAAGAATACAAAGACACATCAGGGGCAGGAGAATAAATAGTTTTGGGTTTGTCCAGTTGGCTTCTGAAGTGACAGACTTTATATTTGCAATACTAGTAGTAGTTGAATTTTTCTAACTAAAATCACTAGAAGTATTTTGGTATAATAATCTTTCACCTTAAAGGAAATTAGAATCGCCGCTGAGCTTTGAATGTGATCCAATTAGATCAAAGATTGATGCAATCCCTATTGTTTGACAAATTTCAGAACATACTATCCACGTAGGTAGCTGTAAACAAAAGGTAATAATCTTGTTTGGTTTGCAGTTAAAGAACATGCAGTTAACAGGAACAGCGCAGCAGCTGTTTAGACATTGTCAGACGCAAAAGGAAGAGGTCCGCCATCTTTTTCAGCAGAAACTTGAAGAGGTACAAATTATGTGGCTTCATCTATAGATTGTAAAATACTTGCTAAACCTTGCATTACCTTGAGGTTTCTTTTTATTACTGAATTATACAAATATGTTAACATTTCAAGTGGAAACCTTTGTAAAACTCATTAGCCTGTATCACTTGCACTGAACTTTAGTTGCTGTGTTTGTTTTGTATACACAATCTTGCTGTCACATAACGTTAAAAGGTGGTTATGAGTCTTATCCCCTGTATAAAGCTTTCATTCTGAATCCTTAGTATGCACTTAATATGTAAAATGACCTAATTGACAAGGTAGGATAGGGGAAGAGATCCTGTCGAGCTTCTCATAATGTAGGGCACATTATGTGAAAACATTGCTCAGAAATTCATTGCAGACAGCAGTTAGCAGGAAAGGCACTCGCTTGCCTTGTTACCTCACTGGCAATTGCCACGGATTGAGGAGACATTTTCTAACTGGCATCTGTTTCAGTGCGGCGCTCTCTGTGGAGGCTCTGAACAGGACAAGAAACTGTGAGGCACTTCAACCAAACGTTTTGAGGAATCTTCACTGAGATGTGCAGAGCCTTAACCAGGAGGTATAAACGATGTGCAAAAAGCAAAACAAAGATTGGAGAGCAGGCAGGGGAAAGGAGATGCTTTAAAAAAATTATATTTAGATCTCTAATTCCGATTTTCATTTGCAGATATGACAATTGTAAAGTTAAAATGAAGTATGAGAGTGATTAGGTGAAAACAAATGACCATGCTATTTTAAGGATCACAATCCCTAATGTACCGACTTTAGAATTACAACAGGCTTTAGTTCAAATTGAGAAACACCTGTATTAGTAGTATATAAACCTAGTCGAGACTGAAATTATTTTCTCATTCTCTTTCTGTTTTATTCCACTGAACCCATTTACAAGTTTAATTAACGTTAGGTTCCTTTAAGGCTATACCTTAAGGTGTTTGCATAGAATAATTAAAAGGAAGCCAGTGGGCACAATGTTCTCAGGTTTTATTTCAGTGGAGCTATAGAAATTTACCTAGATTTACTGAGTAAATAGATCTTCTCTCCTCAAATCCATCCCTTGACACTAGCTGTTTGATTTTCTAAATATTTAATTACCATGACGTGTTTCAAGACTACTAACTTTATAAATATTTCTAAGGTTTTTTTTTTGCCAAGCCTCTTTGGTCTTAGCTGCTTTCACTAAATGAAACTGCTAATTATTGCCTTAATTGCTACGATTTTAACATTTTCCTGATTTGTAAGGGTATCGGGGCTTATGGGGAGAAGGCAAGAGAATGGGGTTGAGAGATAAAAATAGATCAGCAATGATTGAATGGTGAAGTAGACTTGATGTGCCAAATGCTCCTATAACTTATGAAAATTAGATTTTAAATAATTTTAAGGTAGGTTGAACAAATACACTATTGTAAATCTTCACTATATTGTTTTAAATCCATTCACTAAATTGTATTTGGGTTTGGTTAGTCTTCTAATTTTTCTCGGGTTTTTAAATAATTTGAGGTTTTTGGTAAATAATTGAATACGGCTACAATGTGCTTGTGTATGAGCAGTAATGAATTGAGATAGAGCTGGCTCTGCTCAACAGCATTTTAACTGGACACTTAACACCTTGCGTTTTTCTTCCAGTTGGGTATAAAGGCCATGACGTTCAATGATCTACTCCAAGCACAGAAAGAGATTATTGCGCACAACAGGCAGCTAAAAGAACAGACAAAGCAGCTGGAAAAGGACAATGGTGACCTCAGGAAACAAAGTCTGCAACTGGTAATTATTTAATGGGTTTGGAGTGGGATGTAATTAAAAATAAACATGGCCTTTTTCAAAATTCAATGGCAGGTTGAGTGGCTTGATCTGTTGAATTGTAATTGGAAAGCAGGTGTTGTCATATCAGTTTTTATCAAAAATAAATTAATCGTACATAAAATAAATAAATTAATGGTTTTAAGAAAATAGTGTTATAGGGAATGCAATGAAAGATGCATTTTCTGTTCTGATTGTCAATGGAGTATTTATACTCTAATTTGGTTAATCGTGGTGCAGAGTAAGGGTTGAGGAAGAAAATAAAACATTGGTCTATTATCTTGTATGGTAAAGCAAGTTAATGATTTAACAGATATAAAAATTTGCTTTAAGTGGGCAACAATTTTAAGGGGAAAGTAATACAGCAGGGCAATGGACTTATATATTTAAGAGATAATGTAGTTTTTCAAACAAATGAATGTACTATGTGGGTGTGGGGCAGTTGATGAGCGTTTCATGTGGTTCATATTCTCCAGCTGAAAGCACGATGTGAAGAGCTGAATTTGGATTGGTCTTCACTGTCTTTGGACAACATGCTGAAGGAGAAACAAACCTTGAAGAGCCAGATCTCAGAAAAACAGAGGCACTGTTTGGAGCTTCAGGTAGGATAGCCTCAAGCTGTTCTGTTTATATATATTTTTTTTGCGGCGGGGGGGGGGGGGGAAATCAAGCAGTTTTTGCGGGGATGAATCCAAACTGAATCGCCTGATGGAAAATGGAGACACCATATGGCAATAATTTTTATTTAAAAAATATGAATTAATATTTTTAAAACAAAATAATCTTGCCTCAGGTTTATGGTTTTAAGAAAATGGTGTTGCGGGGAATACAATGAAAGATGCATCCGGCATGTGAGACGTTATCAGGCATGTAAGAAGGATGTTTACAGTGTTCTCAAATTTCAGTTTTGATGCATCTTCCAGAATAGTTCATTAATGGTTTGGTAGTAGACGGGCATTGATAACTAGGAGCTGTGATAGCCATTCCTATACTTCAACTTGACTTTGTATCATGTCTAACTAGGATGATATTGGTTGGTGAACATCTTTATTTCTACAAACTGGTTAAATCCAATGGGTTCTCCTGTCCACGTCAATGGTCCCACAAGCCATGTTTCTGAGTCTGTTCCTAACTCGACTGAGTTAATGAGCTTTTGTTATGGTCACAGTACAGACCCGGAGTCTGTGAATTCTTATCAATTTATGAACTCCTCCAACACCTGCCACTCACCTCCACCTCCACTCTCTTCTCGGGGAGACCCCCACAGGGAGAGCAAACAAAGAGCATTGAAGTTCGGGGGTGAGCCCAGGTCACTGGAGCCATGAGGCAGCAACTCTACACACTTGCGCAACTGTGGTTCCTTTAAGGCGAAGAACATACATACTTAATCACATAACAGTTAGTGCTCGAAGTTATCACAAAATGCTGGAGTAACTCAGCGGGTGAGGCAGCAACTCTGGAGGGAAGGAATGGGTGACGTTTCGGGTCGAGACCCTTCTTCAGACTGATGTCAGGGGGGGCGGGACAAAGAAAGGATATAGATGGAGACAGGAAGACGGTGGGAGAACTGGGAAGGGGGAGGGAAAGAGTGACAGAGGAGCTATCTAAAGTTAGAGAAGTCAATGTTCATACCGCTGGGCTGTAAGCTGCCCAAGCAAAATATGAGGTGCTGATCCTCCAATTTGCGGTGGGCCTCACTATAACACTGGAGGAGGCCCATGACAAAGGTCAGACTGGGAGTGGGAGGGGGAATTGAAGTGCTCAGCCACTGGGAGATCAGGTTGGTTAAGGCGGACTGAGCGAAGGTGTTGAGCGAAACGATCGCCGAGCCTGCGTTTGGTCTCGCTGATGTAGAGAAGTTGACATCTGAAACAGCGGATACAATAGACGAAGTTGGAGGAGGTGCAGGTGAACCTCTGCCTCACCTGGAAAGACTGTTTGGGTCCTTGGATGGAATCGAGGGGGGAGGTAAAGGGACAGGTGTTGCATCCCTTGCTGCCTGACCCGCTGAGTTACTCCCGCATTTTGTGATACCTTTGATTTGTACCAGCATCTGCAGTTATTTTCCTAATAGTTAGTGCTTCTCAGACGTTGGTTTGAAGGTACCGAGCGCACAGTTTTTTCCTCTTTTAAATAATTTTTGAAAATGAGCTATTTGTACTAATGTTTTGTGTTCCTGTAGTATGGCCTTGGGGAGCAATTATTTAAATTTTAATGTTGACGGGAGGACTTGTAACTAAAATCGTGAATCGTTTAATGCTACTTGAATATTCAGGGTAGAATATGAAATTTAATTTCATCTCTCCCTAATATTACATTTGGAACTGATGTTTAAACAGAGAACAGCAACTGTACAGTTGTTGGCAAAAATGTACAAAGGCACTTTACTGGAGTGTTGTCATCCAAAATCTAATGGCAAGCCGTACAATGAAAGCTGGAGCAGATGTTAAAAATCCTGTTTGAAGATGTTCTAGGAGTTATTAATGGAAGCGCAGTCAAGAGCTGGAATTGGAGAGGGAGTTTCAAAGGATGGATGGGGGACTTGCTTGTTTGAGGCATAGGCCTCGGGAGAAACAGATTTTTTTTTGTGGGTTACGGAGTACAATGAGAAATAAATGAAATTCCATTTAAGCATAGTTAAAAATTGCTTACTCTCACAGATTTAAAAAATAAACTCTAAGCTTATAACCATATTAGAATGTGCTCATTTTAATATGGCTATCAAACCTGTTAATATTAAATTTGTTACTTTTGTCATCTGTGACACACATTCTACTGATATAACAGGTTTTGATTCCATGGGTGTGGATTGGATTTAAACCCATATTTTAGGTTAAAAAGATAATTGTGTGAATAATTGAGTTTTGATTAAGTAACGTGAAATATTTAAAAATTGACAATCTGAAAATGAAATTTAAGTAAGGCTATGGGGAAGATAATAGTTCCCAAATTCCCATTGATGCTCATGTAATTTCCATTGTCATTTAATTTTTTTTTAGCGGAAACTTTGCATCCACTTATTTAGATTTTAAACTTAAAATTATGTTTACAGTTAAATTCAGAGAAACACAATAATGGATTATAGCTTTCTTTCCCCCCCCCCCCCCCTTTCTATTGTTCTCTTCCCTCTGACACCATTAGATAAGCATTGTGGAATTGGAGAAGTGTCAACGACAGCAAGAATTAATACAGCTTAAATCTTACATGCCATCAGATGATGTATCCCTTCAGTTACGTCACAAAAACAAGAATTATGAAATGGATGCCGAAAGAAACAGATTTCAACTTGAAGTTGAATGTCCTAAAATTCCAATGGGAAGTATGAATGGTTTGAGCCCCGAACTCTCTATTAATGGAAGTGCAACTCCTTTTGAAATTCACAGTTCTTTAAGCCGACCTTCTTCCAAATCACAGAATGTATACAACACTGTGTTTCCAGACCAGGAAAATGGACTGTGCATGCCAAATCTTATGAGCAAACACAAATTGGACCGATCGTTGAGTCATTCTCTTCCTGACTATACCAGATTCTCGCCAGCCAAAATAGCACTTCGCCGACATCTGAATCAGGATCACACAGGAGGGGGAAAGCTTGCACATGAAGCACAGCTGACCTGTGCCCAGAGGTTAGTGACAAGTGAAGAGTGAATCAGATCTGCAGTGGTGGTTTGTTAGCACTACCCAAAATGCAAGAGGAAAATTCTGCCCCCTTGTGGATTTAAGTATTGCTTAGCTGTTTATTAAATAAATCTTCACTCTTGCATTTATTAAAATCAGTCTACAATTAGAACAGTGCTTAATGTTGTAATCCATCTTCCATCTGCACTTTTAATGATTTAACCAAATCTAAGATCATTGAGATTTTTAAAAATTGGACTTCTACACGATTTTGACAGGATGAATGTGCAAAAGTGTATAAATTTATCGAAAATAAAAAAATGTGATGACTAAACTCTTAAAATAAACTAAATTTGTTTTAGTCATGACTGTATCCAAAACGCTTGAATTTTAGAAGATAAATGGCATTTTAATGTGCCTGAGTGCATGACAACCCTATCACGTTGTATCGGGTATTTTCAAAGAATTTAATTCACAGAATCTCTCAAACATTTCTGTGATACACAATTCTGCAACAGAAAGATACTAAACTTGATCAATGGAGGAGAAATGCCAAGAAACTACTGGTAAATCTCCAAGCAACTGTATGGCAAGATCGTAGTTTGGAATGCTTGCGATTCAGAAAGCTTTTAATCGTAGGAAATTTACAATACATTCTTAACCTTACTTTTGCGGATTAAGGGTGCCAAATAGAACAATTTGTTACTTTTTAAGTGCATAGTTGTGCAGTCAGTTTCATTGTTATATTGAAGTGCAACAACCTCGTGCATTGCAGGTTTGAAAACCTGAGAGAAACTGGCCTTCCTCATCCGAACACAGGACTTCCTAATGGTGTTCAGCATGGATCCAGTGAGCAGCTACAACCATCGTCACCAACAATCCAGCAGATGGCATGTGAGAAAAGCATCGAGAAGGTATTATTATGTTGGAGATTTACGAGATAAACACAACGTGGCATTATTCACAATAGCTGAATGATTCCCAATCATGTCACCCACTCTTCATTTGCATTCATTCACTTGTCTGCCTCGGCAGAGTGGCGTATTTTATAGTTCACAACACACGAAAAATCCGTTCAAAATGTAAGGAGGGAAGACCCGGCTTGACTTCAATTATACAATGTGTCACTGCATGCAAAACCATGATACTTAAGATTTTTCTTTAAAAAAAAGTAAATACTCAGCCATTGCTTTGTGAATAGCCAATGTCGTCATTATCTCTAACACAAGCATGTGTTAGGTTTAGTTTTGTATTTAGTCTAGTCTATTATTGTCCCATGTACAACAGAACAGTGAAAAGCTTTTTTGGTTGCGTGATATAAGGACCGTGTAGAAACATAGAAAATAGGTGCAGGAGTAGGCCATTCGGCCCTTCGAGCCTGCACCGCCATTCAATATGATCATGGCTGATCATCCAGCTCAGTAACCTGTACCTGCCTTCTCTCCATACCCCCTGATCCCTTTAGCCACAAGGGCCACATCTAACTCCCTCTTAAATATAGCCAATGAACTGGCCTCAACTACCTTCTGTGGCAGAGAATTCCACAGACTCACCACTCTCTGTGTGAAGAAATGTTTTCTCATCTCAGTCCTAAAAGACTTCCCCCTTATCCTTAAGCTGTGACCCCTGGTTCTGGACTTCCCCAACATCGGGAACAATCTTCCCGCATCTAGCCTCTCCAACCCCTTAAGAATTTTATATGTTTCAATAAGATCCCCCCCTCAGTCTTCTAAATTCCAGCGAGTATAAGCCTAGTCTATCCAGTCTTTCTTCATATGAAAGTCCTGCCATTCCAGGGATCAATCTGGTAAACCTTCTCTGTACTCCCTCTAAGGCTAGAATGTCTTTCCTCAGATTAGGAGACCAAAACTGTACACAATACTCCAGGTGCGGTCTCACCAAGGCCCTGTACAACTGCAGCAGAACCTCCCTGCTCCTATACTCAAATCCTCTTGCTATGAATGCCAACATACCATTCGCTTTCTTCACTGCCTGCTGCACCTGCACGCTTGCTTTCAATGACTGGTGCACTATGACACCCAGGTCACGTTGCATCTCCCCTTTTCCTAATTGGCACCATTCAGGTAATACTCTGCTTTCCTGTTCTTGCCGCCAAAGTGGATAACCTCACATTTATCCACATTATATTGCATCTGCCATGCATTTGCCCACTCTCCTAATGTATCCAAGTCACTCTGCAGCCTCCTAGAATCCTCGCAGCTAACACTGCCACCCAGCTTCGTGTCATCCGCAAACTTAGAGATATTGCATTCAATTCCCTCGTCCAAATCATTAATATATATTGGAAATAATTGGGGTCCCAGCACTGAGCCTTGCGGTACCCCACTAGTCACTGCCTGTCATTCCGAAAAGGACTCGTTTATTCCTACTCTTTGCTTCCTGTCCGCCAACCAATTCTCTATCCACCTCAACACTGAACCCCCAATACCGTGTGCTTTAAGTTTGTACCCCAATCTCCTATGTGGGACCTTGTCGAAGGCCTTCTGAAAGTCCAGATATAACAAGTGTAGGTGATACCAACGCCATGAATCTTTTAAGGATGCACGTTATTACTTTTTGATCTGGCCTCAATCTCCAGTTCTTTTATTCACTTTGAAATAGCGGAGTAAAATTCCTGTCGGTTCATGATAAATCAAGAAACTTCCTCTTGTCGCGAAAGCAACTGTATGCTTTGTATAAGTTTGCATTGTTTTTTTAAATGGATTACTAGGAATCCAGAACCACTGTCTCTTTAATAAACTGCTATGGGCAGTGGGGAATCCACAAACCGTGACAAATCTGACAGCTTTTTGCTGACCTATATTGTGCTTGCTCTGAACACTGCAGTAAATAAACACACCCTCGAAATGCCCCTGACGCACTCTGACAGCTGAATAGCTAGGGCTGGGTTTTGGCAGCTGTTAAAGTTCAGTCAGAAATTTAAAAGCTTTTAAAATTGATCTAAATAAAATATTAAAGTAAAATACATGACTAAAACATTTGCCAATAATTAAAAGCATGAAGGTGCAATGATTAAATAAAGGAACATGCTCCCTTTTCCCTCCTAAACCCTTGCCCTGCCATCTCTATTGAAATTGAGCGATCCTGTTTACTTATTTATTTTCTTTCTCGGCATAATGCTGTCAGAAGTCTCAAGAGTAGGTAGGTCCTGCTAGATTCGTATGTCTTTACAAATCTGTCAACAAGTGGCAGTGGATGCCAAGGACTTCAATGTCAACAGTTGAAAGTGAACTGCTGATCCAGCCTGTCATTTTTAGTGTATTGAAATACCTTTTCAATGGCTTTTGTAACTTTTCTATTGCATAGTAAGTTACCTGAGAACAGGAAATCCTGTCAGGGTTAGCATTGTCTCATTTTGGCTTGAGAAATTTATTGGCACAATGAAGGTGTCCCGGTGATGTGTCCAGTGGAGTTGAATGGTGCGTCAACATCTGTTCAGGAAGAGTCTATAGGTATGGCCTTATCTCCTAGCTGAGCTATGTGAATCTTGGAAGATTTGCACTGAAAAAACCTAACCTAGACCCCACCTTGCCTAGCAACTACAGACCCATTTCCAAACTGCCATTCCTGTCAAAAGTCCTTGAAAAGGCAATCCTAAACCAATTAGTGCCCTACCTGCACCAAAACACCATCCTGGAAAGTTTCCAGTCAGGTTTCAGAGCCCACCACAGCACAGAGTCTGCCTTGTTGAAGGTACACAACGACCTGATTCTCGCCATCGACACCGGCGACTGTGCAATCCTGCTCCTTCTCGACCTCAGCGCAGCGTTCGATACAGTGGACCACACCATCCTTATTGACCGTCTCCGGTACGCGGTTGGCATTGATGTCACTGCCCTGAGCTGGTTCGCTTTGTACCTCAAAGATAGGAGTTTCGCCATCAACATAGGCAGTTATTCCTCTGCTCCAGCTAGCCTCTCCTGCGGAGTTCCACAAGGCTCCATCCTAGGCCCCATTCTCTTCTCTCTATACATGCTCCCCCTTGGCCAAATCATTCAAAGGCACGGCATTTCTTTCCACTGCTATGCCGATGACACTCAGCTTTACCTCCCCCTGAAACCCAACAACCAGTCAAATTTAAACAGCCTCTTACACTGCCTTGAGGACATAAAATGTTGGATGGCACAGAACTTCCTCCAATTAAATGAGAGCAAGTCTGAGATCATCCTATTCGCCCCCCCCCCCGACTCCATCAAATTGATAACAGGCAGTCTTGGAAGTGTATCCTGCCTAGTCAAACCGCATGTCAAAAACCTCGGCATGATATTTGACTCTGCATTAAAATTTGATAAGCAAGTCAACACTGTGGTAAAAGCCAGCTTCTTCCAACTTCGAACCATAGCTAAAATCAAACCTTTCCTCCAATTCGACGACACAGAAAAAATTATTCACGCTTTCATTTCCTCCCGCCTAGACTACTGCAACTCCCTATACACTGGGATCAGCCAATCTTCCCTGTCCCGCCTGCAACTGGTCCAAAACGCCGCAGCGAGACTCCTGACGGGTACCCGTAAAAGGGACCACATCACCCCGATTCTGGCCTCTCTCCACTGGCTCCCTGTACGGTACAGAATCAATTTCAAGCTCCTCCTATTCACGTATAAAGCCCTAAATGGACACTCCCCCCCCTACATCAAAAATCTTCTAACCCCCCTCTCTAACTCCAGGTCCCTCAGGTCGGCCGACTTGGGGCTACTCACTATCCCGCGGTCTAGGCTTAAGCTCAGGGGTGACCGCGCTTTTGCGGTTGCAGCTCCTAGACTGTGGAACAGCATCCCTCTCCCCATCAGAACAGCCCCCTCCTTCGACTCCTTTAAGTCCAGGCTCAAAACCTATTTCTACTCCCTAGCGTTTGAGGCTCATTGAGGAGGCGCTGTGAACTGTTTACGTGCTACTGTATGTTTCATTTTTTTTCCCATTGGAACCTAATCAGATGTACAGCACTTTGGTCAACGTGGGTTGTTTTTAAATGTGCTATACAAATAAAATTGACTTGACTTGACTTGACTTGACTATTATCAATGAGTGTTACTTCAAATGACGCTGACACAATTCAGTGCCATCAACCTAATCTCAATTTCTACAAGGTTGCATTAATTTTACTTTCTAACGCGTTGTACTGTATTATAACATGTTTATTTTTTTTATTTCCCCACAGCTTTCGAAAGAGTTTAACAAAAGTCCAGTTAATAATTCAGAAACCATAACCAGCCTACCAATCAGTATTCCATTGAGCACTGTTCAACCAAACAAATTGCCTGTTAGCATTCCTTTGGCCAGTGTAGTTCTACCAGTTCGTGCTGAGAAAGCGGTGAGTAACATTTTATCAAAACGCTACATTTCATAAGAAATTTAAATTTGTTTAGCACTTTTTGGATAATAATATTCCCATGTCTTTGCTAATCTTACCAGTTTGGTGCCCTGCTTAAGTTTGGAGAGATCATGAATCAGTAGCCGTAATACCACTCTCCTATTTAATCATGTCTCTCCATGAATCTCATCCATCCTTTTCATTTTACATTACTAAATGCCCAGTTAAACTTCCACGGAAACATCGCATACAAACCTGAACTCCCGCGAACGACTGCCCTCTGTTTTGACTTGGTCATTCTGATGTGCTGTCGTGGTTTGCTTTGCTGGTTTGAAGTTGCCCATGCCGCTGCTTTCATTAGCCCTTCCACATTCTCGCTTTAGCCCTTCCACCTCTGCCCTTATCTCACTTGTGTTTTCTTTTTGATGATGCCGCTTATGAGCCTGTTGATTTGATTTGTTCTGATAACTCAATAACCTGGTGTCGATTGCAGTGTTACCGCCAGCATTCTGGCCCACTGTTTGGATCACAATTTTCTGTACCTGCAGTGTCACAAAAAAAACAATGACAGCTACTTCAAAGAACATGCGATTTTAACCCAGTAATGACCAGCATCTTCTCCATGTATTTTCTCATTTGCACATTTCCTTCAAATCTTTGGCAATTTATCAATTCAATAGACAATAGACAATAGGTGCAGGAGTAGGCCATTCAGCCCTTCGAGCCAGCACCGCCATTCAATGCGATCATGGCTGATCACTCTCAATCAGTACCCCGTTCCTGCCTTCTCCCCATACCCCCTCACTCCGCTATCCTTAAGAGCTCTATCCAGCTCTCTCTTGAAAGCATCCAACGAACTGGCCCCCACTGCCTTCTGAGGCAGAGAATTCCACACCTTCACCACTCTCTGACTGAAAAAGTTCTTCCTCATCTCCGTTCTAAATGGCCTACCCCTTATTCTTAAACTGTGGCCCCTTGTTCTGGACTCCCCCAACATTGGGAACATGTTTCCTGCCTCCAATGTGTCCAATCCCCTAATTATCTTGTATGTTTCAATAAGATCCCCCCTCATCCTTCTATATTCCAGTGTATACAAGCCTAATTGCTCCAGCCTTTCAACATACGACAGTCCCGCCATTCCGGGAATTAACCTAGTGAACCTTTAATTCATTAAACGGTATGATAATTTAATTCACAAACGGCTTGATCACCATTCCAGCCATAGTTCCATCTGCAGACCTGTGCTTCGTCCTCCTCCTGGATTGCATTCCTGACCTCAAATGAGAAAACCTGCCCGTTTTCCTTCCATTATGTTGTTTGCACTGTCATGAGATTCCCTAATGAGCATATGTGCATTGCAATAGAGTATTATTTAATGTAGTAAAAATGTATATGTACTTGACAATGTATGGGGTACCTGATGGATGTATATAAAATTATGAGAAGCATATAGAGTGTAGACAGTCAGAACCATTTTCTCAGGATGTAAATATCATGGGCTAGAGGGTATAGTTTGAGGGTGAGGAGGACACAGCTTTGAGGGTGAGGGGGACACAGCTTTTAAAGGAGATATGATACTCTCCACATCCACTCTCTCTCCAAACGTTTCACTATCTGGTACGGTACAATGGGGGTCCCCCCTCATTCTTCTAAACTCCAGCGAGTACAGGCCCAGTGCTGACAAACACTCATCATATGTTAACCCATTCATTCCTGGGATCATTCTTGTAAACCTCCTCTGGACCCTCTCCAGAGCCAGCGCATCCTTCCTCAGTATAATAGGAGTAGAATTAAAGCTGCATTGCTATGGCTTGGCAATTATATCTATATTAATAAAGCTGCAAGAAGGAGTCCAGAAAATTAATCCTCGTAACAGGCCTTAGTGACAAAAATTGTAAACCACTGTTGAAATATACTATGCAAAACTGATGCAAATATATCGGACTCTACCAGTCTATTGAACAACAAGGGAGTTGTTTTTCCAGGCTGCTGTTAATACTTAATTCATTTTTTCAGAGTCAAAATTTGTGTGAAGCACTATGTAATAGTTTTTGTACGTTTGATCGTCTCATGTATGTTGTTTTAAATACCGAGCAAGAAATAATATCAAAACTATGGTTTTACTGCTTTGAGCTAATTAAATTGGCATGCTTTCTTTTATAGAGAAACACACCTAGTCCTATTCATGTTTCAAATCGTGACTTTTCGATACTTGACAAACAATATGGTGCTAATTATGGAAATGCAGCTGCAAACAAACCACAGTCTTTGGCTACCTCAGGTAGTGTTTCTTTTCCATTTGTTATCTAATTATCCTGTATGATAATGCAATTGATACAATTAACAGGAGATGCAAGGAACTGTAAATATTGGTTTACAAAGAAAGAGACAAAGTGCTGGTGTATCTCAGCTGGTCAGGCAGCATCTCTGGAGAACATGGATAGGTGACCTTTCGGGTTGGGAACCTTCAGACTTCGATGAATACTTTGGTCAGATCTTAAAATCTTAATTTGTCTCTATAATAATGTAAATGTTCCACAATTTTTTAGTTTGATGCTGGGCAGAAGGATATTAAAGATTACACTTATCAAAATCAAATTAATGATAGTTATCTAATGTGTTTAATATTTAATACAAATATGCTAGTAATGATGGATATGGAACATGTACAGGCAGGTGAGATTAATTAATCTTTGCATCATGTTCAGCACAGCATTGTGGGCCTAAGGGCCTGTTCCTGTGCTATCCTGTTCTATATTCCGTAAAATTTCAAGCACTTCCAGTTCACTGAATGAATGTAAAAATTGCATTACTTTAATTTTGAATGAAAAATGCTGCTGAGATTTTGTGAAGCTTTTTTACTTTAAATTTTCTTGAGTGCTTATGTACCAAGTAGCACAAGGTATTATTCTCAAAACTGGGATTGTTTTTCGTTTGGTAGGTTTTTGTTACTCAGCTGGTTCTGTGACAGTCAATGGACTCCATTCTGGTTCTTCCATCCAGTCAACACCGAATAGTCACAACAAGACATTGGAAGAATCTGATTCCACCAGCGTAGGTATCCTTGCCAACAGTTCTGCCTTGCAGAGTACAAACTTGCCGCATCCAACAATGCAGCTGATGCAGCCTCGGAGCTCTGAACACAACTGTCCAGCTTCGCAGCATTCAGCCAGCCCTAGGCTCCCCAGCTGTCAAAACCCACCAGCCAGTTCACCGAATATTGGTGGGGTTTTACAGTATGCAGACACACAAAAGGCCTTCTCGGAGGTAATGAATAAAGATTTACCATCGGACCAAGGTGCCTCTGATCAAGAGAACGAATCTAAACGAAGAATAATATTTTCCACTGCAAATGGTGGAAATATAAAACAGCCTGTTTTAAATAAACAGGCTTCAATTCCATTAGCCATCAAGTTGGAAACTGGACAGCCAATGTCTCAAGAAGGCAAAAAGAAGGGCAGAAGAAAACGTTCTTCCATGACTTCCAATTTGAATGCAGGCAGTTCTCCTAAACGGAAATCCCTGCTTGCTTCTCTAGGTCTATCTTCAGGATCTCCTTTGAATATAAATTCAATGGTAGGTGGTTTGATTTACTTGTGTTCTACTGATAAATTTGGAAGAGGACTGTTGACATCCAAACCTATTTTGAATGAACATAGATATTGCCACAAAGTAAGAAAAAATCCTGAAGGCGGCACAGTGGCACAACTGGCAGAGCTGCTGCTTCATGGCGCCAGAAACCTGTGTTCTATCCTGATCTTGGGTGCTGTCTGTGTAGAGTTTGTATGTTCTCCTTGCGATCGCGTGGCTTTCCTCCAGGTGCTTCGGTTTCCTCCCACATCCCAAAGACGTGTGGATTTGTAGATTCATTGGTCTCTGTAAATTGCCCCTTGTGTGTAGGGAGTGGATGCAAAGGTAGGATAACTTAGAACAACTGTGAACGGGTGATTGATGGTCGGCATGGATCGGTGAGCCGAAGAGCTTATTACAATCAATCAGTAACTTCTTAACAGATGGCCATCTATGAATGCAGACACAGATGTTGACGTGACTTTGAATGGTCTATGAATCATAGACTAAAGTTTGGAAAAGATGGTAATTGAAATATTGTCTTTTAAAGAATTATTTGAATGTCCATTGGGGCAAATCTTGTTAGCTGGAGTTAGCAACTCCAATTTGAATAGCAGGCATTCCACCTTCTAAACTTCAATAAAGCTGGAACTTGCCCGTAGGGTCGCTTTGTAAAAGTTCAAGACCTAATGCAGTTATCAATCCACTGCTGGACATCAAATGAAATTCACTGGCAAAGTCCCAGCCAGTTGGAATTCCCAGCATTCTAATTCCATGACTGAGAAGAGTGATCTTTGTAGAGGACCTTTAATGGCAATGTTCTTGCAATAAAGTTTCTGTTGCTGCCTTTGTTCTGGGGCTAGCCTGATATCATTATTCTCATTGATCAAGTAGAAATACTAGTTCTGGGTCTAGTTACCTGATAGTTGTGGTTTATGACATAGAGACCAGCTTATATCCCCTGTCTCTCCATGTGTGGATGGCAAAAATCACTAATAAGACCCCCTAAATGTATGCCAGCATACAGATCAAGAGGTCATAGAAGTGTTGTAGCTAAATCTAGTAAATATACCTAATTAAGACCATTTTGTTTATTGTTCCAAAGTATAAAAGATTATTAACAGACTTGTACATAGAATGGATGTAAAACTGCCTGACAACAGCAGAATTTGTTTTTTAGCAGCCTTCGGGAATGTTTTGATATTTTTTCATGATAGTTCTCTGAGTTGACCACTTTAATAATTAATTACACACCCAGAAGTAATCTACTCGCAAAGGCAGGAAGCAACCAACGTTACAAAATGGAATTAATTTTTCTTTGCAATTTAGGTCAATAATATCAATCAACCTCTGGAAATAACAGCAATTTCATCACCAGAAACGTCAGTGAAAAGCTCTCCAGTTCCACATCAGGATAATGAAGGACCTCCAAACTTGAAAAAGAAGAAAATGTTTGCATCTAATGGTGTTCATTATTCACCACTTACTTCTGATGAAGAACAAGAGGAGGAAAATCAACAAATTAATGGAAGGTGGGGCTGTTTCTTCCAGGTTTCATGCATTCATAACTTTCAAATAATCCACCTAGGGTCATCCATACAACTGAAGTTGATTAATTGCCCTGAAGTGCAATGCAATAACAATTATATAATCACCTCTGTGGTTTTGAGTCAAAAGAATTACAATGAAATTTGTTGCAAAAGAATGGAGCTGAGAAACTAAAGGAAATGGTGACATCTGAATTTATCAGTTGTGGTCACTGGTCTTCTGATCCTCCATCCACTGATCTATTTTAAAAATTAGTTATAAGTGATAAAGAGGGATGGTTTGAATTTTAATATAATGGGACAAATTTGCAATAATTACAATAGGTTGGTTTGCAATGAATAAGAAAATGGTGTTGCATATTGGACCGTGTATAACCTTTAAAATCAGCTACCTCTTAAAATTCTAGTCCATTAACATCTATGTATGCTTAACTTCTGGCATCACGGAAGAGCAGGTAAGTGTTTAATTACGTATTTCATTTTTCATTGCGTTTAACTTTATTTTAATGTTTAATCTATTGTGAATTTTTAAAAATGTCTTGATTATCAGATGGATCAGTATCTGCATAGTCACGAAGGTAATCATCAACACACTTTGTAAAGATACATTTTGTCTTGTTTTCAAGGATTGAAAGAAAAATAACTCAATGCACTGTGTCGATCGAGAGTAAAGAAATTACATCTGTTTCTGGAGAAGGCGACTCAGGTAAATGGAGTTTGTGAAATCATACTAAAAAGACCCTTTTTAGCTGAAAGTTTTATAAATTATCTCTCTGTGTCACATATTTCCCAAATTCCATAGTCAACATAGATAACATATATTGTGAAACACATTATTTTTGAATTACTGATGAACCTTTTACACTTCCCATGCTTGCCTTTTAGTTTACTTTATCATCATGATGTGTACTGAGGTACAGTGAAATGCTTTTTGTTACATGCTATCCAGTCAAAGAAAAGACTACAGGTGCTCCTCAGCTTACGATGGGGTTCTGTTCCGAGAACCCATCGGAAACCGAAAATATCGTAAGTCGAAAAGCATTTAATACACGCGATCACGTGGCCGGACGCGAGCTGCGGCAAGCTGCCGTTTGCACCATCGCAAAGTCAAAATATCGCAAGTCGAAGCATCGTAAGCCGGGGAGCATCTGTATACATTATAATAAAGCCATCCACAATGTACAGATAAAGAATAAGGGGTACAACATTTAGTGCAAGATAAAGTCTGATTAAAGATAGTTCAAAGGTTTCCAATGAATAGATGGGAGGTCAGGACCACACTCTTGCTGGTGAGAGTACTATTCAGTTGCCTGATAACAGCTGGGAAGAAACTCCCTGAATCTGGAGTTATGAATTTTCAAACTTCCTTACCTCTTGCCAGATGGGAGAGGGGAGAAGAGGGAATACAAGACTGATTAGGGAAGGTGAGAGATGTGAATGTCCATGCTTTGTTTTTTCTTGAATAGCTGACTGAAGCAATATTCATCTTGTGAGCCACAATTTTTGTTTTCAATCCTGTTGTTTTCTGAGTATTGAACTTTTTTTTGCAGGCTTCAGATGTTTAATGTTACAAGTGTGACCTGTGATTCGAATTGTGAAATGGTTCAATTATCCTGGTGTATCAAAGCACTGCAAATCATCTTTAGAAATCTACAAATAAATAACTAATTCTTACCTTAAAAATGTAACTGTCAATTGTTTCTTTCACATCCAGTTTATTGAACTGATCATGTTTTTGGTTTAAAATTTCTTTTTAGTTGGAAGTTTAACAATACGAAAGCAAGGACTCAGTTGCAGTAGTACAGACAACAACAGTAAATGGAAATCCACTTTTTCTCCAATATCTGATACCAATTTGACCAAGAGCTCTGACAATGGATCACAGACAGCATCTGCTTTATGCCAAGCCTCTCCTTTTGGCACCAGGCCTATTACAGGTGACCTTTCCATTAGTAATTTTAAAATGGTTTCTCTTGAGGGGGTGCATATCGAAACTCAATCTCACTGGAGAAAAATGGCCGTCATGCACTCGTCTGCCACTTTTAATTATAATTCTGGATGATCTGCACTTCAATTTACGGAGGAATAATCTGTGGACTTAATTTGCCCATAAGGTTCCAGAGAAGGGTCTAAGTTTTAAGGTGTTGTACCGACTGTCTAGAAACAAAACGGACTGTAAAAATGACTCGAATCGGTCCTCAAACAAGATGCCAAATATGTTGGCTGGAGCAAGGGGAGATGAGTTGAGCAAACAAGGGGCCAAATGTAAAGAAAATTTATGGGAATATATCTTTGGGAGGCCATTTGGAGAAGAGTACATTGCTTCATAATATAAATATGAACAAATCATATGATGGGAAATAAAAGCAGGCAAAATTCCTTCTCTGTGTCCAAACAGAAGAAAAATCTAGTGGTAAAATGTACCAACTACTGTTTATACATCAACCACTCCATGGATATCCATGCACTGTGCTGAAAAGTAGTTCATATCTCTTTCCAATGATTTCTCCTCCATCAAGAAGAGTATTAATTGGCAAAAGTTTGCCAGCTGCTGTTTCATGCAGCAGAGACCACAGCAATTCGTGCAGTGCTCAGTTACATTTGCAAACTCTGCCAGTTCTATTTTTGGCCAGCTTACAGCGATCATAGCACTCTGTGGTATCCATTTTGTGAAGTACTGCTTGAGTTCCATGATGGAGCCAACAGTTCAACACTTTCCTTGGATCAATGCCAGTTATTGCATGTGATCCTTGTTATAACTGCTAGAGCTGAATTGACTAATTTCTTCCCCCACCTGGACTCGCACCTATTTCGCCCCTTCCCTGCTCTTTCCACCTACATTCCTTCCTCTAGCTTTGCAATTCGCAACTCTTCAATCCTTTCTGTCTCACACCTTCGGTCTTTTCATCTCTGGCCTGTCCAACTATCTGCCTATCAAAACCCCCCTCATCTGTATACACCTCTCACTTGCCAGCCTTTGTCCTATCCCTCCTCTCTTCCAGCTTTCTTTCCCTCCCCCTCTTCCCCCCACACAATCGGTCTGAAGAAGGGTCCCTACCCAAAAGAGCACCTATCCATATTCTCCCGAGATACTGTCTGACCTGCTGAGTTACTCCAGCACAATGTTTTTTGACTAATAGTTGGTTTTGCCTCTAGTTGTGGGGTGGATGAGTTCTGTACATAAGAATGTAATTAATATGATTAGACTAACAGTTAGAAAATATAGTGGGCTTTTCATTTTTATGATTTGTAGATTTTGAAGTAGAAACTCGTAAATTTATCAAATATTTTTAAAATAAATGAGTCCATTTAAATATAGGCGTATTTGAATTTAAAGAACGGTATTGTCTGTTCAAAAAACTTTATTCCCTGACTCCATTAACATTCTCTTCACTTGATCGGCCACAACGCCATTCTCAAAAGTACACCATCTATTGTCCTAGTAATCTGTGAGGCAAATGTAAAACCATTGAGACTCTTTCCCCCAATTAGTTTGCTTGCTTTTAACTAAAGTGCCACTGGAGGCAGTTTTGTAGTCAAAAACCAAACCATTGCAGATATTGGAAATCCCAAAATAAAATTGGTGGTGGGAGAAAGAGTTGAGACACAAAAAACTGCAGATGTAGGAATCTTGAGCAAAACGCAGTGCTGGAGTAACTCGGTGGGTCAGGCAACATCTCTGGAGGGAATGGATGCAAGACAGGAATGGTCTGCATGTTGGGGACGATGTTGCTTGACCTGCAAAACTGCAGCATTTTATGTTCTTGATGATTGTTACTTTGCTGTACTCATTGTCACATGTGGGAAAAACGGGTCCATTTCAGGCTGAAGCCAATTTCTTTTATGTATGAGTCAGTCATTTAAATTTTTTGTGCATTTTTGTTGCTTGAAACGTTGCACTATTCACTTTGGCTTGTCCAATTTGCTTGTTGATCTGCTATTATGTTCCATTTAGACTTAATGTAAGTTCTTAAAGACTTTTATTTAGTTAGACTTAACTCATGGATACAAATATCCAAGGGAGGTGAGGAAGCATCTGTGGAGAAAAATAGAATTAATGATTAATCGTAAGAAATTCCATATGAACACCTTTAGCTTCTGCCCTGGTAAGAGCTGTTTTCATGCCACTTTATTCCAACGCTTCTGGCCTTTTCAAGATACATCAGTCATCCTTACCGCGCCTTGCTGCCTTACGGCGCCAGAGACCCGGGTTCGATCCCGACTACGGGTGCTGTCCGTGCGGAGTTTGTACGTTCTCCCTGCGTGGGTTTTCTCCAAGATCTTTGGTTTCCTCCCAGTCAATAGACGTACAGGTTTGTTGGTTAATTGGTTTGGTGTAAATGTAAAATTGTCCCTAGTCTGTGTAGGATAGTGTTAATGTGTGGGAATCGCTGGTCAGCACAGACTCAGTGGGCTGAAGGGCTTGTTTTTAAAGCAACAAGGTACTTCACTTGTACAGTGTGATCTCAAAAATGTATCTCACATCATTGCACTTTCAGATTCTCAGGCTTTGTATTTTGAATTTTCACAAGTGCTGCTGGAACAAAGTGACGGATTAACTCTGGGTCAGGCTGCATCTGTGGAGGGAATGGATTGACAACATTTTGGTTCGTGATTCCTCTGAAAAAGGATGCTGATCCAAAACATTGTCTGTCCTTTCCCTTCAGAGATGCTGCCTGACCTGCTGAGTTACTACAACACTGTTTTGCTCAAGATTCCAGTACCTGCAGTTCCTCGTGTGTGCACCTGAGAAAATGAATTGAACTTGTTCAAAGCAGTTTCAAGTATTCTCTGCTCATTAAACCAGCCAGAGGCCATTGAAACAAGATGTGAAAAATTTCACCTCTGCTGGAAACATTCAGGTCATGCTGCATCTGTGGAAGGGGAAACGGGAAAAAAATTCAGGTTGAAGAACTGAAACAACTCTTTCTGCACAAATGTCATTATATTGGTGTCAGCACCCAGAGCGTTTGCCTCATCGTGGAGTGAGGCACCACGATGTTTTTTGTGGTGTTTTTCTTTTTGTTTTTCAAACTCTATCTCATTATACTTCAACCCTGATTTGTTTCCCAATGTATTGTGAACTCCAATGAGTTCAGTTATGTTTTTAAAAAAATTACACTTGGGTATCTTGACCAAAAAACATTTCTGATGATGCATAAAATGATTTTAAATGACGTAGCCAGCTTTATTTGCTGTTATAAAATTAAACTGAATTCCATGCACTTTTGGTATAACCTAAATGCACACAACATTATGAGGAAGTATTCCAAGGGTGGAGACAGGAAGGAGAAAAGCATGGTGAATAAAGATACTTAGTGTGTGGTTAATCCAAATAATATCCAAGTTTAAAATAAGTCTGTTTTTAAGTTTAGTGGGTTACAAACACATTTCCGTTGTAAATGGTAGGTTTTGATGAAAAAGGAGAGTTGCTTTGCTTTGGGTAGCCTGAATTGTTTTGCTGTTTTTTAAATCTATTTTCTTTTGCTTTAACTGTGCTTGCTGGCAAAAAAAAGAGCCCTTAGCTGCTGTAATGATGCTTTGCTTTCTGCTAGACCAAAATCTTTGAGCTGTTTTTTCTCTTCTGTTTTAGGTATTTTTAACCATGTGGTGCCTTCAGTCTCTTCTCATCAATTTGGAGCCAATTTCAGCAATGTTCCAGTGTCTAGTAGCACAATATTAAGCTTTAACCCACTACCGTCTGTTCCTGCAACCTCCCAGTCATTTCTTTCCGTCTCTTCCAGTACATTATCTTCCACCGATAGTAGAGTTAGCCCTTACCTTTCCCAAGCACCTCCACAGTCCATGCTTAACATACCTTCCCCTAATATTGCCTTGCCTCCGCTCCCTCCATTGTTAAATTCAACTAGTTCTGACCCCTCGCTCTTCCGGACTATGTCTTCTGTTAGCGATGGATACTTGCCTCCATCCATCTCTTGCTCTTCTACTACTTCACTTCAATCTGCTCACACCGCATTAGCCTTGAAGCTTGCGTCTTTGCAGCCCAAAGCATCTCACCCTTCCTTCACGGTGCATCACCCACCTCTGCCACATTCAGCTCTTGCACAGGCAGCACCTCTAATCCCTCAGTCTGGTACAAATACATCTGCAATGTGGGTCACACTTGGCATGCAGCCTCCTTATGCTACACATTTCTCTGGGGTTAAGCCTCGATAAGAACTTGCGTACTTTATCAGTCTTATAAGGTAAGGTTAGAAAAATGTGCAAGGTTATAACTATATCAATGTGTGCAGCTGTGTTAGTAATACCTTGATGAAATGCAAACTAAGCAGTGTTTTGAAAATTTTGGAAAATAAAGATCATTTTAGAAAAGTTCTGTTTTTCTTGGGGTACCAGGTGCGCGTGCTTGAGACCTGAACTGAAGATAGATATCACCATCGATTTAAAAAAAAAATTGCGACAAAAATTGGCTGGTTTTATCTTGTTTTCAATTTGGTACTAGCCATCTGTAAAAATCACTACATTATGATGGATTGAAGACCAAAATTATCATATTGACTAGTGAGGTTTGCTCAGTAAAAATAAAATCATTAATATTTCATTTGTTATTAAATTGAATCTGGTGTGTGTTAAATGTCCAAATTTAAAGATGTATCCAATTTTTCAACTGAGCGAATGGGAAGATTTCCCCCTCTATTTAACTTCATTATTTGTCTTTGTATCTGAAAAACCAAGTTAATTGTGGAAGGTAGATAATGTACATTTCCCCTTCTATCTTTAGGTAATTAGGAATTCTACCTCAAAACAATGTGACCTATGCAAGGACAATGTGGACCAAGTTCATCCACTTCCATCAAACTAAAGGTGCTTGAGTAGCCCGCAAACATTGTTTTGCTTCTTTACTACTGGAAAATAAAATAAAATATATTCTACTGTGAATTGGTTTGTGTTGCTGCAAAAAAAGGCTCCTGTTGTACAGCATTTAAAACAAAAACTATTTATCTTCTTACCAACTGATTGGGGCTAGTTGTTGTTCCAGCAAGCCTATAGAGGCTTTGAGGTGTGGAGTGCTGCACACTCCAGCATTCATTTGTTAACCTGCTGTTGGTGCTATTTTAATCATCACAAACTGCCTCTGTGGGTTCTGATCCCTGGTGCTTATTATTCTGAAAGGTTGATTGCTGAATTGTTTGCCGAGAATTTCTCAGCAGCAGATAATGTCCTTGTAATATCTTGCATCACTTTAAGCTTGGTACGATGCAAATATTGCTGAACCATGAATTTATTTTATACAACTATGATCGTGCTCCTTTCTTCCTCTGCCTCTGGTCTTTTGTATGTTAAGTGATAGGTTATTAAAACACGGAAAAATACTGTCCTCACTGTCATTCTCTTGTTAATTTAACGGTGTTTTTTAGCATTGTAAATTGCAGTTCAAACGATGTAATCTAATACCATTAGATAAATTTATTATACATTTTAATTATTGCTGTGTATAATTTTAATTGTAAACAATAGCACATTGGTTTTCTGGTGAGCTTAGTATATAATGAAGTGTAAATGTTACCATTTTCTACGCATTTTGTTTGAAAAATGTATTATGTACAAACAACCCATGAAAGCAAAATATGAATAGACTGAAATTTAACTTAAAATGCAGTGGGATTTCATAAACTTTGTCATTTTAAAAATGTATTTTAAACATTTCTTTTTCACAGTTTTGTACATTAATAGTGGGACATCTTTACTAATGCAGTTTTTTAAGTACCTCAAGTTTTTTTAATATCCTTACAAAAGTTTAACTTTCTGGTTTAGGAATTCAACATTGGATTCTGCTTGAAGCTATTTTTTTCTTTTATCAAATAATTTTAAATACTTTTTTTATAGAGGTCTGAAACAAAGAAATTGCAGTGATTTTTTATGTAATTGTATTCACTAACCAAGCTGCAGTTAAGACCAATGCCAAGCATTTTTTTAAATTATAATAATGTGATTGGAATCTGTAGCAGAGTGACTTAAAAGGTTTTGTAGGCCAGCAAAGAGCTGTGCTTCCTCTGCGAAGCTTCGTATTTATTGCATTACAGCACATAGGCGCCCATGAATGAAAAAAAATCTTTATCCAACATATTAAGTAAATATTAAAAGCTATCAGGGGAGTTGGGTCGGGGAGGGACTGGTCCTCGAGTCCTGCTGACTGTTTTGAAACCACATTGCAGTTTAAAAACATATTTTACCTGAGGGAATTAACTGTTTTTGCTTTGGAATGTCTAGAAAGTAGTTATAGTGGTGGTTATGTGGGAATTTGAGTTTGTGACTGAGTAATTGTAATAAAATGAAAGCTTGTAAAAGCAGAAATGTTGGCTTATTACGTTATGGGGATTTGTGGTTCTGCTAAGATAAATTGACATCAATGTGCATGCACCTTTTCTGCATGATGCGCACTAAAATAGTGACATGTCTTGCAGGTACATGCTTAGTGCTACATTATGCACAATGTAATAAGTGTTCCAGTGCAAACACTGGACACCTTCCACTGGTTATCAGCTTGGGTGCGTAATCATAATTAATACCTTGACATTTACTTGAAGTTAATATTTATTCAAGTTTAAAATACCGTAATGCAGTACTGTAGAATTTCCCTTTCTCTATTCTGGCACATTTTCGGGCAAGGCCCCATGAAATGAGGCATAACCTTTCAGGAAGAATGAGATTGCTCGAATGTAATCTTTAATTTTCTTCTTTTTTGAAATAATCAAAAGGACAATTGGGCTAGGAAATAGTTGCCCACATTCAGATTTCAAGTCTGTTGCTGGTACAGATGCAATAGTTACCATGTGTTATTAACTTGCCTGTTGAGATATAAGTCAAATAAATCCAGAGTTCGATTCTATTAAAATAGACACTAAAACAGTAAAGAAAAAAATCAGATTTATCCAAGATTAGGTTCTTGGGTTGAATTTCAATCAAAAAAAGCACCTACTTTGTAGAAACCAGTGATATTGACTGTTAACTGCAGTTTAATAAATTATGCCCATCAATTATCTACAGGAAAGTTATGAATTCGTTGTAAATCTGTCTTTTTATACAAAGTGACAGACAACATTCACACTAGTACTTGGTAGAAAGCCAGTAATGAGTAAACATCAAAATAATGGCAGGATGTTCTCATAAGTAGCCTTAAATTTGTAGGTATATTGAGGTGTAATTACATGCTGTGAAAACTGAGCCATATAACTTAATAGAGAAAAGATGCATTTACGTCATTTTATGCCGGTTTCTAATAATACAAACTGCTTTTACAGACAAAGTCAGTTTGTATAATCCGTCAGGGGCGCCTCTAGCATGCAGAAATTGTATGAGACTTGCCCCTTTAGAATAAAGCATCTATTGTAATCTGTACACTATTTATCGAGTTCAGTTTATTGTAAGGAAAAATGTATAAAGTAATACCTATTATTTTAATATATATTATCAAAATGCCTGAGATATATTAAAAACTATTACATAATTTTCTTTAGTATATCTAAATACTTTGGAGAATTTTTTTCTTCTGTTTGTAATAAATTGTGCATTTTCTATTTTGGAAAAAGTAATCTAACCCGTTCCAAGTCTTTCTGTGAACCCTCAAAAGGCACAGATGACATTTTTTCAGCACTGAAAGATAATGTCCATCATATGCTGGATTTTCAATGTTAATTACATTTTACACTTCCCCACATGCACTTAAGGGTATTTGAACATAGTTTAACATTTTTTTTAAATGCTTCTGTTGGGAAAAATGTTTTAATCCTCTTTGCACTGCATTCGAATGAGCATTTAAAGCAAAGCATTTGTAAATAACTAATTTCATGTTTTAAAATATTACAATTTATTGTAAATGGTGCATCAAGAATCCTGTTTCGGGTGAAATCACATGGGTGCTCTAACTACTAGAAATTAATCACAGGTAGTACAAAATGCAATAAATGCCATAAATATAAGTTTGCTGTGATTGCAGACTACAAAAGGGATTACAATATACTGTGTTAAAACTCCTGATTATTTCGGGCACATATTATCCCCAAAATGTTTACATATAGAGGAGTTTGGATTAATAGTTCCTTTAAAAAGGTGCAAGAATCTGAATCTTTTAAATGTTTTGCCATTCAACTCCCCCATACTAGCTTTTAACACGACAATATTTGCATCATTTTCGATCAGATTACATATCCTGTGTAAGATGGACGTTATCTTTAAAAAACGCAAGTGGAGGATGAACCAGATGTTCTTTGCACTTGTACAATGTAGTGTTTTTTGTGTGGCTATAGCTAATCTTGTATAATGTTGCTTGGTGTGGAAGGGCAAAGAAGCTATCCTAAATAAACACAATGTTAAGGAAATAAAATCTGTGGTCATTTAAAAACTTGATTACACACAAGTCAGCCAGAATGTACAGATGAGAAGCTAATGGCGCTCAGGAATTGTCTTGTGGTTATTTTGGCATTGCTGTAGAATTTGAAATGTAACTAAATATTAACATTAATAGCCAGTTTATTTAGCTTTTCAATTTCTTCACAATATAGACAGTGCATTTACTGTGTGGTAGGGAAGGGAATGCTTTTGTGATTACAGTTGCCTACTGCTTATTAAATTTTGTGAAACATGTGAAGATTAAATGGCAGGCATTCTAAAGACCTTGTAGTGTTTATGTAATGTTATAGTAAAAGTGCTTCTAATTTTTTTGCCATTCCACGTGTTTCTGGGGTTAAAGTACTGTAAATCCATTTAAGTTGCAACTACTAAAATGTTAATTTTTTTTGAGGAATTTCCTTGACTTGGCCGTTTTGACATTTTTATCCCAATTTCTGATCTTTTGTTGCTGGTGTTAATTTTGCCAAGAATTTAATGCATTTGTTTTCTTGCTTTTAATAAAGTTGTGTATTTCTAAATATATAATGTGTATCAATTATTGCAAAAAAAATTATTGTAGTTATAAAACTTGTAGGGAGGAAAAATATAACTCAAATGTAGCTAAGCAAGAAAAGTAGTCATTTCCATCTGGTGCTCGGTTTTATTGCTTAAAATGCAACTTGCATTCAATTTTTTTCCATTGCCTGGAATAGTGCCAAGTGGAGTAATGTTAATTCTATAAAATGTTTCTGAATAAGTCACTTTTTGCAACAAAAAATATTGTAAACAAAAATATTTAAAATATACAGGTAGTGAAAGGGGTCATTTCACCTTTGTGTACTTGATTTGAAATGCATGGAGATTGTTCATCCAGCCACCAAGCAATAAATCTCAGTTGATTAGTGGCCGTTTTGAGTTCTTGGACTAATAGCTAAACTCCATCATTGATAGCCATATCTCCCTTAAGCTCCAGAATTCAGTTTAAAAAAATCTTGACTTTTCTCATTTAATACCATTTTGATCAAGCTTTTGGACATTAGTTGTATCATCTGCACAGTGATAATTTTTGTCTGATACTGCTCCCAAGATCTGCCTAAACATTCTTTGTGGTCACAGTATACAAGAGATCAACCAACACCATGCAGGGAAGAAATGAACAGAGAACAACAGCACTCGAGTAACTCAGCAGGGCAGCAGCATATCTGAAGAACAGGGAAAGGTGGACCTGATACGTCACGTATCCATGTTCTCCAGCACTTACCAGCATCTGCAGTAGTGTGGTCGTAACAGAAGCAGCATCAAAAAGTGGGAAGATATATTGATGTAATGTTACAACTCCAACTCATTAGATACTTTTACTAAAAAAACAGGTGAGGGATTTCATTAGATTGGCATCTTCAGTAACAAATATAAATACTTAAGTTTGCCCCTCCCAGTTGCTATCTGAAATCATTAACTGCAGCTGGTTCGAAAAATCACTTGTTTAACTTACCCAGTACATGGAATTTAATGAAAGTCTGAGGACAGTGAATTTGGTAAATTAAATTAGAAGACAAAAACAATGGAAGATGAGATAGCACAGATAAAGATTCCTATTAAACATAAAAAATAGGTGCAAGAGTAGGCCATTCAGCCTTCCGAGCCAGCACCGCCATTCAATATGATCATTGTTGATCATCCAAAATCCCTGCTTATTCTGGTTGGCCTATATTGCATGTGTAAAATGTTTGGAAAAAATACCTTTACAATCCAATGTCTTCAGTAATGGGTGTGGCCACTTGTCAGTTTAATCGATCCTTCAGTTTATTTACCAATAATGACTTTTTTCTGAAGTGTTTACATTCCACTTTATTCCCTATTTTCCTTAACATTTATAGAGAATGAAAACCAGTTATTTTCTCATCCCAAAACATCACCCATTCCTTCTCTCTGTCCTGCTGAGTTACTCCAGTTTTTTGTGTCTATCTTTTGTTTTATTTTAAAGCAGGGACTATCTTGCTACAATGAAAGTTGGTTCTGCAGATTAGAAATGAACAATTAGATTTAACAACTGCAAATTTCAAATTATGTTTAGTTATATAATTTGGTTAAGGAAAGCCCCATTGAATTGGAGTAACTATCCAAGATTCAGTACATATAATCTACAGCCATAAATCAAGTCAGAATAATTGTTTTTAATTGTGCAACCAGCTACAAATTAATGAAACCAACAGAAATGTTTAAAGTTCAGAGTCCATTAGATACAGGGTGCTCTGCTAAGGAAATCCCAAAACATCTCATGCAAACATCAACATTTAAAAAAAAGTATGTAATATAAATAGACCCAATTCACGTTATTTATAAATGTTAAATTACAATCACTTGTACACCAACTCCACCACTGCTGCATTCTTTCCCCCTCCCAATCCCTCATACTTTACACAACATGCACACAAATTCACTTTGACTAAAAAATATCATGGTGTGGGAAAGTTGAAAGAACAATATGGTTAGAAAATGCAAGAGGTCCAAAAGAATCTGAAAAAGAAAAAGTGAATTTTAGGCTTTTAGAATTTGTGATCTGTCAAGCCCTTAATTTTTGGAACATCTAGCATGCTTAGAACAAGATTCTTATTTTTTAATCATCTTGTTCATTAGTATGTATTTTCCAGTGAACCTACTGAGTTTAATGCGAGTGTGAAATTTTGGGATGTACAAGTGGTCACTATGGACCCAGGCTTCAGTTGCAAACCTTGCCCCTCATTTTAAGTGTATGGGCTCAGCCTCCTTCACTCCAGGGAAAAGAGTCACAGCCAATCTATTCCGTCATAGTTTAAGCCCTCTGTTCTTGATAACATGGGCCGAAGGGCCTATTTCAATAATATCTCTAAACTACCATCTACTGCCTTTTAGTAAGAAAAAAGTATCACCACACTCTGCTTTTTGCCTTTAAAGCAATTTCCTGTCTACCTGATACTAATTTTTAACTTGATAGGTACCAGTTATCCATAACATCTTCCAGCTGTGGAGAGGCGATTAGGTGTGATATTAGAGTTTCACTATCTTGAAGGTGGAAAGCTGATAAAAAAATCCATAATTACCATCACAGTACCCATTGAATACAGTCTCTATGATCTGGTTTGGAATCTTATTTCTTCTGAAATTCCATACTGCTCCAGTGGATCCTGCAGTTAAGAGAGTAGGAACAAGCATTACTCCAAAAATGAGAAACGATCACTCAGCGGGGCTTCACTGCATTATTTCACTTCCCACAATAGAAATCCCCAAACAAAATTCTAGATTCCAAATGATAGCACAGCAGAGTTGCAGTATATTTATCCTCGCCAAATTTAAGTTTACAGGTACAGCATAGAAATAGGTCCTTCAGGTCCATGCCGATCATCGATCCCACAAGCTAACACAAACTGAACTAAGAGCTGCTTATAGTTAAGGTACCTTTAATGAACAGAATTTTCTATGGAGAGGCTTAGTTCAATGAGAAACTTCAGGCTTAAATCTAAATTAAAATGCAAGTCATGAACTGGCTAAGAGCCAGGGAAACTACTTTGAGAGTTATGATAGTAAGCAAGCAATGGGCAACTTAAAAATAAAGTTTACAAGTTACTTATATCCCACTAAAGATTGTATTAGATTGAAGTTAAAGGCTCAACTGTTTCAAAACCAAATGAGCTTGAACAGTAGGGTGATTGTTCAAAGTAGGATATGAACAGTTTGGCAAGAAACAAAACCATTGTACTAGTTTTTATATATTGGTCAAAGATTAACTTAGTTAATGTGGATGTTTCACAGACTGAGACCAGAGAAACTAACATTGGGGAATAAAGAAATGGTGGAGAAACAGGATACTTGCTGGAATATTGGAATAAATGAGTTCAAGGAAATTAGCCTTATAAAATGCTAGTGTCTCAGAAATTAATGGGATTGGAGGGTGTTAAATCCCCAGGACTGGATGACTTGCATATTAGGGATTGATGGTAATGGTATAAGGTGATGCTTCGTTGTCATCGTGCAGAATTCCTAGATTTTGGAAGAGTTCTCACAGATTGGAAAGCAGCACATATAATATTAATTCAAAAAGGAGACCGAGAGAGGGAGAGAAAGCTGGAAACACTAGGCCAGTTAGCTTGACATCAGCAGAAGGGAAATAAATAAGTTAAGGCAAAGGAGCAGAATTAGGCAATTTGGCCCATCGAGTATGCTCCGCCATTCAATCATGGCTAATCAAATTTTCCTCTTCAAGCCCATTCTTCAGTCTTCTCACTGTAATCTTTGACACTCTTACTGATCAAGAACCTATCAATCTCCATTTTAAAAATACCCAGTCTCTTTAAGGGATGTGGGCTTTGATCAACAACTTCCCCATACTTGGAACAAGGAACTGCAGATGCTGGTTTACAAAACACACAAAGTGCTGGAGTAACACGGCAGGTCAGGCAGCATCTCTGGAGAACATGGAAAGGTGACGTTTCGGGTTGGGACCCTTCCGGCCAATTGTGGTTGATGGTGGGAGGGGGAAGAAAGTTGGAAGGACAAAGCCTGGCAAGGGATAGGTGGTTACAGGTAAGGGGGGGGGAGGGGTTGATGGGCAGAGTTGTGAAACCAGAGGAAGGAATCTAGGGGAGGGGGAGCAGAGAAATGATTGCAAGTCTAGGTGGGGCACAATGAATGTAGAGTGGGAGGAAAAGGTTTGGTTAGTTGCCTAAAATAGGAGAATTTTATTATGTTCATACCACAGTGGAATACGAGGTTTTGTTCCTCCAGTTTGTGTGTTCTCAATCTGGCAATGAAGGCGACCCAGGTTAAAAAGGTCAGTATGGCAATGGGAGGGAGGGGGGGAAGAGAGAGAAAGAGTTAAAATGGTTAGAAACCAGGACATCCGGTAGGTCTTGGCGGGCCAAGCACGTGTTCGGCAAGATGATCAGCAAGTCTACGCCTGGTTTCGCCAATGTCAAGGAGGCCACATCGGGAATGAGGTTATTGGAGGTGAGTGTGAACCTCTGTCGCGCCTGGAAGGTCTACAGCTTGCAACTCTCCTGTCCCATTCAGAGGTCATTCAACTAAAATATTACTTTAAAAAAAAAAGAGATACAACATGGAAACAGGCCCTTCGGCCCACCGTCTGAAGTTAAAGGAATTCAATTTATTTTTTAATAGTAATGAATCACATTTTGAAAGCTTATAAAAAACAACTCACTTTTCCAGTTATTTCTTTAATTTCATTTCGGTAAAAAATTAAACTTTTCCGCATGTATTCATAGCTGTAAAACAAAACCAATTAAAATCTATAAAACCAAAACATTGAAAAGTTAATACCATATTTGAATCGTAATATTTTCACACCCAAAGCGTTAAGTCAAATCTTATTTCCATAGGCTCGTCATCTTTAATCTAGGCCAAGGGAAATCAAGAACCAGAGGATACGATTTAATAGGCACCCAAGGGGCAAATTTTCATGGAGGGTGATGGTATTATGGAATGAGCTGCCAGATGAGATAGAAACATAGATAGTAGAGGCAGGTACTATAACAACATTTAAGACATTGACAGGTACAGGAAATGGAGGGATATGGGCCAAACCCAGGGAGGTGGGTCTAGTGCAGATGGGAATCATCCAGAGTTCATCAACATAAACTGAATGGCAGTACGACTTCCCATGATACACCGATTAGGTCCTATACCACAAAAACTGACAGCTGGCAAAGTCGTGCTTCAAGCATTGCCTGGCTGTCAAACCCTTATATATTTCAAATGTCTTTAATTGCTTCTGAGTGTCAGACATTCAAACAGTTAGAAATAATTCACGTATTTTAAATGTCATTTAAAATGCTAAAAGTAGAATTAGCTAAGAATCCAATTAATTTATAACTAAAAGGGAACTCCATTTCTCCTCTACCTTCTTTTCTGCATCCTACTATCTTTACTAATATCATTAGGGTTTGGTGCTGTGCCTAGCACCAGTAAACAAGTCCACACAGCAAAGGCTCGGGTATCTCAGCAAGGTGGAGCTCCACGAGACTCTACACAGAGTCTGGCAGCAAAGTGAACCGACAGATTCAGCATTCAAATTTTATCAGCAATTCAAGGGTGGCACGGTGGCGCAGCGGTGGAGTTGCTGCTTTAGAGCGCTTACAGAACCAGAGACCGGGTTCAACCTCGACTACAGTCTGTACGGAGTTTGTACGTTCTCCCCATAACCACGTGGGTTTTCTCAGAGATCTTCGGTTTCCTCCGAGATCTTCGGTTTCCTCCCACACTCATAGAAACAGAAAATAGGCGCAGGAGGCCGTTCGGTCCTTCGAGTCAGCACCGCCATTCATTGTGATCATGGCTGATCGTCCACAATCAATAACCCATGCCTGCCTTCTCCCCATATCCCTCGATTCCAGTAGCCCGTAGACGTCTATCTAACTCTCTCTTAAATCCATCCAGTGATTTGGCTTCCACTTCTCTGTGGCAGAGAATTTCACAAATTCACAACTCGCTGGGTGAAAACGTTTTTTCTCACAGTTTTAAATGGCCTCCCCTTTATTCTAAGACTGTGTCCCCTGGTTCTGGACTCGCCCAACATTGGGAACATTTTTCCTGCATCTAGCTTGTCCAATCCTTTTATAATTTTATATGTTTCTATAAGATCCCCTCTCATCCTAAACTCCAGTGAATACAAGCCTAGTCTTTTCAATCTTTCCTCATATGACAGTCCTGCCATCCCAGGGATCAATCTCGTGAACCTACGCTGCACTGCCTCAATTGCAAGGATGTCCTTCCTCAAATTAGGAGACCAAAACTGTACACAATACTCCAGATGTTGTCTTACCAGGGCCCTATACAACTGTAGAAGAACCTCTTTACTCCTATACTGAAATCCTCTTGTTATGAAGGCCAGCATTCCATAGAAACATAGAAAATAGGTGCAGGAGTAGGCCATTCGGCCCTTCGAGCCTGCATCGCCATTCAATATGATCATGGCTGATCATCCAGCTCAGTAACCTGTACCTGCCTTCTCTCCATACCCCCTGATCCCTTTAGCCACAAGGGCCACATCTAACTCCCTCTTAAATATAGCCAATGAACTGGCCTCAACTACCTTCTGTGGCAGAGAATTCCACAGACTCACCACACTCTGTGTGAAGAAATGTTTTCTCATCTCAGTCCTAAAAGACTTCCCCCTTATCCTTAAGCTGTGACCCCTGGTTCTGGACTTCCCCAACATCGGGAACAATCTTCCCTCATCTAGTCTCTCCAACCCCTTAAGAATTTTATATGTTTCAATAAGATCCCCCCTCAGTCTTCTAAATTCCAGCGAGTTTAAGCCTAGTCTATCCAGTCTTTCTTCATACGAAAGTCCTGCCATTCCAGGGATCAATCTGGTGAACCTTCTCTGTACTCCCTCTAAGGATAGAATGTCTTTCCTCAGATTAGGAGACCAAAACTGTACACAATACTCCAGGTGCGGTCTCACCAAGGCCCTGTACAACTGCAGCAGAACCTCCCTGCTCCTATACTCAAATCCTCTTGCTATGAATGCCAACATTCCATTAGCTTTCTTCACTGCCTGCTGTACCTGCACGCCAACTTTCAGTACAAGGACACCCAGGTCTCGCTGCACCTCCCCCTTACCCAACCTAACTATTGAGAAAATAATCTGCCTCCTTGTTTTTGCCGCCAAAGTGGATACCTCACATTTATCTATATTATATTGCATCTGCCACGCATTCAACCTGTCCAGGTCACCCTGCAACCTTCTAACATCCTCTTCACAGTTTACACTGCCACCCAGCTTTGTGTCATTCGCAAACTTGCTAGTGTTGCTTCTAATTCCCTCTTCCAAATCATTAATATATATGGTAAACAGTTGCGGCCCCAACACCGAGCCTTGCGGCACTCCACTCGCCCCTGCCTGCCATTCTGAAAAGGACCCGTTTACTATTACCCTTTGCTTCCTGTCTGCCAACCAATTTTCTAACCATGTCAACACCCTACCCCCAATACCGTGTGCTCTAATTTTAGTCACCAATCTCCCTTGCGGGACCTTATCAAAGGCTTTCTGTAAGTCTAGATACACTACATCCACTGACTCCCCTTCATCCATTTTACTTGTCACATCCTCAAAAAATTCTAGAAGATTAGTCAAGCATGATTTCCCTTTCATAAATCCATGCTGACTTGGACTTATCCTTTTACTGCTATCCAAATGCACCGTTATTACCTCTTTAATAATTGACCCCAGCATCTTTCCCACCACCAGACGTAAAAGTCTGTAGGTTAATTGGCTTGATATAAATGTAAATTGTGTGTAGTATAGTGTTAATGTGCAGGGATCGCTGGTCGGTGCGGACTCGGTAGGCCAAAGGGCCTGTTTCCGCGCTGTATCTCTAAACTAAAAGATTTGAGTTTGATTCCAAATCAGGGGTCCTCGACTTGCTTCTTTTCAAATATATATATATATCACCATATTTATAAAGTCAAGGTATTTACTTTCATTGATGGAACATGGAATTCATTGCTGATTAAAATTCTGTGCAATAAATAACTTAAATGATATTATAATTAAAACATGGAAAGCATTAAATATATTTTTTCAGGAAGCTAGCGACCACTTCAAATGCTCCACTGGTTTTTCCTATATTAATATTCATCACAGCAGTCAAGCTGAACTTTGTCTCCACCATAAATTCAACTGCAAGTTTTGAGATATCTAAATGACACTAAATTCAGGACCCTAGATGACCCTACAGTCATTAGAAAGAGGTAGCTGCTTGACAAGTTTAATGTAAACAAACTTAAAATGAACTAGTTACTATAATGTTAGGTTGTGCACTCAGCAGCTTTGATAAAATAAGCCCATAAGTTATTTTAACAAAGGTCTCTCGGTTAAATGCTCTAAGACTACAGGAATAAAGGTGGCAAACAGTGCCGTTCACTTACATACCTAGCTTTTGTCAAAGCTTCAATCCACTCCTCGCATTCTTCTTTAGTTTCACACATAAATGAATATTTTCTTTCTGGCTCATCTACAAATACTGCAATCAAATAATAAAAATCAATTATAGTGGAGTTGTTAAAACACCGTTTATTTGGCTGTAGTCATCACCACTCAACATTTATAAATCCTCTGAAAAAGAGTCCCAAACCAGAACATCGCTTATTCATGTCCTCCTGAGAAGCTGCCTGAGTGACTGGTTACTCCAGCACTTTGTGTCTTTTTCTGTCATCCAGCATCTGCAGTTTCATGTTTCGTCAATATAATTTCACATCAGCATTTTGTGCAAATTGGTTATTTGCTGTGCTTCAAGGATGCCACACACAAATTTCAACATGCAGATTGAATAACTAAAAAAATCCCATTTATTAGTGGGATAGTGAAGGTCAATGGCAACCTTAGTAAATTAATGTGTGTTGAATATGCATGTGTTACAGTTGTAGATCTCAATATTAATTATTTCGCAGGGAGACAAAAAAACTGCAGATGCTGGAACCCTAAGCAAAACAAATTGCTGGAGGAACTCTGAGTCAGGCAGCAATGTGGTAGGGAAGAACTTGGAACAGTACAGCACAGGAACAGGCCCTTTGGCCCACAATGATCATGCCATACATGATGCTAATTTAAACTAATCTCCTCCATCTGAATGCGATCAACATCCCTTCATTCCTTGCATATCCAAAAGCCTCTTAAATACCTCTTAAGACTGAAGGGTCCCGACAGATGCTGTCTGACCCACTGAATTCCTCCAGCACTGGTTTTTATATCATAAGAGACTGAATGTTTAATAACTATAAATACTATTTTGCAAAATACAAATAGAAACCAATAAAAACATTGAACTAAAGAAAAAGAAAGCAGAAACCTGAAGTTCTACTTAAAGCATGCAAAGTTCAGGCATTCATTGCTGTTGCAACCCACCAAACCCGAGTCAATCTCAAACACCCATCTACACGAATCCCTTTTTATTCTCCCCTCAACCACTCACCTACATACTAAGGGCAATTTACAGTGGCCAAATAACCTGAAAGTCTTCAGCATGTGAGAGGAAACAGGAGCACCTGGAGGGAACCAACAGTCAAGGGAAGACCATGCAAGCTCCAAACATGCAGCAGTGGAGATCAGGATTGAACCTGGGTCAATGGAGCTGCAATGTTGGCGGTATTAATCTGGGATAGTGAACATAGTGGAAAAACACAATTAAAATGAGACAAAAATGCTACCTCTATAAAGTGTATTTTGCAACTAAATATAAACGCTCCACTATCTGACACAAATAAATATAAATTTGGAGTTACAAAAACTCGAGTTGCAACATTGTAAATGTGTCAGAAACATCATTAAAGCAGCAGACTTTCCTCAAACAAGCTCGATGGTATCATTAACAAACTACAGGTGCTCATTCCCCAGGTTTAGAAGTCTCAAGAAACCATGCCAGCACAACGTGGTGTTGCATTGATTCGAGCTCAAAAAAATGTAGCCTTGAACATTAGCACTTGTACAAAAGTTCTGTACTTTCTTTTTCTGCATAATCATATTTTGTGAAAGCAGATGGCAGTTGAAGTGATAAGTTATCAACACAAGGACAACTATAAAGAAAGTGAACATTTTTAGAATTATGGCAGTCTCTGCCCCCAATACCACATCCCCCCCTGAGAAATAAAACATTTTCTTAACTGGACAAAATTGTTTTTTTTGCCGCCAAAAAAAAGGCCTTTTGTTAGGAAGATGCTGTTGGGACACAATTACAAACACAGCACACCAGATGAAAAAAAATCTTTGTTGACTGCAAAGGCAGTATAAAACCAAGTTGTATTGACTAATACCTCAATTGTACATCTCTAGTGCACAAACCCCTTTCCTCACCTCCACCCCTCCCCCATCTTTCAGTCTGAAGGGTCTTGACGCAAAACGTCAACTATTCCTTTTCTCCGGAGATGCTGCCTGAGTTACTCCAACATTTTGTGTTTATCTTCTCCACTATAATGAGGCAATCTCCTCCAAAAGCTATAAAAGGCAGCTACAGTAGAAAATGGAAAAGATATTGGGATCAGTTCAATATTTTTGGAAAATTTCCCTAAGCAGGTAAGCAGTTTATTTAGCCCGATGGTGCAAGCACTGCCACAAATTGCTCAAGCGGAAATGTGTTCAATATCTAGTCACAATGGTTATTTAAAAAAATCAACAACATAAAGAAAGAATAATGATCACTGAATTGTGGAAGGCAACATCAGTCTCTGAACTAGAGGTACAACTGTGGGTTGAAGCACCAAAGGCAACATGCAATAGAGACAGCGCCCAATCAGAAAAGTAATAGGGAAAAGGGAATAGAGTAAGGAGTTCCAACCTCATGTATAGAATCTTCATCGAACTAATGCAAAGCCTAGCAAGGGAGGATTCACTACCGATTCCGAGTACGGTGAAATTGCCAGATGGGCAACAATAATCATAAAGTAGTTCCAATTTTGATGCAGGTAGTTCTGCCTTTAACGAGGGTTTCCAAAACACTAATTGGATGTAATATGACTGATGAATAGGGAAAAAAATATTTGTATTATGAGGGCCGAACTTATAAACAGATTTCAATATAGAATGAGAAAATTTAGGCTTATTATGCTGAGAAATATATTCGGCACTATCTTCCCCATTGCTCTATCATACTCGAGTTTGAACTAATGGTACCTACTTATGGTATGTCTAATCTGTCTGATCTGTTTGGATAGCATGCAAAACAAGTTTCGATCGCCTAGCTTGGGGTCGGAGAGGAATTTCCCGGATTTTTTCCCAAATTGGCCTGGGTTTTTTATCCGGTTTTTCGCCTCTCCCAGGAGATCACTCAGTTCTTTTGGGTGGGCGGTTGGAGCAGCGGCCGGGCGGTAGGTTTAGTAACCGAGCGCGGGGCTTTGTTTGGAGAGTATGACTGCCAGGGCAGTTTTTTGTTCTGGGTGTCAGATGTGGGGAATCTGGGAGTCTGATAGTCTTCCAGACATCCACATCTGCGCCAGGTGTGACGAGATGGGGCTCCTAAGGGACCGTATTAGGAACCTGGAGCGGCAGATTGATGACCTCCGTCTGATCAGGGAGAGTGAGGAGGTTATAGATAGGAGTTACAGGGAGGTGGTCACTCCTAGACCACGGGAGGTAGACAAGTGGGTCACTGTTAGGGGGGGCAAGGAACAGAGGCAGGGACTAGGGAGTACCCCGGTGGCTGTACCCCTTGGAAATAAGTACTCCTGTTTAAGTACTGTTGGGGGGGACAGCCTACCTGGGGGCAACGACGGTGCCCGGGCCTCTGGCAAGGAGTCCGGCCCTGTTGCTCAGAAGGGTAGGGAAAGGAAGAGGAGAGCAGTAGTAATAGGGGACTCTATAGTGAGGGGGTCAGATAGGCGTTTCTGTGGACGCAGTCGGGAGACCCGGATGGTGGTTTGCCTCCCTGGTGCCGGTGTCCGGGATGTGTCTGAGCGTGTCCAGGATATCCTGAAAGGGGAGGGAGAGGAGCCAGAGGTCGTGGTACATATAGGTACCAACAATATAGGTAGGATAAGGGAAGAGGTCCTGAAAGGAGAATTCAGGGGGCTAGGAAGAGAGTTAAAAAAAAGGACTTCCAAATTAATAATCTCAGGCTTACTGCCTGTGCCACGCGATAGTGAGAATAGGAATGGAGTGAGGTGGAGGATAAATACGTGGCTGAGGAACTGGTGCAGGGAGCAGGGTTTCAAGTTTCTGGATCATTGGGACCTCTTCTGGGGGAAGTATGACCTGTACAAAAAGGATGGGTTGCATCTGAACCCGAGGGGAACCAATATCCTGGCGGGGAGATTTGCTAAAATAACTGCGGAGACTTTAAACTAGTACGGTTGGGGGGAGGGACTCAAACACAGATAGCTAATAGGCAGTGTGTGAGGCAGGAGGCAGAAAAGGGAAACACTCAGACCCAATATGTAGGAGAGAAAGAAGGGAAAAGAAATAAACTGAGAATAAGAAATGATGGGTCCCTTAAATGTGTATATTTTAATGCTAGGAGCATTGTAAGAAAGGTGGATGAGCTTAGAGCCTGGATTGACATCTGGAAGTATGATGTTGTGGCGATCAGTGAAACATGGTTGCAGGAGGGTTGCGATTGGCAATTAAATATTCCAGGATTTCATTGTTTCAGATGTGATAGAATCGGAGGGGCAAGAGGTGGGGGTGTTGCATTGCTTGTCAGGGAGGATATCACAGCAGTGCTTTGGCAGGACAGACTAGAAGGCTCGATTAAGGAGGCTGTTTGGGTGGAACTCAGAAATGAGAAAGGTTTAGCAACACTTATAGGGGTGTATTATAGACCGCCAAATAGGGAACGAGAATTGGAAGAGCAAATATGTAAGGAGATAGCAGATATTAGTAGTAAGCACAGAGTGGTGATTGTGGGTGATTTCAATTTTCCGTATATAGACTGGGAATCACATTCTGTTAAAGGGCTGGATGGTTTGGAGTTTGTAAAATGTGTGCAGGATAGTTTTTTGCAGCAATACGTAGAGGTGCCTACCAGAGAAGGGGCAGTGTTGGACCTCCTGTTAGGAAATGAGATGGGTCAGGTGACGGAGGTATGTGTTGAGGAGCCGTGGTTTTCCAGGGAAATTGGACACTTGGTTCGGAAAAAGAGGGAGATACACAATAAATATAAGCGGCAGGGAGTAAATGAGGTTCTTGAGGAATATAAAGAATGTAAAAGGAATCTTAAAAAGGAAATTAGAAAAGCGAAAAAAAGATATGAGGCTGCTTTGGCAAGTAATGTAAAAGTAAACCCCAAGGGGTTCTACAGATATGTCAATAGCAAAAGGATAGTGAGGGATAAAATTGGTCCATTAGAGAGTCAGAGTGGACAGCTATGTGCTGAGCCGGAAGAAATGGGGGAGATATTAAACAATTTCTTTTCTTCGGTATTTACCGAGGAGAAGGATATTGAATTATGTGAGGTAAGCGAAACAAGTAGAATAGTGATGGAAATTAGGAGGATTAAAGAAGAGGAGGTACGGACACTTTTGAAGAATATAAAAGTGGATAAGTCTCCAGGTCCTGATAGGATATTCCCTAGGACATTGAGGGAAGTTAGTGCAGAAATAGCAGGGGCTATGACGGAAATATTTCAAACGTCATTAGAAACAGGGATGGTGCCGGAAGATTGGCGCATTGCGCATGTTGTGCCTTTGTTTAAAAAAGGTTCTAAAAGTAAACCTAGCAATTATAGACCTATTAGTTTGACGTCTGTGGTGGGAAAATTAATGGAAAAGATACTTAGGGACAATATATATAATTATTTGGATAATCAAGGCCTGATTAGAAACAGTCAACATGGATTTGTGCCTGGAAGGTCATGTTTGACTAATCTTCTTGAATTTTTTGAAGAGGTTACCAGGGAAATTGATAAGGGCAAGGCTGTGGATGTTGTCTATATGGACTTCAGTAAGGCATTTGACAAGGTTCCACATGGAAGGTTGATTAAGAAGGTTAAATCGTTGGGTATTAATAGTGAGGTTGCAAGATGGATTCAACAATGGCTGAATGGGAGATACCAGAGGGTAACGGTTGACAATTGTATGTCAGGTTGGAGGCCAGTGTCTAGTGGAGTGCCCCAAGGATCTGTGTTGGGTCCACTGTTGTTTGTCATTTACATTAATGATCTGGATGATGGTGTGGCAAATTGGATTAGTAAATATGCAGATGATACTAAGATAGGTGGAGTAGTTGATAGTGAGGTAGATTTTCAAAGTCTACAGAGAGACTTGGGCCTTTTGGAAGGGTGGGCTGAAAGATGGCAGATGGAGTTTAATGCTGATAAGTGTGAGGTGCTGCATTTTGGTAGGACAAATCAAAATAGGACGTACAGGGTAAATGGTAGGGAATTGAGGAATGCAGTGGAACAGAGGGATCTGGGAATAACTGTGCATTGTTCCCTGAAGGTGGAATCTCATGTGGATAGGGTGGTGAAGAAGGCGTTTGGTATGCTTGCCTTTATAAATCAGAGCATCGAGTATAGAAGTTGGGATGTAATGTTGAAATTGTACAGGGCATTGGTGAGGCCGAATCTGGAGTATGGTGTGCAGTTCTGGTCGCCAAATTATAGGAAGGATGTCGACAAAATGGAGAGGGTACAGAGGAGATTTACTAGAATGTTGCCTGGGTTTCAGCACGTAGGCTACAGAGAGAGGTTGAACAGGTTGGGTCTTTATTCTTTGGAGCGTAGAAGGTTGAGGGGGGACTTGATAGAGGTTTTTAAAATTTTGAGAGGGACGGACAGAGTTGACGTGGGTAGGCTTTTCCCTTTGAGAGTGGGGAAGATTCCAACAAGGGGACATAGCTTCAGAATTGAGGGACAAAGGTTTATGGGTAACATGAGGGGGAACTTCTTTACTCAGAGGGTTGTGGCTGTATGGAATGGGCTTCCGGTGGAAGTGGTGGAGGCTGGCTCGATTTTATTATTTAAGAGTAAATTGGATAGGTATATGGATAGGAGGGGATTGGAGGGTTATGGTCTGAGTGCAGGTAGATGAGACTAGGTCAGGGAGAATGGTCGGCGTGGACTGGTAGGGCCGGACAGGCCTGTTTCCATGCTGTAGTTGTTATATGTTATATGTTAAACCCCAATACATGTGACAATAATAAAGCAAAACCTATTATTGTTATACAGAGGTACAGTAAAAAGATTTGTTTTGCATGCTATCCAATTTAATCTTATAATTTTAGACAGATACCATCAAGCCAAACGCAAGTACAATAGGTAGAGTAAAGGAAATGATAGTTCTCAGCATTGTACTGTAATAGTTCCAGAGGCAAAGTCCAATATCTGCAATGGGGTAGAGATGAACTGGGTTATTTTGGAACAAAGTTTGGAAATTGACAGGCGGAATAAAGCTATCTGGGGTTGGGGGGGAGGGGGGGGGAGAGCAGTCCAGGGTGATTTCACATGACCTGCCCGTAGTAATTGGACACCATTGTCTCTCAAGAATTCAAGCTGCTAGCTTCACCATGGGTGGCCGTGAAAATTAACAAGCAATCTCTTCCATTGAGAAGTATGAAATTATACTCTATTAAACAATGTAATGTCTAGCCTTTAGTATTTTTTAGCTTAAAAATAAACGTGACTATTAAAAAGGAATGTGTTTGAAAATCCTGTGGGAAAAGTAACTTTGTTATTGCAAGTCTGAAACTGTCACAAATTCCACAGATTCACCACCCTCTGGCTCAAGGTACGTCCTTTCATTCTGAGGCTGAGCCCTCTGGTCCTACACTCTCCCGCTAGTGGAAACATCCTCTCCACATCCTTTCTATGCAGGCTTTTCATTATTCAACAGTCGACCGTTGCAAGTTCCTGTCTAATATCATCAAAGTTGGCCTTGCCCCATTTTGGAACTAACTTGTGGACCTGCCCTATCCTTATTTAAAACTAATAGAACCGTGGTCACTGATTCCAAAGTACTCACTCTTAAACACATCAGTCACTCGCCCAATTCCTTAAAAGTAGGTCAAGCTTTGCCCTCTCCCTTGTCGGGCCCTGTACATTTTGCCTGAACACATTTGACAAACTCCACCCCATCTAAGACCTGGGACTATGGCAGTCTCAGTCTCATATTGGGCAATTTAAAATCCTACACTGTGATAACTCTTAATCTTAATTTTATTTCATTCACATGTTTAAACTGTAATGTTTTATTCTTAATGTTTGAATGTTTCATGTTTTATTCTTAATTGTTTACTGTATGTCATGTTGTTACTTGCGAGCAGAGCACCAAGGCAAATTCTTTGTACGTGTACATACTTGGCCAATAACCCTTTTCAAAATTCAATTCAAATAGTACACTCCCAAAGAGATCATCCCCTTTTTATTTCTGAGCTCCACCCACATAGCCCGACTGTACGATCCCTCAGTAATGTGATCTCAGACTATTACCGTGATGTTCTTAATCAATAGCATAATATTTTGATGCTGTATATTACATTCAACAACCTCGTTAATATGCATCACATTACATCAGAGAAGTTAATAATTATCCATGTTCACCTGCCAATTATTACTAACAGGAAATAGAAGTAAAAGTCAAGTTACCTAATGAGAAGGCAGTGTCATCTTCCTTTTGGATTTTACACTGCTCAAGTAACAAGGCACCAACGGGCTGGTAAATAGATGGCATCAGTGTGTTAACATATTTCTCAATACAAACAATTGTCAAAATTGCTACTGCTTCCTTATTGTCAACGTGTCCGCCATCATTCAGCTGGCAAGTTCAGCAGACACGGAACAAATATAGAAAATAGAACACTACGGCACAGAAACAGGTCCTTCAGCCCACAATGTCCGTGCCAGACATAATGCCAAGTTAAACTAATTCCCTCTGCCAATATATCAATGAATAACCTACTGAGCGATTGGGCTTGTATACACTGGAATTTAGAAGGATGAGGGGGGATCTTATTGAAACATATAAGATAATTAGGGGATTGGACACATTAGAGGCAGATAACATGTTCCCAATGTTGGGGGAGTCCAGAACAAGGGGCCACAGTTTGAGAATAAGGGGTAGGCCATTTAGAACGGAGATGAGGAAGAACTTTTTCAGTCAGAGGGTGGTGAAGGTGTGGAATTCTCTGCCTCAGAAGGCAGTGGAGGCCAGTTCGTTGGATGCTTTCAAGAGAGAGCTGGATAGAGCTCTTAAGGATAGCGGAGTGAGGGGGTATGGGGAGAAGGCAGGAACGGGGTACTGATTGATAGTGATCAGCCATGATCGCATTGAATGGCGGTGCTGGCTCGAAGGGCTGAATGGCCTACTCCTGCACCTATTGTCTATTGTATCAAGAATTTAAATATTTATGAAAGATTGGCCTGAAATGCATTATACAAGATGGAGCAAGAAAATAGCCAGCTCTTAAACATTTTCCTTTATGTACGTTACCGACTTAAGAGAAAACTTAAGTTGGCCACACCACAGGTAAAAGATAAGCGGACAGAAAGGAAACGGGTGGCCACTAGCCAGCGTAGCAGTAGGCAGGTAGTGCAGGAGTCCCCTGCGGTCATCTCCCTCCTAAACAGATATGCCATTTTGGATACTGTTGGGGGAGATGGCTCATCAGGGGAAGGCAGCAGCAGCCAAGTTCATGGCACCGTGGGTGGCTCTGCGGCAAAAGAGGGGAGGAAAAAGAGTGGAAGGGCTATAGTGATAGGGGATTCAATTGTAAGGGGAATAGATAGGCGTTTCTGCGGCCGCAAACGAGACTCCAGGATGGTATGTTGCCTCCCTGGTGCAAGGGTCAGGGATATCTCTGAGCGGCTGCAGGACATTCTGGAGGGGGAGGGTGAGCAGCCAGTTGTCGTGGTGCACATTGGCACCAACGATTTAGGTAAAAAACGGGATGAGGTCCTACAAGGTGAATTTAGAGAGCTAGGAGATAAACTTAAAAGTAGGACCTCAAAGGTAATAATCTCTGGATTACTACCAGTGCCACGTGCTAGTCAGAGTAGGAATAGGAGGATATTTCAGATGAATACGTGGCTTGAAAAATGGTGCAAGGGGGAGGGATTCAAATTTTTAGGACATTGGAACCAGTTCTGGGAGAGGTGGGACCAGTACAAACAGGACGATCTGCACCTGAGCTGGAATGGAACCAATGTCCTAGGGGGAGTGTTTGCTAGTGCTGTCGGGGAGGATTTAAACTAATGTGGCAGGGGGATGGGAGCAGGAGCAGAGAGACAGAGGGGTGTAAAATGAGGGTAGAAGCAACAGGTAGCAAGGTGAAAAGTAAAAGTGGCAGGCAGACAAATCCAGGGCAAAAATCAAAAAGGGCCACTTTTCAACATAATTGTATAAGGGGTAAGAGAGTTGTAAAAACAAGCCTGAAGGCTTTGTGTCTCAATGCAAGGAGTATACGTAATAAGGTGGATGAATTAAATGTGGAGATAGTTATTAATGATTATGGTATAGTTGGGATTACGGAGACATGGCTCCAGGGTGACCAAGGCTGGGAGCTCAACATCCAGGGATATTCTATATTCAGGCGGGATAGACAGAAAGGAAAAGGAGGTGGGGTAGTGTTACTGGTTAGAGAGGAGATTAAAGCAGTGGAAAGGAAGGACATTAGCTTGGAGGAAGTGGAATCGATATGGGTAGAGCTACGAAACACTAAGGGGCAGAAAACGCTAGTGGTAGTTGTGTACAGGCCACCTAACAGCAGTAGTGAGGTTGGGGATGGCATCAAGCAGGAAATTAGAAATGCGTGCACTAAAGGTGCAGCAGTTATAATGGGTGACTTCAATCTACATATAGATTGGGTGAACCAAACTGGCAGGGGTGCTGAGGAAGAGGATTTCTTGGAATGTTTGAGAGATGGTTTTCTAAACCAACATGTCGAGGAACCAACGAGAGAACAGGCCATTCTAGACTGGATATTGAGTAATGAGGAGGGGTTAGTTAGCAGTCTTGTTGTGCGAGGCCCCTTGGGCAAGAGTGATCATAATATGGTAGAGTTCTTCATTAGGATGGAGAGTGACAAAGTCAATACAGAAACAAGTGTTCTGAACTTAAAGAAAGGTAACTTTGAGGGTATGAGGCGTGAATTGTCCAAGATAGACTGGCGATTGATGCTGAAAGGGTTGACGGTGGACATGCAATGGAAGGCATTTAAAGGTTGCATGGATGAACTACAACAAGTGTTCATCCCAGTTTGGCAAAAGAACAAACCAGGAAAGGTAGTGTATCTGTGGCTAACAAGGGAAATCAAGGATAGTATTAAAACAAAAGATGAAGCATACAGATTAGCCAGAAAAAGTAGCATACCAGAGGACTGGGAGAAATTCAGAGTCCAGCAGAGGAGGACAAAGGGCTTAATTAGGAAAGGGAAAATAGATTATGAGGGAAAACTGGCAAGGAACATAAAAACTGACTGCAAAAGCTTTTATAGATATGTCAAGAGAAAAAGATTAGTTAAGACAAATGTAGGTCCCTTGCAGTCGGAAACAGGTGAATTGATCATAGGGAACAAGGAGATGGCAGACCAATTGAACAAATACTTTGGTTCTGTCTTCACTAAGGAAGACATAAACCGTCTGCCGGAAATAGCAGGGGACCGGGGGTCTAATGAGATGGAGGAACTGAAAGAAATCCAGGTTAGTCGGGAAGTGGTGTTAGGTAAATTAAATGGATTAAAGGCAGATAAATCCCCAGGGCCAGATAGGCTGCATCCCAGAGTGCTTAAGGAAGTAGCCTCAGAAATAGTGGATGCATTAGTGATAATTTTTCAAAACTCTTTAGATTCTGGAGTAGTTCCTGAGGACTGGAGGGTAGCTAATGTAACCCCACTTTTTAAAAAGGGAGGGAGAGAGAAAACGGGGAATTATAGACCAGTTAGCCTAACATCGGTAGTGGGGAAAATGCTAGTCAGTTATTAAAGATGTGATAGCATCACATTTGGAAAGTGGTGAAATCATCGGACCAAGTCAGCATGGATTTACCAAAGGCAAATCATGTCTGACGAATCTTATAGAATTTTTCGAGGATGTAACTAGTAGAGTGGATAAGGGAGAACCAGTCGATGTGTTATATCTGGACTTTCAGAAGGCCTTCGACAAGGTCCCACATAGGAGATTGGTGTACAAACTTAAAGCACACGGTATTGAGGGTTCAGTGTTGAGGTGGATAGAAAATTGGTTGGCGGACAGGAAGCAAAGAGTAGGAATAAACGAGTCCTTTTCGGAATGGCAGGCAGTGACTAGTGGGGTACCGCAAGGCTCAGTGCTGGGACCCCAGTTATTTACAGTGTACATTAATGATTTGGACGAGGGAATTGAATGCAACATCTCTAAGTTTGCGGATGACACGAAGCTGGGTGGCATTGTTAGCTGCGGGGAGGATGCTAGGAGGCTGAAGAGTGACTTGGATAGATAGGCGAGTGGGCAAATGCATGGCAGATGCAATATAATGTGGATAAATGTGAGGTTATCCACTTTGGCGGCAAGAACGGGAAAGCAGAGTATTACCTGAATGGTGACCGATTGGGAGAAGGGGAGATGCAACGTGACCTGGGTGTCATGGTGCACCAGTCATTGAAAGCAAGCATGCAGGTGCAGCAGGCAGTGAAGAAAGCGAATGGTATGTTGGCATTCATAGCAAGAAGATTTGAGTTTAGCAGCAGGGAGGTTCTGCTGCAGTTGTACAGGGCCTTGGTGAGACCGCACCTGGAGTATTGTGTGCAGTTTTGATTTCCTAACCTGAGGAAAGACGCTCTTGCCTTAGAGGGAGTACAGAGAAGGTTCACCAGATTGATCCCTGGGATGGCGGGACTTTCATATGAGGAAAGACTGGATAGACTGGGCTTGTACTCGCTGGAATTTAGAAGACTGAGGGGGGATCTTATAGAAACATATAAAATTCTTAAGGGCTTGGAGAGGCTAGATGCGGGAAGATTGTTCCCGATGTTGGGGGAGTCCAGAACCAGGGGTCACAGCTTAAGGATAAGGGGGAAGTCTTTTAGGACCGAGATGAGAAAACATTTCTTCACACAGAGTGGTGAGTCTGTGGAATTCTCTGCCACAGAAGGTAGTTGAGGCCAGTTCATTGGCTATATTTAAGAGGGAGTTAGATGTGGCCCTTTTTGCTAAAGGGATCAGGGGGTATGGAGAGAAGGCAGGTACAGGCTACTGAGCTGGATGATCAGCCATGATCATATTGAATGGCGGTGCAGGCTCGAAGGGCCGAATGGCCTACTCCTGCACCTATTTTCTATGTTTCTAAAACAGGCCATAATTGTTTTTTATTTATCCAAATATCTCAAAACTATTGTATGGGCACAAAACATTGACCGATCAATTATTAAATGTACGTAAAGAAAAGTAGATATTGTATCTTGTATTCTCAAGAATGATGCCATGTCATAGAAAAGCTGGTCGGAGAGGGGGGGGGGGGGGGGGGATATGCACACGTAGACCGAAGCAGTTGGCTCCTGTGGTAGCATGGAGGATTTACAGTAACAGACCAAGGATGGCAGTGAGGTTATGGAGCATTCTTGGGATCTTGGGATGCAAACATGACAAGAGGGATAAAAAATTTAAAAAAAATAAAAAAAGACTGGAGTAACTCAGTGGTCTGGCAGTACCTCTGGAGAACATTGATAGGTGACTTTTGGGTTAGACCCGTGGCCAATCAGCAAATTATAGAGAAGTTATGGTAGGTTGGAAGAGTAATCATGAAAATCCTTAAAGACAGCATTATCCAGATTGAGGAATGCAGTAAACTGGTCAAGGCAGGGATGCAAGGAAATGTAAACAGGAGGCAGCAAAATATTTCTGTTGAAGAATCATGTGCTTGTGGTACAAACTGGAGGCCTTTTGACAGGAGGTGTACTGATTATGAATTTATGGATAAAATTGTGTCATGTATTCTGCATTCTAATTAAATTATGAAGCAGTCTTACCTCCTCTTCATCAATTCTGAAGTAGAAAAGGAAGTTGACAACTAGTTTCACGAGCCGACATTTTGCAGCTGAATAAAAGGAAAATGTACATATTACCAGAAAAAATGTTAATGGTTCTACAACCATGTGTGCAAAACATTATTTTAAATGTTTTCATGTAGAATATAGTGCAGAATCTCAGACATATGGGTGTATGTGGAGATAAACTTCGTACCTGCTCTTCTGAGCAAGATAGAAGTCAGGGAAGTCAACTTCTAGTTTTCAGATTTAATAGGTGACTGAACGTTGAGTCCAAAAATCACTGCACCATTAAAAAGGGCTTCATGTAATTAGTATTTCATGCTAAAGCTACCCCAGTTGAAAGTATAAATACATCATTGCTGGAAGGAAACAGACAGGGGTTAATAATCTAGGTGAATTTTATTCATTTTATTGGAACAATGCAGCAATCGTTCATTTAAATCCCAAATAACAAACAATCATGTCAAAATTCAACTTTAAAATAGATTTGATCAAAACTTTGGGATTGGAGGGACATAAATCATGTGCAGGTAGATGAGTTTATTTTATTTTTACATGTTCGGCACAAACATTGGGTGCTGAAGGGCCTGTACTTGTGCTGAAAAAGACAAAAGTGCTGCAATAACTCAGCATGTCAGGCAGCATCGCTGAAGAACAATCATGAGCGACATTTCAGTTAAAGACCATTTTTCAGACGGTTGATTGGGCATCCTCTCCAGACCCACTGAGTTACTCTGGCGCTTTGTCTTGTTTTGTAAATCAGCATCTGCAGTTCCTTACATCTCTTGTACTTGTGCTGTACTGTTCTGCTCCATGTTCTATCAGTTAACAAATCTCTCCACAAACCCTGTTGCAGTCAAGGATTTAATGCACAAACTTTGTCCCTTCTGCCCCTCCATTTCGTTCACAATTGTGTCACTTAATCCCTCCTCCTTTCTGTTAGTGCGCATCGCTTTATATGTCTATGCATTAAATCCATCCTGCCCTCTACCCTTCTGCCTAACCAGCCCCCTACTCTCCACACCCACCCTGTTGTGATAGGTCTCCCCTGTGCCTCCTACTGCCCATTGAGCTCAGCAACCACTGGTGTGACAGGTCTTTCGCTCTTGACCTCTTCCCTTGTATTCATTGGAATTTAGAAGGATGAGAGAGGATCTGATAGAAACATACACGATTCTTAAAGGATTGGACAGGCGGAGAGCAGGAAAAATGTTCCCAATGTTGGGGGAATCCAGAACCAGGGGTCACAGTTTAAAAATAAGGGGTAGGGAATTTAGGACTGGGACGAGGAAAAACGTTTTCAGCCAGAGTTGTGAATCTGTGGAATTCTCTGCCACAGAGGGCAGTGGAGGCCAATTCACTGAGTGTCTTCGAGAGAGTTACATTTAGCCTTAGGGCAAAAGGAACCAAGGGATATGGGGAAAAAGCAGGAACGGGGTACTGATTTTAGATGATCAGCCATGATTATATTGAATGGCGGTGCTGGCTTGATAGGCCGAATGGCCTACTCCTGCGCCTATTTTGCTATGTTTCTATATTCCCCCCCCCCCCCCCCCCCCCCGGCCTCTCCACCGCTCCATTCTGCCCCTGGGAACTTCCACCTCCCTCCCTCTCCCCCCGGGGCCCCTCCACTCCTCCCTCTCCCCCCGGGCCTCCTCCACTCCTCCCTCCCTCTACCCCCGGGCCCCCTCCACTTCTCTCCCCCCGGGCCCCCTCCACTTCTCTCCCCCCGGGCCCCCTCCACTTCTCCCCCCGGGCCCCCTCCACTCCTCCCTCCCCCCCCGGGCCCCCTCCACTTCTCTCCCCCCGGGCCCCCTCCACTTCTCTCCCCGGGCCCTCTCCACTCCTCTCCCCCCGGGGCCCCTCCACTCCTCCCTCCCTCCCTGGGCCCCCTCCACTCCTCTCCCCCCGCGGCCTCTCCACTTCCCCCAGGACCACCCATTGCGACAGGTCTCCGCGCCACGACCCCAGGTTCGTCCTCACCGTCGCTGCGCTTCGGCCCCCTCATGGTGAGCTCGGCGGCTTTCTCCGCCGGCTGCTTGGACAGACACAGCAGCTCCCTCACATTGTACCTCATGATGGCGGCGGCGGCGGCGCCCGCTGCCTCTCCTCACACTCCCCGCCGCGGACTGAGCCTCTGAGGGGAGGACGGCCCCCGGAGCCCCGACTACTGCAGCCTGCGGTGATTGAGTTTGGGAAACCTTAAACAACTGCTGCACATAGTAGACAGAGTCTGACGGCCGCTTTAAGTGAAAACAGTGGGGGAGTTAAGCTGCCGGCAGCGAGTAAATCGCAGCATTGCCTCCCGCTCATGGCCGTCGTCGACCGCGCTCGACGCACAGTATCAATAAAGTTGTTTGAAAAAAAGACCTTCTTCCTGTTGGTTTGACTTTCTTTCGATCCGTTTTTGACCTTCTTCCGGTAGGTTTTTGACCTTCTTCCGGTAGGTTTTTGACCTTCTTCCGGTGTGTTCATCGAGGTTGCGTTGCGTTGCCGGTCGTGGCGTCTGGAAACCGCTTGAGGTAAAGTGACTGGGACCGGCTCAGCTCAGCTCACGGCGCCGGAGAGGGGAGGAGAACGGCAGGCAGGCGAGGCGGGATGGGGTGGGAAGGGAATGGAGCGATGGAGGCTTCCGGACTGACGACCGAGCTCTCCCTTTCCGCTGATGATGAAGCCGATTCTCGGCTCTAGGGGCCAGGCGTCCGAGGCCTGCTGCCCTCTCTGGCTTTCACTAGTCAAAAGAGTGTATGATTGTCATTACATTTCGAGGATTTTCAACCGTGTTTTAACTTTTCTACCTTTGCACCGTTATAAACTTGCAGTAAAAGGGGCAGACAATGCAATAACATTGAGTATAAAGAGTAGCTCGTCTCATAGAAGTGACGAGCAGTAGCCTGCCCGGGCCGTGGAATTCAAGGGCAACAACATGATGCATGATCGAAGTAAATCCATAATCCCTGACACTCGTACCAATCTAGAATCTGTCAATCTCCACCTTAAAAATACCCATTGACTTGCCCTCCACAGCCGTCTGTGGCAATGAATTCCACAGATTCACCACCCTCCGAGTAAAGAAATTCCTCATCATCTCATTTCTTAAGGTACACCCTTGTATTCTGAGGCTGTGTCCTCTGGTCCTAGTACCTCCCAGTAAAGGGCTTGTTTCCGCGCTGTATCTCTAAAACGAAAAACCTAAAACACTATCACTACCACTGCTGTTACCTATGGGTGTCTCACAGGACATGTCCAAGACTTTATTGGTGCAATCTTGCCTTTTGCCCACTTCACTGAATCATGTTTTACTATTTCATACTGCCATTTGATTAGACTGTGGGATAACTCTTCCAATTCTGACACCAGTCCTTGGATGTCTGTAAGACTCACTTTGTCAGATTGATAGGGTTGGAGGTGACTTTGACATGTTCGAATTTGCCAATGTTGATACCAGTTGATACAACTGTTTTATTATTTTCTCTGTCCAGAGTGGTAATAGTACAATTGAATGGCTTGCTGGGTTATTTTAAAGACCATTTAAGAATCAGCTAGACACAAAATGCCGGAGTAACTCAGCGGGCCAGGCAGCAACTCTAGAGAGAAAGAATGGGTGACGTTTCGGGTCGAGACCCTTCAGACTGATGTCAGGGGAGGGGGCGGGACAGAGATAGAATGTAGTCGGAGACAGTAAGACTGGTGGGAGAACTGGGAAGGGGGAGGGGATGGAGAGGGAAAGCAAGGGCTATTTGAAGTTAGAGAAGTCAATGTTCATAAGCTACCCAAGGGAAATATGAGGTGCTGATCCTCCAATTTGCGCTGGGCCTCACTCTGACAATGGAAGAGGCCCAGGACAGAAAGGTCAGATTGGGAATGGAAGGGGGAGTTAAAGTGCTGACTAACCGGGAGATCAGATAGGTTAAGGCGGACTGAGCGGAGATGTTCAGCGAAACGATCGCCAAGCCTGCGCTTGGTCTCGTCGATGTACAGAAGTTGACACCTGGAACAGCGGATACTGTAGATGAGGTTGGAAGAGGTGCAAGTGAACTTCTGCCTCACCTGAAAAGACTGTTGGGGTCCTTGGATGGAGTCGAGGGGGGGAGGTAAAGGGACAGGTGTTGCATCTCCTGCGGTTGTAGGGGAAAGTACCTGGAGAGGGGGTGGTTTGCGTGGGAAGGGACGAGTTGACCAGGGAGTTGTGGACGGAACGGTCTCCGTGGTACGCAGAAAGGGGTAAAGATGGGAAGATGTGGCCAGTAGGGGGATCCTGTGGGAGGTGGCAAAAGTGTGAGAGGATTATATGCTGTATGCGATGATTGATGGGGTGGAAGGTGAGGACAACAGGTGCTTGTTGCGAATGGCGGGAGGGGGAACAAGAGCGGAGCTGCGGGATATTGAGGAGACCCTAGTGAGAGCCTCATCTATAATGGAAGAGGGGAACCCCCATTTCCTAAATCAAGAATCAGCTGTATAGATTTTTAAGATTTTTTTTTAGATTTAGAGATACAACGCGGAAACAGGCCCTTCGGCCCACCGAGTCCGCGCCGCCCAGCGATCCCCGCACATTAACACTATCCTACACACACCAGGGACAATTTTTACATTTACCCAGTCAATTAACCTACATACCTGTACGTCTTTGGTGTGTGGGAGGAAACCGAAGATCTCGGAGAAAGCCCACGCAGGTCACGGGGCGAACGTACAAACTCCGTACAGACGGCACCCGTAGTCAGGATCGAACCTGAGTCTCCGGCGCTGCATTCACTGTAAGGCAGCAACTCTACCGCTGCGCCACCGTGACGTGGTTAGATATAGATGTAGGGGATCAGTGGCAGCCAGTCAGGTTTGCTAAACGTCCTCTATGATTATGCTTTTACCGCTGTGATCACCATGTCAAGGAATTGCCATTCATGGTGTGATCTAAAATCACTTCCAAAAAAAAAAATTCTTAGTGAAGTAAACAATGTTTCTTTACAGGTCAGGCAGCATCTCTGGAGAACATGGATATGTGACGTTTTGGATCGGGAAACGTCATCTATCCATTCCCTCCACAGATGCTGGCTGACCTGCTGCATTTCTCTTTTTTTGTTGTAAATCAGCACCTGCAGTTCCTTGTGTCCAATGTTTCCAGGAAGGAATGCATTCCGGGCTAATATGTCTGCACTTTTGTTTTTAAAATCTTTCAGAGTTTGGATTAAGATAAAGTTTATCAAGTAACCATGGATTTTCAACATCGACCAGGAGGAAAGACGGGGAGCGGTGGGGTTGCTTCCTCTTCCGAAAGCAATCGTGATCGAAGAGAGCGGCTGAGACAGTTGGCGTTGGAAACCATTGACATAAATAAGGTCAAACTTTGGTCCCTGTGATTTGTGTACTTGCGTTTCTTGCATTCTTTCATGCCGCCTCATTATAACTATTGTTCTTTTTCTAATTTTATAGGATCCTTATTTTATGAAAAATCACTTGGGTTCTTACGAATGTAAACTTTGCTTAACTCTTCACAATAATGAGGTAAGTTCAAAGTTACTTTGATTTTGTTTTAAGCTGAAACTGCCGGGGGATGGAATCTCATCTCACCCCTAGATGGTTCTTGAGTTAGTACTGCCGCTGCCCCACAACACTGGATACCCAGGTTCGATTCTGACCTTGGGTGCTTTCTGTGTGGAGTTTGCACGTTCTTCCTGTGACTCCCATGTGGGTTTCCTCTGGGTGCTTTGGTTTCCTCCCACATCCCAAAGACGTGCGGGTTTATAGGTTAACTGGCCTCTATATATTGTTCCTAGTGTGTAGAAAGTGGATGAGAAAGTGGGATAACATAGAACTAGTACAAAAAGGTGATTGATGTGGGGTGTGTGTACTCAGTGGGCTGCAGAGTGTGTTTCCATGATGTATGAATAAACTAAATTAAACTAAGCTACTGATCTTTACTTTTCATTGCTGACTATACAGAATTTACCAAAAAAAAGCAAGAAAATCAATGCAGTCAATTCCTACGATCCTTTATTATTTCTCTTCCTGTTCTTCATTTCCGAAGAACCCAAGTCCTGTGTGTTTTTTCTAATGTAGAAGAATCCACATCATGAGCAGCAAATGCAGGATACCAAATATAAGTACATGTAAATTATTGCTTCGTGCTTGATAAGATTATTTGAGGCCTAGGATGGTGAGGAGGGAGTTGGTAAAAGGTCTTGTATTTCTCACCGTTGCACACCAAGATGGCACAGGAAAAGGAATGGGAAGTTATTGAAGATGTAAAGGTGAATGTGGAATGAAAAGCTAAAAAGAACAGTAGGGGAGAAGATGCATATATGTTGGTGATACCACATGGACCATGTTACAAATGACAGAAGCTGATTAATTTAATGTACAAAACTTTCAGTTTGAAAAGTGAAGGGAAGGGGAGTCGTATCTTTAATCTGTGAGTTGGGAGGTTATGGGGGAGAGGTTTGAATGGAAGTGTGGAAATGAAATAAACACAGAATGGTGTATAGTCAGCAATGTGATTAAATATCTCCTCAATAAAACAAGTTAGTTATGTATAGCAACAAGGAATTGCAGAATCTGGTTTACCAAGAAAAGACAAAATGCTGGAGTAACTCAGCAGGTCAGGCAGCATCCCTAGAGAATATGGGTAGGTAACGGAAGGGTCCCGACCCAAAGCGTCACATCTCCATGTTCCCCAGGGATGCTGCCTGACCCGTTGAGTTACTCCAGCATTTTATGTCTTTCCATGTTAGATATATGAATGTGTTTGTGCGATGGATTCCCTCTGTTTTAATTTGATTTAATTTTTCTCTCTAGGGGAGTTATTTGGCCCACACACAAGGAAAGAAGCACCAGACTAATTTGTAAGTGTGTAAATATATTGGATGTGAAATCATAATTTGAGACATTTGGCGTATTTCAAAGAAGCATGCTTTTTCTTTCTGAGAGATTTAACTACAAGTGTAATTAAGATCTGTAGACTGCACTTGAATATTGCTTTCACGGAGAATCAGGATCTTGAATGTAAATTTTGCAAAGGGAGAGGAAAGGGAGGCAAATTTAATTACACGTTTACCCCCAGAGAACATTGTTGAGGGAAATAAATTATTTAGGTATCCTAAGTCTGAAATGGAACATATTAAAATGCCACTGTCAGTTCTGTGAAAGAGTTAGGTGTTTATTTGGAGAATGCATTCACTTTCTTGCTCTTGCCATCAATACTGAGCAAGGTACCAAGGTACTCAGGCAAGGTACCTGACTGTGGTAAGGAGAAAACAGGAGCAAGATTAGAGTTTTAGGCTTGCGGATGTTCATTTGAGAGAGTGCAGTCATCTTTCATTCTATGTTGCTGCACAGTTCAGCAGTGGAATGGGCTCACTGCATGGTATCCTCTTTTATCTCCTCCCCAGTAAATAAGTAATTACTGTGATAATGTGACTAACATCAGAGTTTTCCACACGAGGAATTGTGAGCACAAGCAGTACCCCAGGATCCTAATGCACGGTGCTGTGTCACAGTACATCTCCCTTTTGCTTTATGAGACCATACAAGACCGCAGTGGCACCGTGCATTGCTGCCTTACAGTGCCAGAGGCCCGGGTTTGATACTGACTAGGGCTGTCTGTACGCTCTCCCTGTGACCGGTCATGGATCTTCTCCGGGTGCTCCGGTTTCCTCCCTTACTCTAAAGACGTACAGGTTTGTTGGTTAATTGGCTTTGGTAAAATTGTAAATGGTCCCTAGTAAGTAGGATAGTGTTAGAATATGGGGTGATTGCTGGTCGGTGCAGACACGGTGGGCCGAAGGGCCTGTTTCTGTGCTGTATCTCTAAAGTATAAAGACCACATCTTTGTGCATTTGAGGTGTAATAGAGACTTTAATGGTATATCTGCTGGGTCCTCTTGAGTTATACCTAGAACCAGCAACTTTTATATGTATTAGCCTGGGTTTAAGCTTCCTTTGTTGAAAGCGTTTATTTCTACCAATTGTGTGCACACTGTAATTTTTTCGATGGACTAACGCAGGAAAGGTAACTTTAGCCATACCCGTAACTGATTTAAGAGTTAAATAATTTATGAATACAGAAAAATGGCTATTTTAGAAAACAATTGATTTAGGCCACTGCATGTATTTCCTTCTAGAAATGGAGCACCAATGGTCACTTACTTTCTAATGTCTGCACTAAAATGGTTGATGGAAGCGATGCAGATATGGGATGAGATATTTAACGTAATGTACTGCATGCTCATGCAACATTTGGATGAATTGGTATTGTCCCAGGAACTAATTGTTGACAGTTAATATAGACGTAGAATTTTGTTTGACAAGTGTGGCTGTTCCATACCAAGGGATTGATTCAATGCTTTGAATACAGGGCACGACGTGCAGCAAAAGAGGCAAAGGAATCACCAGCACAGCCAGCACCTGAGAAGGTTAAAGTGGAGGTGAAGAAATTTGTCAAAATTGGTCGGCCAGGCTACAAAGGTATTTGTGACATTTTGGCAATCGATTGCTATTTTGATTAAAAAGTATAACAACAATTTTAGCAGCTCAGTGGCACAGCTGGTAGAGATGCTGCCTCACAGTGCCAGAGGCCTGTTTTCAATCCAGAGCTCAGGAGCTGTCTGTGTAGGATCTGTGCATTTTTCCTGTGACCGCATGGATTACCTCCGGTGCTCTGGTTTTCTCCCACATCCCAAAGACGTGCAAGTTTTTCGGTTAATTGGCCTCTGTAAATTGCCCTTTGTGAGTAAGGAGTGGATGAGAAAGTGGGATAACATAGAACTGGTGTGGACGGGTTTACCCAATTTATCGGATATATTAAGGTTTAACATTTCGTTTTACAGTGACCAAACAAAGGGACGCAGAAGTGGGACAGCAAAGTCTCCTTTTTCAGGTAAAATCCTTTTGTACTCTGTGTGCTTTGATTGCGATATATTCCATTCTTCTTACATTCAGTAAATCCTCTGTTCATTTCTAAAAGAAGTGGAGTGTGTATCTAAGAAACGAGTATTACCTTGAGTAAATGATCAATTCTCATGCATTGGCTCGGTGTTTGAGCAGGCTATCGTATCCATTCCAAATGTTGGTCGTTGGATACTGACATGTACATAGAAACATAGAGTCCTCTCCCTAGGGCTCTAAACTTAATTGTACTACTTTGTTGTGCAACAAATATCAACTAACATAGTGAGATGAACCTGACTTTTCCATGTCCGTATGACTCATAGGCTGAATAAACTTGTTCCTTTTACACCTCTGTTATAAAGTGGAGGTGAATGGTTCAGCTATTTCATAAGGATGGAAATGTCAAGTCAAGTTTATTTGTCACATACACATAAATGTGCAGTGAAATGAAAGATTAACCACAGTCCAACAACAAGAGCAATAAAAATAAGCAATAACGCACACAATCAAACAAAAAGAAACATCCATCACAGTGAGTCTCCTCCAGTCACCTCCTCACTGTGATGGAAGGCCAGAATGTCTTTTCTCTTCCCCTGCAGTCTTCTCCCGTGGTCAGGCTGTTGTAGTTGCCATGTTCCAGGCTGCGCCGGACGGTGAAAAGTCTGCGGCGGGCTGACCCAAGCCCCGCGATCTGGGATGGGCGAAGACGCTGCCGCTCAAAGACTAGGAAATGCTGCTTTAATTAAAATACATTTCAATTTTATTATTTAGATTGATTATCCAGAGATTGCAGAAAGTGTAATGCCACGCCATCGATTTATGTCTGCGTACGAACAACGAATTGAACCACCGGACAGACGCTGGCAATACTTGTTGTTTGCAGCTGAGCCGTACGAGACCATTTCCTTCAAGGTATTTTACTTTGGGAAATTGATGGGTGATCTCGGGAATGCTACAAGAGGCAAAATAAACATTGCTTTCCCACGCACAAGAGTTATACATTATTCCCGATATTTAGTTTGTTTTCCAAGCTTTAAAAAATGAATTGGCCAATCATTTATTTATCTTTTTTTTTTAATCAGTGGGAATTTAGAGCAAAGGGAATTGAAATAATTTGAATTGTGGGTCAAATTAAGAGGAATAGGTTATAGTCTTATTAACCTATTTATCATGTGAAACAAAGTTCTGGAACCGGGTTTTAGATCTTATTCATTTTCTACAACGTTTAAGTACTGACATACTACTTGTACAATGGGAGTCATTGATTGTGGCAACATTTGAGAAAATCCCTTGGCCAGAAATTACACTTGTTAAATGGGGATGAGAGGAGATTTGTTAAATGTTGATCATTTTTGCAAAATGGAGCACAGATGAAAAAGGTGAAACCAGCAAATAAACAAGTCTGAACAAATGGAGCTGCTTTTGGAAAAGTGCTTGGACCATATTTTTCCATTTTAGTTTGCGCTCAAATAAAAAATTGCTTTAGGTGAATGTTGCATTAAGGAATGTCTGCTTATTTCATCACCTTTTTATGTTTCAGAGTAAAGCTTGAATTCTGTCTTACCGACCGCAGACATTTTGTTTAGACTATTGAAAGAACTAGATATAGCACTGAAATATTTATCATTGATGATGATACTTAACAAACCAATCTTCTCAACATATCTTTTAATGCCCTCAGGTACCGAGCAGAGAAATTGATAAAGTTGAAGGGAAGTTTTGGACACACTGGAACAGAGAAACAAAACAGGTATCTTTGTGTTTACATTATCATTCCAGATCATTTCTGCATAATTTAAGCTGTCGGTATTTTTTGATTATGACTCGCTTCTTTTCAGCCATGCAGCACAGCTTTGTTAAGATCTCCAGATAATAGCATTTCTGCAAAAGGTCACACAACAGCACAACAGGATACCTTTTAAACAGCACTAGAAAAAGCTAAGATCAGGAAGCCTTTTGCTTGCAGAATGTTCATTTGTAGTAGATAACAAACAAACAAATTAGGAGCAAGAATAGGCCACACATCCCCTTGAGCTTGCTCTGACGTCCAACACGTTCATGGCTGATCTGAGTGAAACCTCAGCTCCGCATCTCTGTCTATCCCGTTGCTTATCAAGAATCTGTCCACCCCTGCCTTAAAAATATTTAAAGACTTGCTCCACCACCCTTTGCGAAAGAAAGTTCCAATGAATCACAATCTCCTGAAGTGAGAATTTCATGTCATCTGTCTTAAACTGACATCTTATTTTTGAATAATGATTCTTTGTTATAAATCCTTCCACAGGAGGAAAGACCCTTTACACATCTAACTTGTCCAAATTCCTCAGTGTATTATGTGTTTCACTTTTCTGAAGTCCAATTGATACGAAGCCAGACTATCCAACCTTTTCTCTTAATATGCTCCACCCTGGGCAAAAGACTGTGCGTTTAGCATCTGGTAGAATTAACTTGCAAATTAGCTTGCAAACATCTGGTAGAATTAACGTTTAATTCTGAGTCCATTACCTCCATAAGCTGGCATGCTTGAGACTTAATATAGAGGAAAATGTTTCCTGTGTCTTCCGCAGATTAAACATCAGCGGCAGAAATTTTGCATTTACTCACAACTCACTCTTTCTTATGTCTCTTGGCATACTCTCTCTCCTCTCAATTGCTTTCCTATCTTTGTTTGTGCCATCAACAAATTTGGCTGCAAAACACTCAATTCGTTCATCATAATCATTGATGTAAATAATTGACACTGCAGTACTGATCCAACTGTAATTTTGGTTAACTTCTGCTGTAGCCTTCTTGGAAAAAGGTAGTACCCTGAATAAGGAACAGTATTTCAACTGAAATCGAACCATTGCTTTTGTTTAAAGGTTTGGTTTAATTTCATGCCTTTGGCTTGTATGCCTTTTAATGGCTTAACTGAATTTCCCAATCATTTTCAAAAATATGTAATTTTACATCCCGGTCTTTCTGTAAATGAACTGCCTTTAAAATTAGCCTCCTTTAGTTAAGTTGTCTCTACTCATTATTCCACTGAAATGCGTCATTTTTTTCCTTCTATATTAAACTTCATTCACCATGTGCCTGCTCATGCGATCAGTTTGTCTTTGTTCATTTAAAACTTGTTGCTCCCCAACTAATTGCTGTTCTGTTTCTGTGTAATCTAAACATTTTTAAATAATCTTCTGCCATAATAATTCCTTGGACACAATCATAAATATAGGTAAAAAATAACAGCAGTGCTCTTCAAAAGGTTCAAAGGTATTTTATTGTAATGTGTGCCAATTAAGGTACAGCTCTTAATACTTGTTCCAAATCCTCAGAGGCCACCTCGATAAATTGGAAAAGCAAACATTAATTATTAGTGCCTTCATGTTGTGTCTAGCCACATTGCCAGCGTCTTTAGCTAATCCACACTGCCAATGGGTATCAATTTTGCTATCGTGTTGATCATGTACTTTGTCAGATATTGTTTGTGTATTAAATGTATTTTTTGTGTATTAAATATATATTTTAAAAGATTACAGTTTCCCACCTACAAGTCATCTATTTTTAATTCACCATGAGAGTTTACAAAATTAAATATAATAGGTTCAGGATTAAAGTTGAGAATCTGGATAAGAGTCAAGAATGGGTAATTATCATGTGTATCGACAACGGAATAATGAAATCATTACTTGCTGCAGCATAACAGGCCTGAATATAGAATGAATATGTTTAATGGGAGAGTGTGTTTTATTGTTTGACTGCCCATTTCAGAATTGTTCTTTGCAAATTTACATTTTTTCAGAATCCTCTTTCTCTCTATTATTTGCTCAGTTCTGTTGTTTACTGCTTGATCAAAAGACACAGCATGGAAACCGGCCCTTCAGCTCACCAGGACCATGTTGATCATCGATCACCCTTTCACATTAGTTCTACGTTATTCCACTTTCTCACCCACTTCCTAAACACTAGGGGCAATTTACTGAGGCCAATTAACCTACACACCCTCACGTGTGGAATATGGGAGGAAAGCAGAGCACGCAGAAGAAATCTACGTAGTCATAGGGAGAACATGCAAACTCCACGCAAACAGCACCCGAGGTCAGGCTCAAACCCAGGTCTCTGGTGCTGTGAGGCAGTAGCTCTACTGATGACTATGCAATATCTTCCCATTCTCTATATCTCATCCCACAAAGCTGGTTTAGTTTATATCATTACGTCGTTATCATTACACTATGGAAATTTAGAGATGTTGCATGACCATGCTGATGATGATAATGTGAGCAGTTTGTGTACATTGGTCCCTTTCTAACTCTCTTCAGTATTTTTCTATTCATTTAATGTTGTGCTGGGATCAGTTTGACCTGCTTTTTTTCTCTCCCTAGTTTTTCCTTCAGTTCCACTTCAAGATGGAAAAGCCTTTACAGCCACAATCCATGCCCATTGGACCCCCTGGAATGAAGACCAGACCACTGCCCCCACCGATCATCAATGGCATGCCACCAAGGGGCCCCATGCCACCAGACGCAATGCCAGGTCCGCGACCGGCAGGCATGCCCATGCCGCCAATGCCACCTGGTGGCCCGGTGCCACCACAAATGCCACCAGCTCCGCAGGGACCACCTCCCACTCCCCAGGGACCACCTCCCCCCACCCCACAGGGACCTCCCCCGACCCCGCAAGGTCTTCCCCCGAACTCGCAAGGTCTACCCCCGACCCCGCAAGGTCTACCTCCGACCCCGCAGGGACCACCCCCAACCCCACAGGGACCACCCCCGATCCCACTCGGGATGCCCCCGACCCCACAAGGCCCGCCCCCTACTCAGATCATGCCCCCAGCTCCCCAAGGCCCGCCCCCGGCTCCGCAGGGCCTGCCTCCTGCTCCGATGCCCACTCCGACCTCTGCACCACCTCCCACTATGATCCCTGCTCCGGGTCCTGTTCCAGCCCCTATACCGCCAATGATAAGGCCTCCACTCCCCAGTGATTCTGTACCAATTGTTCCACCACCTACACCTCTCCCACCCCCTGGTATCCCCCCTCCTCCTTCTAACTGAACTTTACATCAATATAACTTTTGTAGATTGGTCTTTAATTGTTATTTTGGTAGTATCCATGTTTCTTGCAAATGTACAATACTTTGCGATACTTCACCTGCCATTAAAGAAATTTTACAGCTATTTTAGTGCCTGCCTTATTTTTCGTTTACAAAGCTTTTTACTAATGCAATTATTCCAATTAGTACATATTCACTATTTCAGATCTTTTTGGCTCAGTAGGTTTGAAAAGTAATTCATGATTTAGAGCATAGAACAGTACAGCACAGGAACAGGTCCTTCAGCCCTCAATGTCTGTGCCGAACATGGTAAGATTTATACGGGGTATTTTTATTGAAGCTCGTAAGCCTGATTAATCTAAATAGGTCTGTTGAATTAGATTATATCACTTTTATGTACAGTTAATAGAACAATATTTCACTTTTCATTTACAGCAGAGCTGGGAAACTTAGTTTAAGTAACCTCTGCAGATGTTTACTGGAGTATTTATTAATTATTGACTAGAGTACAGGAACAAGCAACATAACAGCTTATATTCTGTAGGAATGTTGAAAGGTGTGTTTTAAAAAAATTCTATTTAAAATTCAAACATTTAATAATTACTGGTTTGCAACTCCAATTGCATATTGCCAGATATTAAGATGCACATTTGAATTTAATTAAGATGTTTAACAATTGTTTGTAGAAACAATTGTCGAAGCATGTACTCCAAAGACGTACAGGTTTGTAGGTTAATTGCCTTGGTAAATGTAAAAATTGTCCCTAGTGTGTGCAGGATAGTGTTAATATGCAGGGATCGCTGGTAGGAGCGGTCCCGGTGGGCCGAAGGGCCTGTTTCCGCGCTGTATCTCTAAACTAAACTACACTAAAATGATAAAGTAATCTCTCATCAGCATTGTGCTCTGTACTTTTCCATTAAGCTCAGGGATTTTGATAAAGCAAAAGCTAAGGTGACACAGCAGCTTCAAGCAATCTCCCACAACAAACTGTGGTGCTTGTAACGTAATGTCAGAAAAGACTCTGCTTTGACTTGGTTAACAATTAGATCGCACTAATGGCACTGTAAAACACCTAGTCTAGTTACTCATTTGATTATTTTCTCTTCTGTAGTTTCTGCAGAAAATGGTCCAATAACTTTGGATGAATTATTGCAAATATCTTATCAACAGACTGCAGAAGGGTCTCGACCCGAAACGTCACCCATTCCTTCTCTCCAGAGATGCTGCCTGATCTGCTGAGTTACTCCAGCATTTTGTGTCTACCTTCTATTAAATCTTTCCTCTCTCACCTTAAACCAGCAATCCTGGTTCTTGATCCCCCTACCCTGGGTTAAAGACTGTACGTTCACCCTATCAATTCCCTTAATTTTTTTATACACCTCTATTTTGAGAGGACTAGAAAATAAAAGCAAGAATGTAAAGCTGAGGATCTATAAGGCGCTGGTCACATTTGGAATATTGTGAGTGTTTTGAGCGCCATATCTGAGGAAGGATGTGCTGGTGTTGGTGAGGATCCAGAGGAGGTTTACAAGAATGATCCTGGGGATAATTGGGTTGACGTATGAGGAGCATTGGACCTCTGGGCCGGTACTCGCTGGACTTTACAAGGCTAGGACCAGAGGGCACAGCCACAGAATAAAAGGATGCACCTTTGGAAAGGAGATGAGGAATTTCTTTAACCAGTGGGTGGTGAATCCGTGGAATTCATTGACACGGACGGCTGTTGAGGGTGTTTTTTGGGTAAATTTTGGTATTTTCAAAGCAGAGATTGATAGGTTCTTGATTAGTAAGGGCATCAAACGTTATGGGAGAAAGCAGGAGAATGGGATTGAGAGAAAACAAATGGCTTTCATGATTGAAGAGCAGAGTAGACTCGATGGACCGAATGGCCTAATTCTGGTCTTACGCCTTATGAAATTATGAAAGTGACCACAAACTATATAATTATAAATTATATAGAATTATATAACTATAAATTGGTGATATTTATATTCATGTCTCAGATCAATAGTCAAGGACTCTTCTCTGGTTCTGTAATTTATTCTGCCACAGTGTCCCCTATGTGTGTATTAAAATAACATTATGATAAGTCTGAATAAGGGTCCCAACCTGAAATGGGGCCTATCCAAGTCCCCCAGAGATACTGCCTGACCTCCTCATTTACTGCAGCATTTTTGTATCTCACTCTGATAACATAGTTCTGGTCATAATGTGTGAAAAAAATAAATCAAAAACTTGTTTGACTTGCAGAATACATGTGTATATTTTATTAGGATGTTTATAGTAAAGTCTTGGCATAAAGTTATTGAGTCTTGGGTTTGCTCCTTAGATAACAATTAAAATAAATACAAATCTCATCACCAGTTTCCTTCTTCATCCCACCATTTCAAGGTAACAGGATTTCGGTGCAGCTAAAATTGTAGCATAAAAAAGAATGTTGATCCAGAGCTTTTTGGCACATTTGCCATTGTATGATATCCATGAAAGAAAATACAAGGTCTGCTTTTGTTCTATAAATATCTACGAAACACTCCTTCACCAGCTTTAATGTAACACAATCAACAAGGCTTATCTTTGCAAAGACAAAGCCAACACTTGCATTGCATTCCTTCAGTCCTCGACAAAGCCAGATCAATCATGGAAGCTGTCTCAACCTTTGTTGTCTCTCCTTTTTTCTTTTTGTTAATTTGCGCGCTTCCAGTGGAGCAGGACATCAGGAAAGTGAACGAAAATGTGGAAGAATCGGCCGCCAGCCAGTCAAATGGTTTTTCTGACCTGCGTTTGGCTGAAGCACAAGAAAACTGCTCTGCTGATAGCATGTCAACGTGTGACACGGACACTCTCTTTGCACCAGGGGCAGGAGCAAGATTGTCACAACCATCAAGCAAAGACAGTAAAATTACCCAGAACAAGCTCTCTTCTGACGGAGAACCAGCAAACGCAAACCTACGTGAAGAGATGGATACGAAGTCTCAGCCAAGAAGTCCGAGTGCTTTTAAAGAGCCAGTGTGCAGGCTGCAAAGTGATGGGCAAAGCATGAATTACCTGGAAGTGATCGGTGCCACTACTGGATATGAACGCCGTTTCATTGAAGATGTGGCTCTATACAATGACAGCCGTGCGGCAACGTTTGGGATCTGTTCTGGTGCAAAGCAAAGGCACAGTGCACTGCTCCTGAGAAATTTGGCATTTCATTTAAAATCTGCCGCAGAAATGGTGAGGCTGATGGTTCTACATCTTTCTGAAGGTAAGAAGAAAAAAAACTATTTCCACTGAAAATAAAAATTGTCCTCCGATATTTGGTGGGCTTGTTTTTTTTTTTACACAATTAATAATGGCACTAATAAATGGACAATGAGTTCTGAGTTTACTCTAGGATATATCGACCAAAGTCATAATAATGCTTTTCATTAACACAAAAAGTAAAATAATATTAGGAGGGAACAAAAGAATGAGTTTTATGTTGTATTGAATTTGAACCAGATCAAATGTGGCTGGAAGCACCTTCAATCTGTATTACGGTGCTGTAAGATTTAGTTTGAACACATATTAGGTGTTGTTCACGATAGGTGGGACAGTGGCATCTCACAGTTCCAGCAGCTTGGGATCAATCCTGACCGTTGACATTCCCTGGGTGGAGTTTGCATATTCTTTCTGTAACTCTGTGGGATTTCTCAGGGAGAAATGCTGGTTTGTAGGTTAACTGGCCTCTGCAAATTACACTCTAATGTAAATTACGCTGGTAGGAGAATCAGGGTTCATGAGCCTGTGAGAGAAAATGTTCTGGTTTCTTCCCACATCCCAAAGGGGTACAGTTTGGCAGGCCACTGCAAGATGTCCCTAGTGTGTAGATGAATGGTAGGATCTGGGGAAAAATAATATGGGATTAGTGTAAATGGGTGCTTGATGGTCAGTGAAGACTCATGGGCCAAATGCCATGTTGTATGACTTTATGACTGATGTGACCCTTTGAAAAGAAAATCACCTCATTTTACCACATGCAGTGTGATTTAATTATTGCCTTACCTCTTCCTATCTGATTGCCACTCAGTGTTTAAATTAAATCTTTCCTAGGCCAGTGGGTAGTGGAATTGGGATTTGTATATTTAAAAAATGCAATCTTTGAGTACTTGAATATTTGTATTGCTCTATCATGTTTTAGTTTGATTACTTTAACTGAAGGATGACACGAATGGACTCAGGACTATGAGTGAATGGTATGGGAAGAGAATGGGTTATAGAAATAAACTGGGTGAATCACGAGATCTTTTAGAGTTTTATTTATTGGAACAAAAGCTCTTAACTTTTATCCAGTTTCATTTAATACTTTCCTATCTCAGTTAATTTGTTGAAAAATGTGAGCTTTGCTGAAAGGTCTAATTTACTTCAAAACCCTAGCTGAAGGTCGCTAAAAGCTTTTCACTACACCTCGTGACAATGAACTAAACTCAAACTAAAAATCATTTAATGTTGTGTAAAGCACAAAGTGCGGGTGGAACTCAGCAGGTCAGGCAGCATCAGTGGAGGGAATGGACAGGCGATGTTTCGGGGTTGGGTGCATCTCCATTGCATCGTAAAGCTCAGAGGTGAATACTTCACTCATCCGGATCTGAACAAAGGGTGGATTTAGAAGTATAACCAGTGGCTGAAGTGAGTTATAAAACTTACATCCATGTTCAGCAGACAGTTGTTGTGGCAGGAGGTGAAAGGGCAATCCAGTAATGAAGCAACAATAAGACTTACGCCAGCAGCTAGCTCTGGTTCACTCTCAGACCTTCAGCCGAATTAATACACAGAACTATTAGCCGTCCACCAGTCACCATTCCTCTGCCTAAAGACTGGACAATCATTCACGAGATCCAATTATTTGCGTGCATTTTGTGACTGTCGAGGATTTTTTTTTTAAGGTGATGTTTTGGTTGTGCAGCAGTAGTAGTATTGACTACGTTCAAGGCATGTCTAACAACTATATTTGTCCTCCACTTATTTTGAATTTCATATCTATTGTTTATCCACATAATGCTAAATCTTTCTTGTTTTTAGGAAGAGATGTGATTCTAATTGATATCATTTTAGTTTAGAGATGTTTAGTTTAGTTTGGAGATCCAGCATCAAAATAGGCCCTTCGGCCCACCGAGTCCATGCTGACCATCAATCACCCCTTCACGCTAGTTCTATGTTATCCCACTTTCTCATACACTCCTTACACACTAGGGGCAATTTATAGAGACCATTTAACCGATGAACCCGTGTGTCTTTGGGATGTGGGTGGAAACCAGAGTACCCAGAGGAAACCCACACGGTCACAGGGAGAACGTGCAAATTCCACACAGACAGCAAGGCATTTGATAAGGTTCCGCAAGGTAGGCTGCTCTGCAAGTTTAGATCGCATGGGGTTCAGAGAGAGCTGGCCGATTAGGTAGAAAATTGGCTTCATGGCAGGAACCAGAGGGTGAGGGTGGAAGGTTGTTTTTCGGTCTGGAGGCCTGTGACTAATGGTGTGCCTCAGGGATCAGTGCTGGGCCCATTGCAGTTTGTCATCTATATCAATGATTTGGATGAGAATGTGTAAGTTTGATTAGTAAGTTTGCAGGTGACATTAAAGTAGGTGGTATCGTAGGGAGCGAAGATAGTTATCAAAAATTATAACAGGATCTTGATCAGTTGGGCAAGTGAGCTGAGGAATGGTTAATGGAGTTTAATGCAGATAAGTGTGAGGTGTTGCATTTTGGGGAGTCGAACAAGGACAGGACCTTCACAGTGAATGGCAGGGCTCTGGGGTGTGTTGTAGAGCAGAGGGATCTAGGCGTGCAGGTACATGGTTCCTTGAAATTGTCATCACAGGTAGATAGGGTGGTCAAGAAGGCTTTTGGTACATTGGCCTTCATCAGTCAGGGTGTTGAGTATAGAAGTTGGGATGTTATGTTACATTGTACAATACATTGGTGAGGCCACATTGGGAGTATTTTGTTCAGTTTTGGTCACCCTGCTATGAGAAAGATGTCACGAATCTGGAAAGAGTGCAGAGAAGATTTACGAGGATGTTGCCAGGACTTGAGGGCCTGAGCTATAGGGAGACGATGGGCAGACTAGACCATCCTTGGAGCACAGAAGGATGAGGGGTGATAAGTGTATGAGATCATTGGGTAGGTGCACAGAGTCTTTTACCCAGACTAGGGGAATCAAGAACCAGAGGACATAAGCGTAAGGCATGAGGGGAAAGATTTTATAGAACCTGAGGGGCAACTTTTTCATACAGAAGGTGATTGGTATCTCGAAACAGCTGCCAAAGGAGGCAATTGAGGCAGGTACTATAACAACATTTAAAAGACATTTGGCCAGGTGCACAGATAGGAAAGGTTTAGAGGGATACCAGACAAAGTGGACCCGTTGGGCCCAAACCTCTCCTGCATTGGTGCAGCACCCTGTCCTCCCCTCTCTCCTCAACCCCCCCCCCCCCTCTCCCTTGTTCCCCACTCCCCCCTTCCTCCTCCCCTCCCCTCCGTTAGGTTTTGCTCTAAGACTGGTAGACCTGATCAGTTGTTGACTAGTTATTTGCCTTCAGCAGGTTTACCTAGTGCCAATGTCACCGACAAGAGTAGTAACTAGCTGCACCAATACAAGTTGGTGTACTGCTTACTCTAGTACACACCACACTTAACAATGGAAGTTCATTTGATTGTGAATCATTTTTCATATTGGTTATTGGCAAGCAAACTGTAAGTGACCAAAGCTTGTCACAATCTTGAAATAGAGATCCTACACTTCTGTAAGGAACAGTCCCTTCTTAACACATCTGATTAACAAACTCAGAATCAAAGTAACACAAGACTTTGTGCAAATGCTATTGAGTTTGTAACTTATTTAAATGTAATAATTGGCAGATTATGAAAATGACATTGAAGCGGTGGGGAATATACAAAACATTCCACTGCAACTGTACCATAAAATAACATCCATCAGTGAGAGCAGAACTAGGGGCCCAATAACCTTAAATTAGTAATTAATAAACACCATAGAAAATTAGAATTAAATTTCCTGCTCAGGGTTAAAAATAAGAAACAAGTAAAAAGGTTAAGGTGACTAATTTGAATCATTTTCAATCATCAAAGCAGACAAGACAGAGGGATGAAAAGGTTTGTTGATAGGGTTAAATGAAGGAGGTGGGGGGGGGAGGGTTTACGAGGAGCCATATTGGACTCAATGGCCTGTTACTGTGCTACAATTGAAAATCGCAGTGTATAGCTCATGCTCAAATACAACTGTAAACGTCCACATTTGGATTGCCATACTGCATGGAGTGCTTTTGGAAACGGTGAACATAGAAGTAAGTGACTTTGTGGTGTAATGCTGCAGATATAATAGTTTAATATCCCTAACTTCCATTTAATTCAATGTGCTAGATTGCTTCCCACTACTAGTTTTCATTTCATGATTCGCCAGCAATAATGCATTGTGCTTCGTGCTGTGCTTTCTCATTCACTAACCTCATGTTCATAAGTTCTAGGAGCAGAATTAGGCCATTCGGCCCATCAAGTCAATGCCGCCATTCAATCATGGCTGATCTATCTTTTCCTCTCACCCCCATTTTTCTGCCTTCTTCCCATAACCCCTGACACTTTTATTAGTGCATTTATGTTGTTGCATACTAAAGTACAGTGACAGTGGCTGTAACTCAGTTCTCATTGAGGCCAGTTGATAACTCCACTGAATTACCAATAACATTAGTATCCCTTTATCTCCATAATTGTTCATCAATTTCTGCGGCACAGTAAGTGGACAACTAAAGATGTGAAGCCCAATTCTTTAAGGTAGCGATTTATTGCTGGTGTTTTCCCTTTCTTTTCCTTGTTTTTTCTTACTGTCTCTCTCAATCCACTTCTTGTCTGTATTCCATTCCTGAACCTGATTTCGATTAGTTTAGATACAAAGTGCTGGAGTAACTCAGCGGATCAGGCAGCATCTCTGGAGAAAAAGGATAGGTGACGTTTTGGGTCGGAACCCTTCTTCGGCTGTTCTTTTACTGTCTATTTATCTATCTTTAACTCAGAGGGATTTAGGAGACACACTGGCGGTCCCGGAGAGTCACGGAGCACCCAGAGATTCAAAGGGGTCAAAGATGCCTTTTTTCACCCTCCAAACCATCGTCAGTTTGGGGTTCACACAATTTATGGTGCAAAAAAAATAGAATCTCTAAAAGGATACAGTTTGCGATGTTGTGTTCCAGCAAATTGCCAGCGACTGTGACCTGGGTTGGTTAGTAAGTTAGCAGATGACACCAAGGTTGCTGGAGTCACAGACAATGTGCAAGGATGTCAAATTGTCCAGCGAGATCTAGATCAGCTACGGATATGGGTGGAGAAATTGCAGATGGAGTTTAACCTGAGTAAGTGCGAGGTGTTACACTTTGGGAAGCTGAATGTAAGGGGAAAGCATTCACAGCTAATGGGCAAGACACTTAACAGCAGTGTAGTACAGCGGGTTCTTGGGGCCCAGATCCATAGCTCTTTGAAAGTGGCAGCACAAGTAGATAGAGGGGTAAAGAAGGCGTATGGAATGCTTGACTTCAACGGTCGGGGCACTGAGCACAAGAGTATGGAAGTCATGTTGCAGCTTTAAAGGGACTTTGGTTAGGTTGTATTCGGAGTATTGTGTGCAGTTCAGGAAAAGTGTGGATGATTTGGAAAGGATGCAAAAGAAATGCTGTCTGGATTAGAGGGTATTAGCCACAAGGAGAGGTTAAGCTAATTTGGATTGATTTCTCAGGTGCGTTGGAGGTTGAGGAGAGATCTGATGGAAATATATAAAATTATGAGAGGCTTAGATAGGGTAGACATAATCTTTTTCTGAATGTGGAAATGTCAAAGACTAGAGGCCATAGCTTTAAGGTGAAGGGGCAAAGTTTAGAGATGTGCGGGGCAAATGTTTTTCATAGAGTGATGGATGCCTAGAACATGCTGCCAGGGGTGGTGGTGAAGGTAGATACAATAGTGGCATTTTAAGAGGCTTTTGGATAGTCACATGGATATGAAGCCAGGCAGAGGAACTTGGCATCATGTTCTGCATGCACACTGTGGGCCGAAGGGCCTTTTCCTGTGCTGTACTTTTCCATGCGCTATTGCTACTGTGGCCTCAAGAGCAGATCAAAGGCTGGATATGCATTGATTGGTGAATCACCTCTTGAATGCTCAAAGTCCTTCAACCAACTCTAAGGCAGAGGGGTGTGATGGAACTTCTCTGCCTGCCTGGATGACAACGGTCAAGAGCCTCAACAACCCAGGATAAGGCAATCTGCTAGCCTGCTGTTCCATCCACCCAGCCTAGACATTCGCCTCCTCTATCCCAAGCACCGTGATGGCAGTATCTACTGTCTATAAGATGTAAAGCAGCACCTCCATAGCTATCAACCTCGAAAAAGGACAAGTATAGCTGGTGCATAGAAATCCCATCACCAGGTTTTTCTTTTTCAAAAGTACCCACTTAGAAATATGTCCTTCGTCTTCACTGGGCTGTAATCCTGAACCTTCTCACATCACTTGGATGCAGTGATTCCAAGAAGCTGCTCACCAGCGCCCTCTTCAGGGCAGTTGGGAAATGGCGATTGCTGCCGACCTTATGAGCAATCTTGTGCAGGAATAATTTCACACCTGACCTGACGTCTTTGAAGTGTAATTGTGGCCCACACAAATGTTCTCTTAGATTCTGCTGCAATATTTTTGACAAATAAATATATTTTGGGATGAGAACTAAATGTTCTTCATCTTAATTTACAGCTCAAACATTTTGCATTTACTCAGACCAGAAATGGGAAATTATTTAGTTGACAGTTTATTTTATTTGTTTATTTATTTTATTTATTATCTATTATTTAATTTATTTGTTTCGTTTATTTAAAAACCTATAAAGTCTCATTCTGAGAAATTATTTGTATGAAACCATATTTGCAAGTTGCTAAATGGTTGTTAATTATACCAAAAGTTAGACATTTATTCAATTTCTCATTTAAAGAATATAGAATCTGAAGCTTATTAAGTGCTGTGACTTCCAAAGGCAAATAAAAAGCAGGGAGAGGGAGGGAGAGAGAGAGAGAGAGGGCAGAAAAGATTCCATAACAGTACATAACCCTGTGTATCAAAAGGTATATTGCATAGTATACTCAATTGTTGAAAGTATGGCTACATACACTACAAAAAAAGGCGCCAAATCCATGGCTATATACCTGCTGTACACTGAAAGGTCTAGTGTAATGTTGAATACTAGCTTTAAGGTGAGAGGGGCAAAGTTTAAAGGAGATGTGCGGGACAAGTTATTATATAGAGAGAGTCTTGGGTGCCTGGAACGCACTGCCAAGGTTAATGGTGGAGGCAGAGGCAATAGATATATTTCACAGGCTTTTAGGTAGGCACATGAATATGCAGGTAATCATGTGCAGGCAGAGGAGACTAGTTTATCTTGGCATCATGTTTGGCACAGACATAGTGGGTTGACGGGCCTGTTCCTGTATTGCACTGTTCTCTGTTGCAAAGGGTGATTAATTTTCTTAACAACACCATTTTAGGTTAAGGTTTTGTTTATTACCATCACGTTTACTTAGCGTTTTTCACGCCTTCCAACAGATCAGATAATACTATACATAGAAATAACCGAGTCACATTTAAGTAAATTGGATAGAGCAAAGGGGAAGAAACAGAGTGCGGAATATAATTCTCATCATTTTAACTCTATGTTCACACTAGCTCTATATTGTCGACCTTTCTTGCACATGAGGGTCAATTTTGCAGAGGTCAATTAACCTTTAAACCTGCACGTCTTCGGGAAGTGGGGGGAATAGGGAGCACTAGGGCGGCCACGGTGGCGCAGCGGTAGAGTTGCTGCCTTACAGCGCTTGCAGCGCCAGAGACCCGGGTTCCATCCCGACTACGGGTGCTGTCTGTACGGAGTTTGGACGTTCTCCCCGTGACCATGTGGGTTTTCTGCGAGATCGGTTTCCTCCCACACTTCAAAGACGTACAGGTATGTAGGTTAACTGGCTTGGTGTATGTGTAAATTGTCCCTAGTGCGTGTAGAGTATTGTTAATGTGCGGGGATCGCTGGTTGGTGCGGACTTGGTGGGCCAAAGGTCCTGTTTCCGGGCTCTATCTCTAACCTAAAAAAACGAAACATTTGGAGGAAACCCACGTGGTCACAGGGAGGACATGCGAACCTCGCAAACAGACATCACCCGGGGTCAGGACCAAACCCAGGTCTCTGGTGCTGCGGGGCAGTAGCTTTACCAGCTGTGCCACTGTGCCAACATGAACCATTGCTGGATCTCTGGTAAATACTGAACTTGTGGGCTGAAGGGCCTGTTTCCACGCTGCATCTCTAGGCTAAACTAAAACTCTTCACCCCTCTTTCCTTTTCCAAACAGTAAACTGGAAAGGATGCAACCTGCAGCTCCAATTTAAGATGGCATCTGACAGGACCCTTCTTCGGCTGATCGAGGAATCAGAGATGTCTCTGCTGGTGTTTTATATTGGACGAAGCCAAGGGGATATCTTTGAAAATGAAAATGTATTCCGATTCACTGAAGTTTATTTGGGGAAACATCAGGTGATTTTCTTTTTATTATTGTACCTAGAAAAATACAAAACACATAAAATAACACTAAAAGCTTGCAATAAAAAAATGATGCCAAAAACCCCCCCAACTCAACTGGAGTAACCCAGTGAATGAGACAGCATCTCTGGAGAACATGGACAGGCGACGTTTCAGGTCGGGACCCTTCTTCAGACTGATTGTATAGGGGGGGTAGAAAGCTGGAGGAATGTTCGGGGTGAGACAAAATCTGACAAGTGACAGGTTGGTACAGGTGGGGGGGGGGGGGGCAGATGGATGGATAAGGGCCAGAGATGAAAAGATACAAGGATGTGAAATAAGGAGAGAAGCGGTTTGAAATGTGTGGTAAGAGGAGAGGATATAGATGGAAGGGGACGGGGAGGGGCCAAGCATTGTTGGTTAGTTATCTAAATTGGAGAATTCAATGCTCATACCATTGGGTTGTGAGCTACCCAAGTGGAATATGAAGTGCTATCTCTCCAATTTGCATGTTGCTTCACTCTGACAATGGAGGAGGCACAGTTGGTATTTGAATGAGAAGATGGAGTTAAAATGGTTGGCAACCAGGATGCTAATTGTTCTCATGGTGTAGCTTCTGAATTGCAATATGTTCGTTTTTGCATCAAAATTATTTCTAGCGCAGTTTATTCTGGGGCCCCTTCCCTAAATAAAGGTAAAAATGGTTAGGCTTGAACAAATTATTACTGACCTTCTTTGAATTTTGAAGACGCAAGATGCTGGTATATTGCATAGAATAGATCGCTGGTGCAACACAAATTGTTCAGGCAGCATCTTTGTAGCCTGTAGAGAGGCGGAAGAGCTGATAGAGCTGTTGCCTCACAGAGCCAAAGACCCAGGTTCGATCCTCCACCTGTCTGCGTGGAGTTTGCACGTTCTCCCTGTGATGGTGTGGGTTTCCAACAAGTGCTCTGATTTGCGGGTCTGTAGGTTTAATTGACCTCTGTAAATTGCCCCAAGTGGGCTGGGATTGATGTGAAAGTAGGATAACGTAGAACCAGTGTGAACGGGTGGTCAGCGAGGGCTGAAGGGCCCATTCCCATGCTCCCCCTCCCCTCCCCCCCACTCACCATCAACAACACCACAGTCACATCTGTGGAGTCATTTAAGTTCCTTGGAACCATCATCTCCAGAGACCTTAAATGGGAGACCATCGACTCCACAGTCAAAAAGCCCCAACAGAGGATGTACTTCCTGCGGCCGCTGATTTCAACACGCAATCTGCCACAGGCAATGATGATCCAGTTTTATACTGCCATCATAGAGTCTGTCCTCACCTTCTCCACCATGGTCTGGTTTGGCTCAGCCACAAAACATGACATCCGGAGGCTGCAGCGCATCATTCGACCAGCCGAGAAGGTTGTTGGCTGCAACCTTCCCCCCATTGACAAACTGTACACTGCAAGGGCCAGGAAGTGAGCGGGTAAAATCATCTCTGACCCCTCTCACCCTGGCCACAAACTCTTTGAAGCACTTCCCTCTGGAAGGCGACTCCGGGCTGTCAAAGCCGCCACAGCCAGACATAAAAACAGCTTTTTTCCCCACGAGCAGTAGCTCTACTCAACAACCAAAAGTCCGTCGCCTCCTTTTGCTCTGGTATTTTATTTAATTCTACACATGTTTAAATTATAATGTTTTATTTTTAATTGTCTACTGTAGGTCGTGTTGTTACTTGTGAGCAAAGCACCAAGGGAAATTCCTTGCATTTATACTCACTTGGCTAATAAAATTTATTCAATTCAATTCAATTCAATTCAATCTCTAAACTAAAACTAAAGGGTCCCGAACCAAACACTGCCTCCAGAAATGGAGATAGGCTGTCCTCTAGAAATGCTGCCTGACCCAATGAGTGACCCCTGCACTTTGTGGTTTTTTGAATCTTTATTTTCTCAGGCTCCCAATCTTCTTTTGAGATATTTATATCTATTGCACCCGGTATCTTTTCCCAAGCTGTAGCAACGTTAGGAGGCAGCTGCTGTGGATTTATTTATAACTCCTATCAGCCTGCATTAGGAATGTGGTCCACGCTCGAGGTATTATTTTTAAATCTCATTTAATTCATTTGCACTTGATCCAGATTTGAATTGCCTTTCACTCTAGGGGGAATAAGGTCACAAATCCCATCAGGTTTGTTATACCAAGCCACAAAGCTGTAACTTCAAACAGAAATAAACCATGCGTCTCAAATGTCTTTTGGTTATCAACAGGGAGAGAACGTCCCACATTTTGATATTACTGTCATCTCACTTGCGTCTTTATTCTTATTAACGCCTTGTGGACCACACTATAATTTATCCCCTGTACAAATGTTAGAGTCAGATGGTGAGACAAGAAACTACGGATGCTGGAAACTTGAGTAAAACACAAAGTCCTGGAGGAATTCGGCAGCTCAGGCAGCATCTGCAGAAGGAATAGACAGGCAACGTTTCTGGTCGGGACACCAACTGTGGTGGAGGGGAGAGAGCTGGAAAAGAGAGGTGGGGGCGTGTCAGAGCCTGGCGAGTGATGGGTGGATACAGGTGAGGAGGGTTTGACTGGCAGTTTGGTGGAGTAAGTGACAAAGGCTTGAGATGAAAAGAAGACAAAAGGGTATCAGGGATAAGGAGAGCAGAGGTGTGAGATGCAAAGCCAGAGGGATGAGGAGGGAGATGGGGTTAGGAAGGAGAGATAGATCAACCATGATTGAATGGCGGAGTGGACTTGATGGGCCGAATGGCCTAATTCTACTCCTATCACATGACCTTGTGACCAAAAATGGAGGTGGAAGGGGACACAGGTCAGTTAACTGGAAATGTAAGGCATGAATGGGTGGCACAGTTGGGCAGTGTTAGAGTTGCTCCCTCTCCCCAGAGACTTGTCAATGCTAGCCCCACCTGCCTGCTTTTGGCCCATATCCATCTAAACTTTTCCTCTCCATGTACTTGTCCAAATGTCTTTTAAATGCTGTTGTAGTACCTGCCTCAACTATCCCCTCTGGCAGCTCGTTCCATATACTCACCACCCTCCAGTGTGAACAAAATTGCCTCTTGGGCTCTGGTGAATCTATGTCCTCTGGGGAAAAGACCCTGTGCATTCACCCTATCTATTCCCCTCATGATTTTATGCACCTCGATAAGATTACCCCTCAACCTCCTCTGCTCCAAGGGATAAAATCTGACCCTGCCCAAGTTCTCCCTGTAGCTCAGACCCTCAAATCCTGACAACCCTGTAATAAATCCTGTAATTATCTCTTTATTCCGAATGCAAAATAGGCATAATTTGCTTAGCACATGAACAATTACAGAGCAGCGATGAAGATTGAAGATAGTTTTTAGTTTAGTGTGAAGATGCAGGCCTTTCGGCCCACTGAGTCCATGCTTGGCCCATCGATTCCCCCATTCTGTGTTATCCCACTTTTGTAGGAACTCCCTACACACGGGTCATTTTACAGAGGCCAAATCATCTACAAACGCGCACTTCTTTGGGAAGTGGGAGGAAAACAGCAAACGCAAGCGGTCTCAGGGAGAACATGCAAATTCCACGTAGACAACACCCGAGGTCGGGATGGAACCCGGGTTTCTGGCACTGTAAGGCAGCATCTGCACAACTGTGCCGCTCTTAATTCTTTTCTCCTGATTTTCATGACATTTTTTTTTCTCTGCTTTATTTCATTTCTTTGCTGGCAATATTGCCTATGTATTAACAATGGCGATACAGAACAACTTCAATTTATTCACAAAATGCTGGAGTAACTCAGCAGGTCAGGCAGCATCTCGGGAGAGAAGGAATGGGTGACGTTTCGGGTCGAGACCCTTCTTCAGACTTACTTGATGTTATGAAATTTGGGGGGAATATTGGGAAGAATGTACTTTAGCTGAGCCATAACATTGAATTTTCCTGTTCAGTCTGTTTGCTTTAATGAAGAGACAAAGTACGTCATTCTGAGCATTCGAGGAGTGGCTGGCAAATGTGAAGAAGGGGAGCTGTGTATTGATGTGTCCCTCAACATCCGACATCACTCAAATGGTGAGTTATTTGTTGCTGCTAACCCATTGTTATTTTTAACTAGACCAAGAGGACCCATTGGGCCCAAACCTCTCCTGCATTGGTGCAGCACCCTCTCCTCCCCCCTCCCCTCTCCATCCCCTCCCTCCTTCCCCTCCCTAACACTCCATCCCCCTCAACCCCCTGATCCTCCCCCCTCCCTCCCTAGGAGATAGATTTAAACTTTAAAATGTGAATAACTTAAAAAATATAACACCGATTTCATTGAAACTTCTTCCATTAGCACCAAAGGGACGACGGTGAGTAAGGTGGGCTTAAAATTGTCGCGCGATCGTGTACCGCCTTGGCTGCAGTTCAGGAACAAACAAACAAACAAACAAACAAACGAGAGTTTTAGTATATAGATGCTCCACTAATTTGAAGTTTCTTCACAGCTGTTTTCAGGCAACGTAACCATCCTCCCACCAACTGAATAGCGGTCCTGAGCTACCAGCTAACTCACTGGAGACCTTCGAAATCAGACTTTGCTGGACTCTACCTTGCACTAAACGTTATTCCCTTTATCCTGTATCTGTACATCTGTGGATGGCTTGATTGTAATGATGTATAGTCTTTCCGCTCACTGGATAGCACGCATCAAAAAAGCTTTTCACTGTACCTCGGTACACGTGATAATAAACTAAATTAACATTAGTTTAATAAAACTAATGCCCAAAAATTCTTGTCTGACATAATGCAATAAAAACAAAATAAAATAAAGCAATAAAATAAAAAATTAAAATTAAAAGGATATAAAAAAACTCATTCAGACGGTGCCGGAGTATATAGAGCAAACTGCCACAGGAGGTAGGAAAAAAACTACAGATGCTGGTTTAAATCGAAGGTAGACACAAAATGCTGGAGTAACACAGCGGGCCAGGCAACATCTCTGGAGAGAAGGAATGGGCGAAACCCTTCTTCAGTCTGAAGAAGGGTCTCGCCCATTCCTTCTCTCCAGAGATGCTGCCTGACCCGCTGAGTTACTCCAGCATTTTGTGTCTACCTGCCATAGGAGGTAGTTGAGGCAGGTACTATAAAGGACACTCGGATAGGTACATGGGTGGGAAAGGTTATGGGCCAAATGCAGCGAGCTGGGACCAGCGTAGATGGGGCATCATGGTCGGTGTGGGCAAGTTGGGCTGAAGGACTTGTTTTTTGAGTGTGTGACTATGACTCTATTACAAGACCCTCTGTCTACATGTTGATCAGATCTGCGTTGGTTTCTTTATTGACTGCAGATTCAATTTCAGATAGTTCTGGTATAATGTTATAATTACTTCCGAAGAAACTTTGTGTTATAGAAAATCATTTTAGAAAAGCAAGTTCTTTGCACAGAGGGTGGTGGGTGCCTGGAATAGGGTGCCAGGGGTAGTGGTGGAGGCAAATACGATAGTGGCATTTAAGAGAGGTTTAGATAGGTGCATGGATATGCAGAGAATGGAGGGATATGGATTATGTGCAGGCTGAGGAAATCAGTTCAACTTGGCATTGCATTTGATATGGATGTTGTGGGCCAAATGTTCCTTCACTCCACTGTTCTGTGTTCTATTAAGTGTCAATAGAAGCAATTTCAAGGGGCACCCATGGTGAAAGTAGCAGTTGCGTTCTTCAGAGACTGATTACTGCAGGGATTCAGCATGGAAGCATTTTTTTCTAAGACAGCTTTTATTCTGCCTGCCAATTTCCAAAGTTCTCCAGTTTCAGATTGCTGGCTCGAAGGGCCGAATGGCCTACTCCTGCACCTATTGTCTATTGAAGATACGTTATATCCAATTAGTAATGCAACTAGTGTTCCCCAACTCATCGAGCGCATCATATCTAATTATAAACTACCGGTACATCAGTTCCCTCTAGCTGACCTCAACATCCTCTGCCCTCCATTTTATCCAATAATCTCTTGTCTATACCCTCTAAGGGTGGAGTAGTGGTGCAGAGGTAGAGTTGCTGCCTTACAGCGCCTGATATCCGGGTTCGATCCTGACTAAGGGTGCTGTCTCTGTGGAGTATTTCGTTCTCCCTATGACCACATGGGTTCACTCCCGGTGCTCTGGTTTCCTCCCACTTTCCAAAGACATACAGATCTGTAGGTTAATTGCCCTCTGTAAATTGCCCTAAGTGTGTAGGATAGACTAGTGTATAGGTGATCATGATCGATGCAGACTCGGCTGGCTGAAGGGCCTGTTTTCACGGTAACTCTAAACTAAACTACTGTATCACTCCCAATCTAACGGCCATTAGCATCTACCTGTTCAACCAAAATGGTTCCTCATCTCCTCTGCACTTAATTAAAATACTCGTCTTGTGGTTAACGTCCATTGCACCATACCCCTCTCAAATGTGTGGGATCCCTAGCTTTGTTCTGGCCAGAACGCCTACAGACCTTTCAGATTTAATTCCACAGTGATGTCTGGTGTTATCAGCAGCTGTGAAGAGTGCATGAACCATTTATTCTGGGTATTAATAGAAAACAAACCCAAAGTAATGTGTTCTTTGATATATTTTGAACGCAATCCATTTGGCATACAGTTATCTTTGAAAAATGATGTGACACTTATCGCTGTTTGTGTTCAGTTATGTGAAAGTCCCATGAACCATACTTTGAAATGACTTTTCCCAGACAAAACAACAGATGTGCAGCGAGATCTGTTATAGAGGTTTGCCAGGGCTATGTATGACATGGGACTGCAAGTCAAAGGGATCTACAGGAGGTGCTGCCTCAAAAAGGCAGCCAGCATCATCAAAGACCCAGACCACCTTGGCTATGCTCCCTATTTCATCCCTACCACCGGGAAGAAGGGACAGGAGTCAGAAAACTCTGACCACCAGGTTCAAGAATAGCTTCAATAGTTTTGTTTATTATCACATGTGCCGAGGTACAGTGAAAATATTTTTTGTTGCGTGCTATCCAGTCGGCGGAAAGACTCTACATGATTACGATCAAGCCATCCACAGAGTACAGATACAGGATAAAGGGAATAGAGGTCTAAGAGGAGCGAGTGTAATGAATGATTGCAGATCCACTTCTGGGACTAACATGCAGAGGGTCGCCTGGCTTAGGTACCTTCTTCCCAACGACCATCAGGCTCTTGAACACTACACAACACTAACCTCAACCTTAACCTTCCATGGACTATCTTTGGTTGCACCAAGGACTCTGGGTATTTTTTTTGCACAAGTTTAATGGTTATTATTTTATTACAATTTTGTTTATTGTATATTACCACTTACACAACCAAGGATGTTTCTGATTGCGTCTTGCACTCATGCCTTGAACATTTTATTTCTTTTAACTGTGTGCAGAATATATACATAATTTGGGGGAATCAAGAACCAGAAGACATAGGTTTAAGGTGAGGGGGGAAAGATTTAATAGGGGAGAGATTTAATAGGAACCTGAGGGGCAACGTTTTTATACAAAGGGTGGTGGGTGTATGGAACGAGCAGCCGGTGGAGGTAGTTGAGGCTGGTACTAGCGCAACATTTAAAAAACATTTAGGCAGGTACATGGATAAGATGGGTTTGGAGGGATATAGGCCAAATGCAGGCAGGTGGAACTCGTGTAGATTAAGCATGTTGGTAGACATGAACAAGTTGGGCTGTGGGGCCTTTTTTCACGCTGCATGACCCAATGACTCTTATGGCATGAATAAGTTGGGCTGTACGGCTTGTTTCCACACTGTATAACTCTGGGCCTCTATGTTTTTGTATGCTGTCTGGAGTCTGTGCCTGTGATGCTGCTGTGAATAATATTTTCATCTTATCTGTACCTCACTGCATTTGAGCACTTGCACTTAAATCATTCCCCCCTCACTTTAAACCTATGTCCTCTAGTTCTTGATTTCCCAAAATTCCCAGTACTTGTGCATATGAGTTGAACAGGAGTCACGAAAACTGGCAGGAAAGTGTCCAGGTCTCTTCCTGGACTGGGCACAAATCTGCAAATGCATCCGATCAATGTTGTTCCACCTTTAGCGATTCCTGTAATAAATTGCATGGGTTATGACATGGAGAAAATGGTGTGATGTGATGCATCCTACAGTCTCATGGTCCATATTAATGAATTTTCCAATTTAGGTAACAGCCCCCCTGTTTCCCCTCCCCACACACTCCCCTCCTTTCTGTGTCCCTCCCCCCCACCCCATCCCAGGCAATTCAAATTGTTCTATACAAATTAGAGAATAAAGCCAAAAATAATCCCAGTCCTTGGATACCGAAGGCGGATTTATCCATTTGGAGCTCATTCTTCGTTGCCTCTTGAAATATTAAATATTTATAGCGCTAGGTGGCAGTCTCAGGCACCAGCTGACAAACACCACGCGTCTGTTTTAAGTGAACCTTATCGTTTGTGCTTTGCTGGAAGTGCATTCACACGATATGATGATATACCATTAAATTTAATAATTTATCGTTTGCAACAAAATATGCTCGTTCCCTCGATATTAACATCTCGCACAGAAAAAAGGGTCAAGCTGTGGCTAAGAAGAAAAGTTCAGAATATTATCAGGTGAAAGCAGAGGCTTGCGATGTTGAAACAAGGAACTGCAGATGCTGGTTTACAAAAAAAGGAGCTGAAGTAAATCAGAAGGTCAGGCAGCATCTCTGGAGAACACGTTGTCAGAATTGAAGATTGGAATAATTTTAGAATATAGCAAAGGATTGCAAGAAATGGATGGAAATGGAGAAAGATAGATGTGAGAGTAATATATTAGTTACCAAACAGCTTATAAACATTGTTGGTAGACACAAAATGCTGGAGTAACTCAGTGGGACAGGCAGCATCTCTGGAGAGAAGGAATGGGTGTCGAAGACTGAAGAAGGGTCTCGACCCAAAACATCACCCATTCTTTCTCTCCAGAGATGCTGCCTGTCCTGCTGAGTTACTCCAGCATTTTGTGTCTACAATAGACAATAGGTGCAGGAGTAGGCCATTCGGCCCTTCGAGCCAGCACCGCCATTCACCGTGATCATGGCTGACCATGCACAATCAGTGCCTTCTCCCCGTATCCCCTGACTCCACTATCATTAAGAGCTCTATCTACCTCTCTCTTGAAAGCATCCAGAGAATTGGCCTCCACTGCCTTCTGAGGCAGAGAATTCAAGCAGCTTCACAATTCCATTACCTTCGATTTAAACCAGCATCTGCAGTTCTTTCCTACACATTATAAATGTTGTAGCCTGGATAGATTGTGGACACATTGATTTTGATCTACCAGGATTTACGGCTGTTAGCTATAAGGAGAGGCTGGACAAAGTTGGATTGCTTTCTCTGGAGCATTGGAGGCTGAGGGGAGACCTGAGAGAAGTATATACAATTAGTAGACTCTCAGAGAGGAGAGACAATCAGAGCCTTGTTTCCCAGGGTGAAAATGTCAAAAACTAGAGGGCTTAGCTTGAAGGTGGGATGTTTTTAAGTAAGAAATCTAAAGTTTAAAGGTAATGTGCAAGGCAAGTGTTGGACACAGAGGGTGGAGGGAGCCTGGAACATGCTGCCACGGGTGATGGATAATGATATTTAAGATGCTTTTAGATGGGCACGTGGATTCTGCTGGGAATGGAGTGATATGTATCAGAGGAGAGGAGATTGAATTAACGGACATTGTGGGCCGAAGGATCGGCCCCTGTGCTGTACTGGTCTATGTCCTGTGTAATATTAACAGTGAAACAAGTACAGGCACGTCCCGATCTATTCAAGGATTATAAACATGTACTCGACTAAGCTGCGAGGTGTAAATTTGAGCATGTTATTTCAAAAATAAGAGCGTGTAAATAAGTCTTTCGTATTAAATGAACAAGTGCATTATTTCAAAAACGCATAAATCATAAATCAAACTGTAGAGAGCATTAAATATATTTTACCCGAAGGGCCTGTTGATGGGCTGTACTCTTCTACGTAATGATTTTACTCCTCCTAATATAAGAAAATAACTGCAGATGCTGGTACAAATCGAAGGTATTTATTCACAAAATGCTGGAGTAACTCAGCAGGTCAGGCAGTATCTTAGGAGCCCCTCGACCTGAAACGTTGTCCATTCCTTCTCTCCTAAGTTGCTCCCTGACCTGCTGAGTTACTCCTCCTAATTACTTATACCGCTGTCCCATCTAATGTCCCTATACCTGTTCTCCCTTGCACTCACAGGCCACTGTCTCATTCATCAGTCAATCCACCTTGACCTCTGCCTTTCCACGAAACTTTGCTTCAGTCTTCTCTTCCACCCCCCCCCCCGCCCCCTCACCTTTCCCTGCATTTCAAAACCTGTTTATCTCCATCTTCTCAGTTCAGTTCAGTTTAGTTTATTGTCACGTGTACCGAGGTACAGTGAAAAGCTTTTGTTGCGTGCTATCCAGTCAGCGGACAGACAACACGTGATTACAATCGAGCCATAATTTACAGTGTGTAGATACACGATAAGGGAGTAACGTTTTTAGTGCTAAGTAAAGCTAAGTTTTAGAGCGGCACGGTGGCACAGCGGTAGAGTTGCTGCCTTACAGCGAATGCAGCGCCTGAGACTCAGGTTCGATCCTGACTACGGGCGCCGTCTGTACGGAGTTTGTACGTTCTCCCCGTGACCTGCGTGGGTTTTCTCCGACATCTTCGGTTTCCTCCCACACTCCAAAGGCGAACAGGTTTGTAGGTTAATTGGCTGGGTAAAATGTAAAAATTGTCCCTAGTGTGTGTAGGATAGTGTTAGTGTGCGGGGATCGCTTGGCAGCGCGGACTCGGTGGGCCGAAGGCCCTGTTTCCGTGCTGTATCTCTAAATCTAATAAAAAATCTAAAGCAGCAAATCACCAACTCTTTCCTCTCCTCCACATTTGATGCCCAAATTGCTGAATATTTTCTGCCGTTTATTTTTTATGGTAACCATAAACATTTTTATTGGCAGATGCTAACCAGTGGAGTGCAGCAAAGATCAGTGTTTGGGGCCTCAGCTGTTTACAATAGCTTATGGGGAGGTCACCAAGGGTAATGCTTCCTTTGCTAAAGAATGTAAAATGAGTTGGGAAGGATGTGAGAAGTGGAAAATAGCATGAATTATAATCTGGAGACGCAACGAACTGCAAATGTTGTAATCATGAGCAAAACACAAAGTGCTGGAAGAACTCAGCAGGACAGGCAGCATCTGTGGAGGTAATGGACAGGCGACGTGAGGGGAGGTGGTGATCGCCAGATGGGCGGAGTAAGTGGAAAGTAGACAAAAGAGTGTCAGATAAGGAGAGGAGAGGAAAGGTGTGAAAGGTGTGAAAGTCCTGCCAGTTTATCTATGCCTCTCATAATTTATCTATGCCTCTCATAATTTTACATACTTCTCCCCTCGGGTCACTCCACAACATTTATCCAAGCTCTCCTCATAGCTATTACCTTCTAACCCATGCAGCATTCTGGTCAATCTCTTCTGAACCCTCTCCAAAGCCTCTGCAATTCTTCCAATCTCGGGTCCTGCGTCCAAGCTCACAAGAGCCAGAGGTTTTTTTGCATGCGAATAAACGGACGTACCTGGATAAAGGAGTTGAGGAGGAATTTCTTTAGTCAGAGGGTGGTGAATCTGTGGAATTCATTGAATCAGGAGGCTGTGGAGGCCGTCAATGGTTATTATAAAGGCAGAGATTGATAGATTCCTGATTAGTACAGGTGTCAGGGGTTATGGGGAGATGGCAGAAGAATGGAGTTGAGAGGAAAAGATAGGTCAGCCATGATTGAATGGCACAGTCGACTTGATGGGCCGAAAGGCCTAATTCTGCTCCTATCACATCTGAACTTATGAACCTTGTCTTCTGAGTACATTGTGGCCATTGGAACTGAATACTGAACCAAACAACTGTTGGCAATTGAAGTTTCTCTGCCGAGTTTTCCCAAAGTGGGAATGTCAAAGACTAGAGTGCATAGGTTTAAGGTGAGAGGAAGAAAGTTTAAAAGAGATATGCAATTCTACATAGTGTGGTGGGTGCCAAGGGTGGTAGTGGAGGCAGATACAATAGTGGCGTTTAAGACTTTTTAGATTGGCACATGGATATGCAGGGAATGGAGGGATAAGGATCACTTGCAGGCAGAGAGATGAGTTTAACTTGACTCTGAAGGGTCTGAGGAAGGGTCTCGACCCGAAACATCACCCATTCCTTCTCTCCCGAGATGCTGCCTGACCTGCTGAGTTACTCCAGCATTTTGCGAATAAACCCATTCCTTCTCTCCTGAGATGCTGCCTGACCCGCTGAGTTACTCCAGCATTTTGTGAATAAATAAATGCCAGCATCTGCAGTACCAGCATCTGCAGTTATTTTCTTACATTAACTTGACACCATGGTTCTGCACAGACATTTGTGGACCAAGGGACCAGTTCCTGTGTTGTACTGTTCTAAGTTCTGTGAATTGCTGCAGCACTTTTGTTCAGGCAACTTGCTTCCTCTCTCTGTCTCAGAACTGGCTATTTCTGCTGTAACTAATCCATCTGCGATACCTCTCTCTCTCCTTTAGCACAGTCTGACATGCTGGCCATTTCCTACATCTCCACCCCGACCACATGTTCCTCTGTCTGTGTGTTCTTGCTTTCCCAGACAGCCCTTGTTAATCTATTTTAAGCAGATGGCTTCACCAATGGCCCGTTACCATGGCAACCATGGGGCCGCACCTCAAAGACATGAATAAATAAAATTGCCTTTGTCCCATCCAACCCTCCCCACCACAGCTGCAACTTAAAACGTACTTGTTTATCTCAGTTATCCGGTTCCAACAGAAGTCTTTGCAAGATCACATCAAGGTGATTTGCTCACCAATGCACGCAGCCGCAGAGTGGAAACCCTTGCAGAATATGTTCTTTTGTGGAGATCTGAGTTCTTTGCGAAGATGTGAGATGTTGTAGCCAGCCTTTAACTTAAGGTTTAGGTTTTTTATTGTCACTTGGACCGAGAAGCAGTGAAAATCTTTTGTTTGCATGCTATCCCATCAAGACGAGGGGCCTGAACTTAAAGAAAGATGACTTTGATGGTGTGAGATGGGAATTGGCTAGGATATACGGGCACATTATACCTAAAGGGTTGACTGTGGATAAGCAATGGCAACGATTTAAAGACTGCATGGATGAATTACAACCATTGTTCATCCATGTCTGACGTAAAAATAAAACGGGGAAGGCAGCTCAACCGCGGCTAACGAGGGAAATTAGGGACAGTGCTAAATCCAAGGAGGATGCATATAAATTGGCCAGAGGAAGCAGCAAACTGGAGGACCAGGAGAAATTTAGAATTCAACAGAGGAGGACAAAGGGGTTAATTAAGAAGGGGGAAATGGAGCATGAAAGAAAGCTTGCGGGGAATATAAAAACTTACTCTAAAAGCTTCTTTAGATGTGAAGAGGAAAGAAATTAGTGAAGACAAATGTAGGTCCCTTACAGTCAGAAACAGATGAATTTATAATGGGGAAACAAGGAAATGGCAGACCAATTAAACAAGTACTTTGTGTCTTCATATCATATCATATCATATATATACAGCCGGAAACAGGCCTTTTCGGCCCACCAAGTCCGTGCCGCCCAGCGATCCCCGCACATTAACATTATCCTACACCCACTAGGGACAATTTTTACATTTACCCAGCCAATTAACCTATATACCTGTACGTCTTTGGAGTCTTCCTTAGTGAAGACAGAACCAATCTCCCAGAAATACTAGGGGACTGTGGATCTAGCGTGAGGGAGGAACTGAAGGAAATTCACATTAGTCAGGAAATGGTGTTGGGTAAACTGTTGGGACTGAAGGCAGATAAATCCCCAGGTCCTGATGGTCTGCATCCCAGAGTACTCAGAGAGGTGGCTCAAGAAATCATGGTTGCATTGGTGACCATTTTCCAATCTTCTATAGACTCAGGATCAGTTCCTGTGGGTTTCCGGTTTCCTCCCACACTCCAAAGATCTACAGGTTTGTAGGTTAATTGGTTAGGTATAAATGTAAATTGTCCCTAATGTGTGTAGGATAGTGTTGGTGTGCGGGGATCGCTGGTCAGCGCGGACTCGGTGGGCCGAAGGGCCTGTTTCCGCACTGTATCTCTAAACTAAGTTAAACTAGACTGAGTTAAACTAGCCAGCCAAGAAGTTTAGAAGCCAGTTGTAGATGTAGGCTCCAAGGCCCCGATCCACAAATTTATAGATGTGCTTATTCAGTGTTATTGTTTGTTATTATATAATTATTCATGCTGATAATCAAGTAAATTTGCTCTCATGTAATGAGTTACGCAGGTGCTCTAACGAGGAGAGATGAGCTCCAGTCGTTGCTGTTTGGCTTTGATGAGAAACGTTTTACAAGGATGACTCCAGCCTTGTTTTTTCTGATCAAAGAGTTGAAGAACAAACTGATGGAGCCAAGCTGCACCTCAGTCCAGGAAGCAGAGTCACCTCCAGCCATCACTGAGTAAGTATCAAAGTGCTGGAGTAACTCAGCGGGTCAGGCAGCTTCTCTGGAGAACATGGATAGGTGACATTTCGGGTCGGGAACCTTCTTCAGTCTGAAAAAGGGTCTCGCCCTGAAATATCACTTATCCATGTTCTCCACAGATGCTGCCTGACCCACTGAGTTTTCAAGCTACTATTTTTGCTGCCCGACAGGTGTGGGGAGAAGGAGGAATGACTGGGGTGGGACATGTTTTTGATGATTTGACTGCTTTTCTGAGGCAGCGTGAAGTGTAGATGGAGTCATTGCTGGGTAGTCTGGGCTGTGTGATGGATTGTGTTGTTGCAAACTCTGTTGGCATGAGTTAAAACAGACTACCTTTCATGGCGTGAGACAGAATGGAAAATATAACATGGAGTTGTAGACTGAGGCTCACATGCAGACAATAAGAGACAAAAGACTGAGGTAGTCAAGATTTGAGTAAGGGAGACAAAACAGAAATAGTTGCAGTGATGTCTACTTTGTTCGTGAACAATGCAATTGATATCAAGTGGTATATATAGAGATACTTTTTGAAGATATGAAGCCTAATGCAGTCAATTGTGCTTTTAGTGAAACCTCCAAGGTGGTTAAAAGATCGGAGAGTGATTATTTGGAAACATTGGACATTCCATTTCATTCAACGTCCTCAAGCCATGGGTCTCCACGCGCGTTCTTGCAACAACTCAACAGATTTCTGAATGTCGTATTAGATTACTCCACCGACCAAAATTCCAGATCTGTGTTTCACCTCGACAAAGAAACCATCGAAAGCCTTCCCCATCACTCACTGAATATTTCAAACGCCTACGTCCTGGAGCTGTTGGTTCAGTCAGAGGAACCTCTGGTATTTCTGTTGCCGGAGAATGCGGAGAACTTTCTCCAGCAGTTAATAGAACACGGAAACGTCGGGGAAACCGAGGAAAAGATCCAGCAGCTTTTCCTCACCAAATTGAAAAATACCGTCAGAAAAGTGTTGGAAATACCCATTTTCCAGAACGAGAAGGTCCTGAAAAAGCTGATTCATCTTCTGAACGCGTGCAATTATCCCTTTCCACTTCCCGAGTTCCCCCAAGTCAGCATCTCGCCACGAGATGACCAAAAGAAGGAGAATCACAGGCAAAAGACCTACTACACCTTCTTGTTGCTGAAGACTTTGCAAACAGTGAAGACCTTTTGGGAAAAGAGGCAGAAACTTTTTCGGCAAAATCGGAGTGCAACCAACCGATCCATTTGCAAATTGGAGGAACTCAGCATTGACTTTGAGCGTTTGTCATATGACTGGATCTTGGTCCCGAAGTTGTACAATATACATAATTGTGTTGGCTCCTGCAGGATTCCCTTAACAGGGAATGTATCTAATCATGTTGTCTTACTTATTAAAATGCAGGAACAAGGGCTTCCGACAAAACGGGAACCATGCTGCGTTCCAGTGGAGTATTCTGAACTTCTGCTGGCCGTGGTCAATGATCAAAGTAGCATGATCACTGTGTACAAGAACATGGTGGCAGAGGAATGTAAGTGCAGATGACCCAGGCAAGTTGCCGTCTCAGGAGTCAAATCTCGTCAGAAAGGACCAACATATAACTCAGAACATAGAACAGTGCAGCGCAGGAATAGGTCCTTCAGCGCACAATATCCATGCCCAACAAGATGCCAAGTTAAACTAATCTCCTCTGCCTGCACATGATCCATTTCTTTACATTGCCTGCCATATCCATGCGCCTACCTAAAAACATTACTGTCACGAAGGGTCTCGACCCAAAACGTCACCTGTCTATGTTATCCAGAGATGCTTGCTGCCTGACCTGCTGAGTTACTCCAGCACTTTGTGTCCTTCTGCCTACCTAAAAGTTTCTTAAACGCCACAATCGTATATGCCTCCACCACCACCCCTGGCAGCACGTTCCAGGCACCTACCACAGTCTGTGCAAAAATTCTTGGCCCTGCACGTCTCCTTTAAATTTTCCTCTCCCACCTAAAAGCTATGCTAGTCATGATATTTCCACCCTGGGGGGAAAAGGTTCTGAATGTCTACCCTATCTATGCCTCATAATTTTATATGCTTCTATCAGGTCTCCCCTCAGCATCCGTCACTCCAGAATAAACAATCATGTTGGGCATGGATATTGTGCGCTGGAGGGCCAGTTTGTCGAACCTCTCCTTCTAGTTAAACCCTCTAATCCATGAACATTTGTGGTTACGCATTTCGCAGCAAAGTCATGTGTCAGCATGATCATATTCTATAACCGATTTGATTTACATCATCTGTTTTCAAATGACCCAGAAATGGAAAATTCAAATATGTCATAAATCCTCGACGAAAATTGTTGAAGTAAGGGAATCTGTCTCTCATTTGGTTTAGTTTTTTAAAAACAAAATACTTATGTATTCTCTTTGGAAAGTAAGCTGCAACAATGTGTTACATACAACATGCCCGTGAGAAGTTTTAAATTACTACTGGAGCCATAATCAAACTAATACAATGATGATCAGAATTCTCAAAACCAATGAGAATCAATCAATTTATTTCCATTTGCTGAAAGACAGTGAAGTACATTACTAGTCTGAAGAAAGGTCCCGTCCAGAAACTCCACGTATTCATGTCCTCCAGAATTGATGCTTGCCCCGCTGAGTTACTCTAGCACTTTGTGTTTTACTTAATGGTGCATTACTAGTTGCAGGCAAGAACATTTCAATTCCAAAGAAAATTTGCTGGAGGTGTGTTTGTGTGTTTAAGTGTGCATGTGTGTATGCATTTGTGCAAGTGTGTTTGTCTAAATCACACACAATAAGGTTCAACTGAATACTCTCATAAATGGTATGTTGAAACCCACAAAAGTCAAAGGAGTATTTTGCTTGATTAAAATAATATCCTTAATGTTGGATTGAACCTGACTACCTGAGTGGAAAGGTGATTGCAGTTGGTGTCACCTTGCATTCAATCCATTAAGAAGTAGCTCAAAGCAAAGGATCTGAACATATGACGATGCTTTAACTGAAAATACAGATTAGCAATCAGTTACGGGCTAATGTATTTTATGTACTTGTATATCATGTAATCGCTCTGCAATTTCATGGCGTATTTATTGGCGTATAAATTGCGGAACAATTTATTTTAAATTAAGTATTCCTATTAATCAGCTTTCTTTTCTGAACTAGCCCATGTATTCTCTTCCAGTAAGCTGTTATTTAAGAGAATGCCTTTGGATCTATCATATGCTATTCAATAGTATCCTTGAAATAGAATTAAGGTGGAAAACTATAAATCGAGTTTGTGATCTTGTCAGCCCCTTCATGAGAAGGCAACTTAATGAGGTGCCTTCTGTCAGGAGAGATAGTGTTGCTCTTTGCTCTCTCCAGTGATCATCTCGGGATGAGTAATTATAGACATTACTCAAGAAAGGAAGACAACAATAGTTTAAGCTGGGAAAAGTTTCTTAAATATTCTACGGAAGGCCTTCTACGGAATGACCTTCTGCTAATGATACCAGATGCTCTCTTATTCTCTGTTGTTATATTTGCCTTGTATTTTACATTATCATCCAATAATAATTAATAATAAAACTTTACTTATATAAATCTCACTGCCTTCTGGAGTATTTGAAGTGTCACACGAATACTGCAATAGGTCATTAACACGCAAACATTTAAAATGAACAAACGTTGCATAATAATATATTTAATCTTGTAAGCAAAGCTAAAAACAGAAAACACCTATGATTCTATGAATAACACGCCCTTATTTGCTCTTCTGATTTTCATTTGAAAATGCTTGAAACATTCAGCAGGTCAGGCAGCATGTGTGGAATATGAAACTGTGTTTATGTTTCAGATTGAAGACACTTATGGATCTGCAGAATATTTCCAGCATTATCTGATTTTATTTCAGATTCCCAGCTTTTGCATCATTTTGATTTTCATTAAACCTTTAAACAGATAAATTTATAGCGTTGTCCTTAGTTAATACATCGCTTGTCATAGGTCACCAGAGCATATTGCTCGTGACTCAGTGACACGCTGCAGTAACAGCACAGTGGCGCAGCTGGTAGAGCTGCTGCCTTACAGACCCGTGCTTGATCCTGACCTCGGGTGCTGTCTGTTTGGAGTTTGCACATTCTCCCTGTGACCATGTGGGCTTCCTCCGGGTGCTCTGGTTATCTCCCACATCCCAATGACTGTGGGTTTGTAGGTTAATTGGCCTATGTAAATTGCCCCTAGTGTATGGGGTGTGGATGTGAAAGTGGGATAACATAGAACTAGTGTGAATGGGTGATCGATGCCCAGCGTTGACTCGCCAAAGGGCTTGTTTCTATGCTGTATTTCTAGAGTATTCATAGAAATTTATGACAGGAAATTTAGCGCATGAGTCTGGTTGCCATGATAAAAAGGCTTTTGATGCCTTGACATTAAAATGCGTAGTAATAATCTTTATAGAGGGGGATATTTAACCCGAATACATGGGCAGGAAATCTAATGATAAGACTGACAAATGGCCCCTTTCAATTCTCCCACTGATCTCATAGTTGAAGTCGTGACTAGTTTTGAATCAATTTGGAATTGATACAAATGGACATCTGGATAGAAATTTACCACTCAGATCATTAGGTTCAGGTGATTGTTGGGTGAGAGAGAAGCATATAACATATAACAACTACAGCATGGAAACAGGCCTGTCCGGCCCTACCAGTCCACGCCGACCATTCTCCCTGACCTAGTCTCATCTACCTGCACTCAGACCATAACCCTCTAATCCCCTCCCATCCATATACCTATCCAATTTACTCTTAAATAATAAAATCGAGCCAGCCTCCACCACTTCCACCGGAAGCCCATTCCATACAGCCACAACCCTCTGAGTAAAGAAGTTCCCCCTCATGTTACCCCTAAACCTTTGTCCCTCAATTCTGAAGCTATGTCCCCTTGTTGGAATCTTCCCCACTCTCAAAGGGAAAAGCCTACCCACGTCAACTCTGTCCGTCCCTCTCAAAATTTTAAAAACCTCTATCAAGTCCCCCCTCAACCTTCTACGCTCCAAAGAATAAAGACCCAACCTGTTCAACCTCTCTCTGTAGCCTAAGTGCTGAAACCCAGGCAACATTCTAGTAAATCTCCTCTGTACCCTCTCCATTTTGTCGACATCCTTCCTATAATTTGGCGACCAGAACTGCACACCATACTCCAGATTCGGCCTCACCAATGCCCTGTACAATTTCAACATTACATCCCAACTTCTATACTCGATGCTCTGATTTATAAAGGCAAGCATACCAAACGCCTTCTTCACCACCCTATCCACATGAGATTCCACCTTCAGGGAACAATGCAGTTATTCCCAGATCCCTCTGTTCCACTGCATTCCTCAATTCCCTACCATTTACCCTGTACGTCCTATTTTGATTTGTCCTACCAAAATGCAGCACCTCACACTTATCAGCATTAAACTCCATCTGCCATCTTTCAGCCCACCCTTCCAAAAGGCCCAAGTCTCTCTGTAGACTTTGAAAATCTACCTCACTATCATCTGCATATTTACTAATCCAATTTGCCACACCATCATCCAGATCATTAATGCAAATGACAAACAACAGTGGACCCAACACAGATCCTTGGGGCACTCCACTAGACACTGGCCTCCAACCTGACATACAATTGTCAACCGTTACCCTCTGGTATCTCCCATTCAGCCATTGTTGAATCCATCTTGCAACCTCACTATTAATACCCAACGATTTAACCTTCTTAATCAACCTTCCATGTGGAACCTTGTCAAATGCCTTACTGAAGTCCATATAGACAACATCCACAGCCTTGCCCTTATCAATTTCCCTGGTAACCTCTTCAAAAAATTCAAGAAGATTAGTCAAACATGACCTTCCAGGCACAAATCCATGTTGACTGTTTCTAATCAAATCCATGTTGACTGTTTCTAAGCAGCTCCCCAAAGTCCAGCAGTGGGCATCTTTATTAGGGAGGGCCAGAGTGACAATAACAAATCAGTCCAGATGCCCCACGCGAGCTTGAAAAACATAACATTGTCTTCCAAATGCATCCCTCTGGACTCAAGTTTGAATGATGCAACTTCATGTGAATTAGTTTCTTGGTCTGTATTATTTCCAAAGTTATGAAAATCAGTGTCCAGTGCAGAAAGCTGCAAGGAGAAACAACAGATGCTGGTTAATACTCAAAAGGACACAAGGTGCTGAAGGAGGTCAGGCACCATCTCTGAAGAACATGGATAGGTGACGTTTCAGGTCACGACCCATCTTCAGACTGGGAAAGACTGCAATGTTCTCAGAGTGCAGGTGAGAACATTTCTTAAGTTTGAATTGTAACAGTACTGAAGGTCACCGACTGATAGATCAGAGTGGGAGTGGGATGGAGAATTAAAGTGGCATTAAAAGGACACCTGTGGACGGATCCACAAAGTGTTTACCCAATCTGGGCTTCGTTTCTCCAGTGTAGGCATACACCAGATGAAGGACACCAGATTGGAAGAAATGTAATTGGAAGAATCATTACTTCTCCTTGGGATTCTGGATTATGGGAAGAGAAGAGGTAAAAAAGAACAGTTGCAGGGGGGAAGTGGGGAGGTTGGAGGGAACAGCTGTGGAGTTGTGAAGAGAATGGGAATGCTGAGAGGGGAAGATGTATCTGGTGATGGAATCTCTTTGAAGATGGCGGAAATTGTGGAATAGGATCTTTTGAATGAGGATGCAGGTGAGAACCAAAGTTTTATAACTTTGTTAGTTAACTATGGATTGTTGGTTATTTCTCACTGGACTATACTGAATATCTGCTACTGCATCCAATCACCTGTTCCCTTAACCATGACCCTCCAGGTTCAGGATCAGCTTCTTCCCAACAACCATCAGGCACTTGAAGACTACAAACTCCAACTAAACTACAAACCATGCATGGGGTCTTGGTTGCACGTATGACTTAAGGCTTTTGTTAATTTATTGAACTTTCTTTTGTCTATGGTGTTATCTATGAGTACTGTGTTTACAGACTGTGTTTTCAGTACACATGGCAAACACTCTTGACTTTCTTGATCTTAACCCAATTTTCCAGTTCACTTAAGCCACCTGTTTTCAGGCTCTTGTAAGTGTCCTTGTATAGCTTTCTCTCCTTTATATTGAATGTAAAATCAAATCATATACTGCTACCACGAAAGAGTGTCTTCATTTTGAGATCATTAATTAAAACACTATTTCTGTGCAAAACTAGGTCTAAGATAGCCTGCCCACCGGTTGTCTCAGGATCAGCTGTTCTAAGAAACTATTCTGGGAACACTCAATAGACTCTTAATCTAGGTTTCTTTGTCTATGACTCCAACTCTGATATTTTTAGTCCATAGACCAAAAATCTTCATGATTATTAAATACCTTTCTAATAAGATCACATTATTTCTTTCTTAAAACTCTGTGGTGGTTTCTGTTAGGGGTCCCATAAGTTACCCCAAAGTGCCTTTATTACTCCTCATCTCATAGTCATAGAGAAGATACAGTTGGGCAAGAGGTCCTTTGATTCCTACCCCAACCCCTATTGCTCCCGTATTCCCATCGCCTCCCCAAGATTTCATCACTCACCTACACACTTGAGGCAATTCACCTACTCAGAATATTTATGTAGAACGGTACAGCACAGGGAAGGACCCTTCGGCCCACAATGTCCAGTTAAACTAATCTCCTCCACCTACATGTGATCCATATCTCTCCATATCCATATGCCTATCTAAAAGCCTCTTAAACGCCGCCATATCTGCCTCCACTGTCGCCCCTGGCAGCACGTTCCAGGCACCCACCACCCTCTGTGTAAAACAACTTGTCCTGTACTTTTCTTTTAAACTTCCCTCCCTCTCAACTTAAAGCTATGGCCTCTAGTCTTTGATATTCCCACCCTGGGGAAAAAGGTTCAGACTGTCCACCCTATCTATACCACTCCCATCTTTATTATTCCTACCCTTCCCCGTGGTGTAAAATAGTTGCCAGAGACACACAGCATTGATGGACACAAAGTGCTGGGGTAACTCAGCAGGTCCGGCAGCTTCTTTGGAGAACTTGGATAGGTGAAGTTTTGGGTCGAGGCCTTTCTTCACACCTGACTCGAAACATCACTTATCCATGTTCTCCAGAGAAGCTGCCTGACCTGCTGAGTTACTCCAGCACTTTGTGTCTGTTTGTGTATAAAGCAGCATCTGCATTTCCTTGTTTCTACACACAGCACAGAGTTATTGCTACCCATTCTGATTTTGCAATGCTACAAATACTATGCCACCCTGTGAACTTATTCTATGAGACCCAGTCTGAGTGTAAAAGAAATGGGGCATTACTCAGAATATTTACTTTGTTTAATCCACCAAATAAAATACGAGAACACAAAAACACATGGATTCAAACAGGGATTCAATCATTTCCTTGCCACCTTTCTTCATTCCTTGTTCCACGTCAGAGATTCCCAAGTTAGGTAATGGTTTCCATCCCCATATAACTTATTTTCCAAATGACTTAAAAACACCTTTGTGGCAGCATTTTATTAAAAACAGTTTCACTTCACATTCCAGCAAATCAATTTTTTTCTTACAAGGACATTTTGATTTAGTGCCACGATAACTACTTTTATTTAGAAATGTTACACTTCACTGATGTAGATAAGCATTCCTGCTTAGAAGTTTTACTGGAAATACGTGGGTCGTAATGACTGCGTTTAATTTGACCTTGAACCTAATTATTCGTGTTTTCGACTCTCTTTGAATTTATTTTTACCAAAGTGTTTTCCCATCCCACTCTTTTTTAAGATTTTTTCAATTCCATAGTGTTTACCATGCTTGCCCACTCTGTGCTTGGAATATTCTTTATGAACTTTGTAATCATGTTTTTTGTTGTCGTTTTGCTTGAAGTAATACTTGTGCTTTTCAAAGTCTTTGTACCGGTCTTGGTGTTTGCTGTGTGTTTCTTGTTTAACATTCTTATCCAGTCGTCTTGGAAAATGGTGCTGATTAAATTTACTCCCCTTATCGCATCCCTCTTCTTTGCCCTTGGACAACTTCTTGCTGTCTCCTCCTTTGAAGTGCTGCTCAAGGTGGCCCCTGTGTTTATCCTCCTTTTTGAAGTGCTTATCATCTTTCTTTTCAACTTCGATCTTGTGATCTTTCCTGTCCTTACCAGACCTGGGTTCTGAGTCTTTATCTCTTGGCTTATAGCTACTTTTAATGCTTTTGATCTCTTTAATGTGAGGAGAGATCTGCTTTTTATTGGCCACCTCAGATTTGCAGCCACCTGTCTTGCCTTTCAGAGCAATACATGGCTTTTTCAATTCAGTCCTGGCAGGAGTCCCAATAACAAACTTCTCAAGTTCACTGATGGCTTCCTCGGCATCTGAAGTCAGATCCCGATTCTCGACCATTGTTCTTTCTGCCTAATGAAAAGAAATATATGCCAACGTTATTATGCCATGATCTGGAGAGTTTGTATTTATTATTAAAAGTCTCTTAAACAGGTTATTGCTGTTTGTGAAAGCTTGCTGATTGCCACGTTTCATGTAGTCAAAAAGCAGAGAAACAGGCCCTTCACCCCAACTCATCAATGCCGACCAAGATGCCGTAGAGAGGGTCCCATTTGCCCACATCTGGCCCATATTCCTCTGAACCTTTCCTCCCCATGTACCTGTGACAACATGCAGCTCGTTTAGTGCCAGGAAGGCAGCAAGTTTTCTCGTGGAGTTATATCCTGCTGTGTTCTGCAAGAGTTCAACAAACAAAACAAGCTTCACCACTATCTCCTTTCTTCCTATTTGACAGCAGAGATTCCCTTCTCTGACAGCAGGGATGGGAATCATGCCTCTTCCTATTTGACTGCAGAGGCATGATGGGGTTGAAACCCTTATCTTACCCCCCTTCATTGTTCCCTTCAAATTAATTTCTCTATCTGTTCAATCTTTCCTTTCCATAGTTAGTGATCTCAATCTTTGCACTGATGTCTTGTCTTTTTTAACAGTCTACTTCATTTTAGACATTTTACATGTAATTTGTTTTGTGTTTTTCTGCATCTGTGCCCGTGATGCTGCTGCAAGCAAGATTTTCACTGCACCTGTCCTTATGACAATAACCTTAACTTGACTTAACTATTAGCCACCAGTTTTACTGAGCAAAGCACCACTCTGTTTCCTCCTTGACCAGCTGCAAACATGATCCTCCACCATTTTAAACTTATTTCATATGGTTTTTACCAATGTTCTTTCCTATCGCTCGAACAATCTCTGCTTTTGCCATGGCCAGTCTGTGCCTTATTGCCATGGGTTACTGGTCTCTCTCAAATCAATTCTCCTTGTTCTCTGTCCATTTTAATGTTATAGTTTGCCAACCACTCAAAAGATCATTGTCAACCTATCGACTCCATCTGTACTTCACGCTACCTCAGGAAATCAACCAACATGATCAAGGCCACTTATACCCCAGTTATTATCTTTTCTTCCTTCACCCGTCTGGCTGAAAACACAAAAGCTTGAAAGCACATACCACCAGATTAGGTACAGATTTATCCCCACTGTTGAATGTACCTCTCATATGCTAAAGATGAATACTTAATCTTCCAAACTACCTCGATGTGGCCTGTGCACTTTTTTGTTGCTTGCACTATCTCTGTAGCCGTAACACTACTATTCTATACTCTGTTCATTTTCCCTTTTGTACTACCTGATGTACTCATGTATGAGAAAACTTGTTCTGGATGCAAACCAAGATTTTGTTTGTTCTTAATCAGCAAGAAAATGGAATTTAAATAGCTAAATTCTGAAAAATTAAAAATTTGAATAAGCAAATATTCTTTTTGTTTAATTAATGTGTTGATGGTTCAACAGATGCTAAAATTATTATTTTTTCAAGCTATTGATGGTGCTGAAATATAATTTAATTCTAATTAATAGCATAGTATTATTGGTTGTTACAATTTGATTTCAAAGTTCAAAGATATTTATTGAGAAATCTCATTGAAAAAGCAGCATATTTTTTTCTCACATTGAAGATTTTCTATTAAAAATACAGCCAATATGTCAATCAATTAAAATCTTACATCTCATGGCTGATTTGTGTTAATGAGTTTAAAACCGTTAGCTGGAATATGGAACAAAAACACAAACTGCCTGAGGAAGTCAGTCGGTCAGGTAGCATCTGCGGAGGGAAAAGAACAGTCAGTGTTTTAGATAGATTTCCATTCCAGAGGAAGGGTCCTGACCTGAAACTTGGACTATCCATTTCCCTCCACTGATGGTGCCTGACCCACTGAGTTCCTCCAGTAGTTTATTTTGTTATGCTTAAAAACCCAAGACATGAGCTTTCATTCATTTACGAAAACTGTGGAATGTTGCAGAATCTTTGACGATTATCCAAAAACACCACAGCATTATATTGCAGGAGTCTTCCTACCAATTTCAAATCTTCATCATCGAGGAGCATGTCAGAATACGCCAACACTGATGAATCATCCACATCAAAAATACCTGTGAACATATAATTTGTGTGAGTCAACACTTCTGGGTCAAACGGTATAAATAGTGACTGTGTAATAACTGTGTAAGATTAAGCCCGCAGAATGGTTATTTACACTATTATTTGATCTTTAGCAGTTCTCCTCTTGAAATTATTATTTAAGTTTTGTTACAGGAAACTTTATGACAAAGTTGATTAGATCATTCAAATGACGAGAGGGTAGAGCTCTAAGGTGACAGGGGTAAAGTTGAAAGTAGATCTGCAGGGCAAGTTTTTTTTTTACACCATGTGGTGGATGCTTGGAGCACACTGTGATGGAGGCAAATAATATAGGGTACGAGACCAAGTGGACCCGTTGGGCCCTAACCTCTCCTGTATTGGTGCAGCACCCTCTCCTCCCGCCCTCCCCCTCCCCCCCTTCCCCTCCCACTCCATCCCCCTCAACCCCCCCTTATTTTCCATTCTCCCCCTTATTCTCCCTCCCCCTCCCTCCTCCCCCCCTCCCTCCCTCCCTCGGAGATAGATTTAAACTTTAAAATGTGAATAAATAAAAAAATATAACACCGATTTCAATGAAGCTTCCATTAGCACTAAAGGGACGACTGTGAGTAAGGTGGGCCTAAAATTGTCGCACTATCATGTACAGTTTTGGCTGTAGTTCAGGAACAAACAAACGAGAGTTTTAGTATATAGATTTAGGAGACTTTTAGATGGGCTCATGGATATGCAGGTAATGGAGAGATATGGATTATGTGCAGACAGGGGAGATTTACTTTAACTTGTCATGTTCTGCACAGCCAATGTGGGCCAAAGGCCTGCACCGTTCTGTGTTTTATGTTCTAATATCAATCCACCTAGCTCCCATTTGAGAATTTCTATGTCCATCACATTAACAGCCTGGCTTAAACCAACTCTTTTGGGGATACTATACCTAGTTTAGTTTAGTTTTACAGCATGGAAAGAGGCCCTTCAGCATACCGAGCCCACGCCGGCCATCGATCACCTGTTCACATCAGTTCTATGTTATCCCACTTTCTCATCCATTCCCTAAACACTAGCAGCAATTTAGAGGCATCTGAAATATTTTATCATGGCAACTCAACTCATGGCCGAGATTCTTATAATAAATTTCTATTAATATTTGAGTTCAGAGATGCAGCATGTATACGGGGCGTTTGGCCCACTGAGTCTACACTGAACATCGGTCACCCTTTTGCACTAGTTCAAAAGTTATCTCACTTTCACATCCACTCCCTACACACTAAGGGTAATTTACAAAGGCCAATGAATCTACGTCCTTGGGATGTGGGAGAAAATGGAGCAACTGGAGGAAACCTAGTCACAGGGAGAACGTGCAAACTCCACACAGACAGCGCCCGAGGTCAAGATTGAACCCAGGTCTCTGGCTCTGTGAGATGACAGCTGTACCAGCTGCGCCACTGTGCCTCCCTGAAGTGGGTATTTCTGGGCTAATAATTTAAGGGGATTAAACTGCTGGTCTGGTCTAATGAATTAACTTCTTCCAGAACAGCCGGTGAATTTAACTTCAGTGACATAAAACTCGACTGAAAATTTGATGTCAGTGACATTGGCTGTATTGGATTGTTGCAAAATCCCATTTGGTAATAATTCCCATCATTACCCGTCTGGACTATATTTGATCTCAGACCCATCAACGCAGGTGATTCGTAGGCCATGGGGCAAAGAAAAATACACAACAAATGCCCTTCTTTCCAGAGACAACGCATCTTGTGTCTGGAGAACCCAATCCATCCACTCCAATTGTCAATGACACGGTGCCAACTGATCTAGATATGACTTTTACAAGATTACAAGAGTAATTCCTTGCTTCACCGTTCTAGCACAGTGGGAATTATTTTGCAGGCATTATTTATGATGTCCTTTTCCTGCTAATACTTCCATGTAACAATTTGTTCAATGGGAAAGGAGCTTCAAAATTCTGAAAAGTTTCATAGTGTGATCGTGCTTACCCACAATCAGCTGGACACCCATGCTGAGAACCACTATGACAGCAGCAGCAATGATGCACCTATTCAAGGTGATGTGCACCCAAGGATCCTCATCCTTGTGCTTCGCCTGAATTCTTTCAACAGGCACTTTTTGCAATTTCACTAATAAAGGAAACGAAAAATAAACATTATTTCTCCCATTCATTTCCTTATTGTACCAATATATTTTTGTTATTACTATCTTTCATAGGGATAGTCAGAGTCATACACTATAAAAACAGACCCTGCAATCCATTGAGTCCATGCTAATCGTCAAGTGCTTGTTCGCAATGACTCTACACTAATCCCATTTTATTCATCCCAACTTGACCCCAGATTTCAGCACTCACCTGCACCAGAGGGGCAATTTACAGTGGCCAATAAAGCTATCAACCTCTTTGGGAGGGGTAGGAAAACAGAGTACCTGGAGGAAACCCACATGGTCACAGGGAGAACGTGCAAACTCCACACAGGCGGGTCAGGATCGAACTCTGATCGATGGAGCTGTGAGGCAGCAACTCTACCAGCTGCGCCAATGCGTCAGATAGTACTGGCAGACATAAAATTATTTCCTCAGCTTAATGAGAGAAATAAATTAATCTGTTCTCAACACATAGAACAAATGAGATAAGGAACACTTTGGAGATCATCAATGGAGCAGGCAGCATCTGTGAAAGGATAAACAGAGGTAACATTTGCAGTCACTCCTCTGTTAAATAGTTGTTTCAAATACACAGATTCAATTGTTTATACATAACTGAAAATTATAACAAGAGTTCAGTGCTCTCTTAACACTACAATAATGAAATCCTTCCCTCCGTTATATCCAATTATTATCCAGTTGGAAATGTGGGCGTATAATTTGTAACATTTGATAAGCACTCGTTTTGTGACCCATTCGTTTTTCCCGGCTGTTTTGTATTGCCATGGGAAGCACTCATTAATCTGTAGCTAATTATTATGTTAAAATTAGTTTCTGAACATTTAGTTGAGAATGGAATTTCCCATGTGGTACAAACTCAATCATCTATCTATTCAGATGTAATGGATGCCTTGGGCAGGAAGAGTGTGCGTTTTCAAGTAATTGATGACAGAATCACATGTTCAGTCCAAACAAGGGTCCCGACCCGAAACATAGCCTGTCTATTCCCTCCCCGGATGATGGCCGACCCACTGAGTTCCTCCAGCACTTTTTGTTTTGCTGAAGTATCCAGCATCTGCAGTTTCTTGTTTGTCCACATGTTCAGTCTCTTGGCTCCAATGCCTTTCACTCAGGAAATGAAACTGAACACGATATGCGTAAATTAACATCCAATACCAACTCGGACATTAAGGCCAAAATCGAGGTTTTATCAAGGTTTCAGATCTTCGGGATTCGCTGTCCCTGATCATAATAGAATAATTTGTTTAAGAGAGGAACCAAACCTACCGAGTTGAGTTTGATTTGGGATATTGGAGTGACTGGCAAGACCAGTATTTATTTGCCCAACCATAACTGCCATTGAGAAGGTGATGGTGAGCTGCAGCTTCTATGGTGATGGTGTTCCCACAGTGATGGTGACGGGGGAGTTCCAGGATATAGACCTTCTTTACCACCCTGGTACTTCTGTGTCATTAATCTTATTTGGCGCTTATTAACCATATCTGAATGTTGACCTGGTCTTTTTGCACGTATATGTGGAATGGTTTATTTGCTGATGAGATTTGAGTGGAATTGATAATTGTGCAATCATCAGCAAACCCCTACTTCTGATCTTATGATAGGTGAAAAATCATTGACGAATCAGCCGAGATGGTTGTGCCCAGGAATTTGCCCCACGAGGACCTTCTAAAGTGATGTTCAGAGGCTGGGGTGATTAATATCCACCCACTCCAATCACCTTCCTCAGTCATGGCATGACTCTATCCACTGGAGTATATTCTTCCTCTGAGGATCATTGCATTTAGCTTTCCCAGGTTTCCTTGATGCCAACATTAAATCAAGTGTTGCCTTGACGTCAAGGGAAGTCACTATCATTGCACATCTGTAAATCAGCGGCATGGTTCTGATAAGATCTGGATCTGAGTGGTTCTGATGAAATCCAAACTGGACATTGGTGAGCGGGCTGTTGGTGAGGAAGTACTGCTTGAAGGCACTGTTAACAACACCTTCCATTACTTTGCACGTGAGTGAGACCCTTTTTTATTTCTCCTGTTTTATATGAGCAGGACATTCCTGGGCAAGCTTCCATATTGCTTGGAGGATGTCAATGTATTGGACTGCAACTAGTTGAATGTTTGTGGATGGGACATTCACCACTCATCATCAAATGAAGCAGTCCTTGCCAGCATGCTGCAAGTCCTAGACAACATCCAGGCATGGCCAATTCCGGAGCACAACTCTTCCGTACTACAGCCTTTTTTTGACATCACATGGAGTGAAAAGAATTGGCTGGAGACTGGCTCTGTGATGGCAGGGTTCTCAGGCATAAATTGTGGTGTTTGGGTTTAGGTTTATTATTGTGGCATGTACCGAGGTACAGTGAAAAGCTTTGTTTTGCATGCTATCCAATGTGGTAATGCTATCCAATTGGATCAGATAATACTATACATAAATACAAACAAATCAAACTCAAGTATAATAGATCGAGCAAAATGCAAGATGCAGAGTGCAGAATATAGTTCTAGGCATTGTGGTGCGTCAGCTCCATAGATAAAGATCGCTCACTCAAACCCTCTGGCCAAGCAAGGTCGCAAAGTCTGTATGCACCCTTCTGTTTAGCATCCTGCCTCAATGAGGACAAGAAGTTTTGCTTGAGCTTTTTCCTCCTATTAGGTTTAAAAATTGATATTAAGTGGAATAATTCAGGTCCTTTCAAACCTGTTCAACTTGCACTTTGCACCAATTTTTTTGCAACCATTTAACACTTCTGTTCTTAACTGTCAATTACTTGAACATCCTCCTTTACATTACCTTCCTCAGTCTTCTTGCTGCTGAGTGTTTTCTCCTTTGGCGCTTCAGTACTTGGTTTCTGCCATGTCTTTGGTTTGTCCCTTGTGCCTTTAGGTGTATCTGCCGTTATCTCCTCGATTTGTAATTCATCTTTCTCCTTCTCTGTGTCCTGCACAATGCACTAAAATGAATCATACTGTCTCAAGAGAACTTCTTATTACATGTAGACACAAGAAACTACATGCTGGAATCTTGAGCAAAACACCCGAGTGCTCGGGGAGCTCAGCTGGTCAGGCAGCATCCGTGGAGGGAATGAACAGGCAAAGTTTTGGTCAGTTTGAAGAAGGGTCCCGACCCATAACGATGTCTGTCCATTTTCTCCCCAGATACCGACGGACCCGCTGAGTTCCACTGGTACTTTTTGTTTTGTTCATGATTCCAGCATCTGGAATTTGTGTCTTAGTAGGTTTTGTAGTTTTTTGGAGGGTAGATATAACAGGGGATGAGGAGAGGGAAAGTGATACAGGAATAGAAAAGAAAGAGTGGATGAGTAGAGGAGAGATGAAAGATTGAGAGGGACATTTGGGTAGATTGTAGGTTTTGGTTACAGTGGGAAGACAATAGACAGAGAAGATGGAAGGAACAGGTTTGGGGGGAGTTGGAAGGAGATTGGTGTTAGGGACCAGGGTTAAATTGTCAGAGTCACTGATAGGGGATTGGTGGAAGTTTTGGATGATTATGGAGGGGCATCAGGAGAAAACCAGATATGTTGCAGTGATCTTTCAGGTCAGTTTCACGTATCATCCCATTGCTACATCCATTTTTCCCTTTGGTATAATTTAGTGCGCCAAACTACATTCTTGAATATAAAGAACGATCACTTACATCTAATTTTTCACTGATCTTTTTACTCGTCTTCAAAGTAGGAACATCTGCAATGAAAGAGTGAGCTGTTAAATAATTCAGGAAGCTGTGTGCTGAACCGTTCCAATGTGAACCTACCCTTCATTATAATCATTACCCGTGTCCATTTGTACAATGACAAAACTGCAACTGTGTGTTGGAGAGAAAAATGGGAACAAAACTAATGTGAGAAAAATATAATGAAATGTTAAATGGCAGATATGATAGCAAAATTTAAGAGGCGTTTGACATGCACGGGAAAGATGGAGGGATATAAACCACATGCAGGAAAATGGGGTTAGTTTGAATTGACATCATATTTGGTACAGAAAATGTGGGTCCACATTTGTGGTACACAAATGATATATTGTGAAAAAATATATAAAGACTGGGCAATTTCGTGGGCGGAACCAGATAAAAGATTTAAATGTATCAAAATTATATCATCAATGCACAATATAAATTCTTATGCAACTACTTATAATTTAAACCACCTATGTAAATAATAATTTACATCACAATAAATACTAAACTCTTGTGTCACTGCTATAGTGCTTGGTTTCAAATTTCCTTAACCTTCATAAGTTCAAAAGACATAGGAGCAGAATTAGGCCATTTGGCCCATCGAGTCCACTCCACCATTCAATCACGGCTGATCGATTTTTCCCTCAATCCCATTCTCTTGCGTTCTCTCTGTCATCATTGACACCTTTACTAACCTAAGCTGCTGAGGAACATTTTAACTTCAATACATCTATTTAACAGCCTCACAAATTGTCTTAGTTTGGCAGTTATATTAAATAATGTAAAATTAAAATATTCTAACATTAATCTTATTGTGTTACATGTGCGCATTTGATTTGATTGTTCCCAGCTCCACAATACCCTCTTTGTGCAAAGACTGTGCTTGGTCTAGTATTCGATAAATGCGAGATCAATGTACAAGAAGTTAAATTGGAAGAAAGTTGTGGAAGATTGTATTGAGCTAGACTATAAAGAAAAGAGGGATAAAAAACAATGGTGAAGTATTTCTAATGCACTGATAAATGTAAGAGCACATGTCCAATTACTTGTAGCACAATCTTCACACTTTTCAATAGATTTAGGTTTATTATTGTCATGTGTACTGAGGTACAGTGAAAAGCTTTGTTTTGTATGTGATCCAAACACATCAGATGTGCTATACAATCAAGTGAAACTCAAGTATTATAGATAGAGCAAAGCAAAACTACAGGGTGCAAAATATAGTTCCAAGCATTGTAGCTCATCAGTTTAATAGGCAAAGTCCGATGTTCACAATAGAGTATGTGAATTAGGCAGCACCCTAGCTTATGGAAGGACCATTCAGAAGACTGATAACAGAGGGGAATTATCCGTTCCTGAATTTGATGATGCGTGTGTTCAAGCTTCTGTACCTTCTGCTAGACGGGAGAAAATGGAATGACAGGGTTGAAACAAGTCTTTGATTATGTTGGCTATAGTATAAGTATAATACAAATGTATGTTTGTGCTCTGAGATTGTACCACCATTACTTAAACAACTGAAACCAAGTCAATATTTTCTCTTCCTATCATCGTTGCAGTCAAACAAATATAAATGTCTAATGTTCCTAAAATACTTCCAGAGGAAGAGAGCCTTGTAAGCTGTAGCTACCATATGTAACACACTTTGACTTTAATGCACCTGAATGTAGCAGAGTTTCATCTTGTGGTGTTATCTCTTGTATTGCCTCGGCAAGGTCTTCCTCAACTGATGTAGAGATGTCTTGTTCCATGTCAGGTCTTTGAAAAGATAAAGCAAATTTTTTTTTTAGCTCCATTCCTAACTTGAATTCAAACAAATTTACTGCAAAGTCTTGTCACATTAGGCTTCACATTTAATGGTGAGCATATCACACTGATGAGGATTATTTATTAGAGTTTTATGGTAAAATACATATCAAGAAACAGCATGATCACCAGAGGAACATAAAATCTTTATTTAATTTGTTTTAAACCGATTCATTTAACGTTTAAAATCTGCATCCTTTAGCTGCTTGAATCCATGGAGTACAATTTTGAATTTGGAGCGCCTTTCTAATGAATTGATATGCTGACCAAAAGATTGAAGGAACAACAAACTGTCTTAAAAAGAAAGCATTATCTTTCATAGAAAAAAAGTTGGTTGAAAGAAAATGAATATAAGATTTCTGAATCTTCTATTGAGCTGAACATTGCTATCTTCCGTACCTTTGCTGTCTTTATGTTCCTGATTCTGCTGCTTCTCCTCTTGTTCTGCCTCACTATACTGCTTTTTTTCCTTATTCTCTCCCCTCATCTTATGCTTTTGGTTCTTCCTGTGCTCTTTTCTATTTTTCGTTTTGGTGGAGGCTGCTGGGTAGTACAACATAGTATAGTGAGGAAAGAAGCAATTAAGTGGTATATGCGATTCTATCAAATTATATGGCATTAAACAAAACAGCGGCACAGCTGCTAGAGCTGCTGCCTCACAGCGCCGGAGTCTCGGGTTCGATCCTGACCTCGGGTGCTGTCTGTGTGGAGTTTGCATGCTATTCCTGTGGCCGCGTGGGTTTCCTCCTGGTGCTCTGGTTTCCTCCCCCATCCCAAAGATGTGTGGATTTGTAGGCTAATTGGCCTCTGTAAATTGCTAGTAGTGTGGAGGGATTGGAGGTAAAAGTGTAATAACATAGAACTAGACTGAACTAGATCCTCGGCGTGGGCTGTAGAACCTGTTTCCATGCCATATCTTTCAATCAATCAAAACGTACAACCTTAAGTACTGCAGTTGTGTGATTGACACCACATGATATTTATAATTTCTAAAATCTTGGTCAATGTCACTTACATTACAAAATAATTAACTTTACACACCTTGGTCCCCTAACAATCTGGAGAATTTAGTTATCAATTATTTTTATCTCTTCCTCCCTGTGAGCTCTTTTTGGTTGTATTTTCTTCAGCAACATTAACTAAAATAACTCCTTGTTAATTCACATCTGTCTCAGTTGCAATTGAGACATCTGTTCCAACCCCCTGCTGTTCCCACCCCCAATTGTTCATAACTGTCCAATATCCCTCCCTTATCTGGTTCCACCCATCACCTTCTTATTTGATTCCACAATCTACAGCCCTATGTGGTTTCCACTTATCACCTCCCAGTCTTCATTGCCCTCCCCATCCTCCCTCCCCCACCTAGCTCATGTCGATCAACTGATCCTCATCTGGATCCAGCTATCGCTTGCCAGCTCCTGCCTCACACCCCCTCCCCCACCTCAGTATGCAGGCTATTACTCCTCCTAATGCAGGGTGCCAAAACATGGACTATGCCTTTGCCTCCACAGATGCTGACTGACCCACTGTTTTCCTCAGCAGCTTGCTTTGTTTGCTCTGGGAATTTAGAGCACATTAAGACAATTTTTGAAGTTCAAAATCTGCAGACAGGTGAGTGAAAACCTTGGAACAGGCTCTTCGGCCCGCCGAGTCCAAACTGACCATCAATCACCAACTCACACTAGTTCAATGTTATTCCACTTTCGCATCCACTCCCTACATACTAGGAAACAATGACATAGGCAAATAAAACTACAAACCCGCATGTCTTTGGGATGGAGGAGGAAGCCCACAAAGTCACAGGGTTAACTCTATACAGGCGGCACAAGGTCAGGATTGATCCTGGAGCTCTGGCTCTACCTACTGTGCCACTGTGCCACCTTATGCCTCTATGTCAAGAAAATATATTCACTATATTGTGGCTTAAATACTTTAGGTTGAGAAAGATAGGTCTTATATACTTTTAATAGCAGGAGGTTTTACAATGGAATACAAATATTTTTACACAATTAATACAGAGTGTAGACATGAAAGTTCTTTAATTCCCAATATCCCAAAGCAAGTGTGTCCTAAATTTCAAATAATGGGTTCTCCTTAATGGGAATTGCAGAGAATCAGGGATAAAACCACAAAGGAAGAGGCCTACATCATAATTGCCAAGGTGACTCAGTAAGCTAAATGATTGTTAAATTAATCTAAGTTCTAAGTATTGTACTGATGATTGACAAGGGAGAGTCAGTGGATGTGGTGTACCTCGACTTTCAGAAAGCCTTCGACAAGGTCCCACATAGGAGATTAGTGGGCAAAATTAGGGCACATGGTATTGGGGGTAGGGTACTGACATGGATAGAAAATTGGTTGACAGACAGAAAGCAAAGAGTGGGGATAAATGGGTCCCTTTCGGAATGGCAGGCAGTGACCAGTGGGGTACCGCAAGGTTCGGTGCTGGGACCCCAGCTATTTACGATATACATTAATGACTTAGACGAAGGGATTAAAAGTACCATTAGCAAATTTGCAGATGATACTAAGTTGGGGGGTAGTGTGAATTGTGAGGAAGATGCAATAAGGCTGCAGGGTGACTTGGACAGGTTGTATGAGTGGGCGGATACATGGCAGATGCAGTTTAATGTAGATAAGTGTGAGGTTATTCACTTTGGAAGCAAGAATAGAAAGTCAGATTATTATCTGAATGGTGTCAAGTTAGGAGGAGGGGGAGTTCAACGAGATCTGGGTGTCCTAGTGCATCAGTCAATGAAAGGAAGCATGCAGGTACAGCAGGCAGTGAAGAAAGCCAATGGAATGTTGGCCTTCGTAACAAGAGGAGTTGAGTATAGGAGCAAAGAGGTCCTTCTACAGTTGTACCGGGCCCTGGTGAGACCGCACCTGGAGTACTGTGTGCAGTTTTGGTCTCCAAATTTGAGGAAGGATATTCTTGCTATGGAGGGCGTGCAGCGTAGGTTCACTAGGTTAATTCCCGGAATGGCGGGACTGTCGTATGTTGAAAGGCTGGAGCGATTGGGCTTGTATACACTGGAATTTAGAAGGATGAGGGGGGATCTTATTGAAACATATAAGATAATTAGGGGATTGGACACATTAGAGGCAGATAACATGTTCCCAATGTTGGGGGAGTCCAGAACAAGGGGCCACAGTTTAAGAATAAGGGGTAGGCCATTTAGAACGGAGATGAGGAAGAACTTTTTCAGTCAGAGGGTGGTGAAGGTGTGGAATTCTCTGCCTCAGAAGGCAGTGGAGGCCAGTTCGTTGGATGCTTTCAAGAGAGAGCTGGATAGAGCTCTTAAGGATAGCGGAGTGAGGGGGTATGGGGAGAAGGCAGGAACGGGGTACTGATTGAGAGTGATCAGCCATGATCGCATTGAATGGCGGTGCTGGCTCGAAGGGCTGAATGGCCTACTCCTGCACCTATTGTCTATTGTCTATTGATGCAGTTGCAGCCAGTTAACTAGTTTATTCTTATCTAAAGAAGTTTTACAAGAATTAAGGACTGGTTTCCATTTACGCTTGAAATGTTGTTTTGCAGGTAGCTTAGATTTAAGTTTAGGTTTATTATTGTCATGTGTACCAAGATACAGCGAAAAGCTTATGTTTGAGTGCTATCCAATCAAATCAGGTGATTATACATGAATACAATCAGATCGCACACAAGTACAACTGGTAGAGCGAAGAGAAAAATACCAGAGTACAGAATATAGTTTCTTAGCATTGCGGCATAACAATTCCAGAGAAAATGTCTAATGTCCACAATGAGGTAGGTTGGAAAATCAGGACAGTATCCTGGTCGATGGAAGGACTGTTCAGAAGAAGTTCAATCGAGAGTAAACCTTTCATTCGTTTTCCTTTAAAAGGTTTTCCACAGCACATGCAAGCCTTGGACACTCGATCCTGGAGCTTATTTCTAAATGTGTATACACATGAATTATTCTGCGTATTTGCTTTGGTGACAAGAGAAACCCATTCTGATGAGATACAAGAGGCTTAGGATGGAATTCTTAGCAAATAGGTGATGCGGCAAAGAGTAATTAAAATGTCATCCTTCTCAGGAAAGCATGAATATGGTGACATTATCAGAATAACTTTATATTTGGACAGCATCTAACATTTCATTGTGCTCAGCAGTCAATCCATGCACACATTCAATACAGATTTACACAATGGGGTTTTCCAGGTGAAAGAGTTTGTGGATGAGGAATAATTAGATTTTATCTGTAATTTAATCACCATTTTAAAGTGAAAATAAAAAAACTGCAGATGGTTGAAGACGCTTCCTCAGAGGTGTAATGTCTTTCACCAAAAACAGTTGTTTCACTTTTCACAGATGCTGCTTGACCTGCTGAATTTCAAGAGTTAAGAATGTCTTATTGTCATATGTCCTGAAACAGAACAATGACATTCTCTTTTTATTCCCATTTAAAAATTACACCTCCTGGACTTTACATACTTTCTTAATTTGACACCATATTCAGTCAAAATAGCAAACAGAAAAGTTATGCTAGCTGGAATTCAGACAGGATGAATTGGTTTACTAATCCAAGGGGAAAATAACTCACTGGAGAATTGCCAATTCCAATGGGAAGAGATCAGACACAAAATGCTGGAGTAACTCAGTGGCACAGGCAGCATCTCTGAATAGAAGGAATGGGTGACGTTTCGGGTCGAGATCCTTCTTCAGTCTGAGAGTCTGGGGAGAGGGAGACAAAGATATGGAAGGGTAAGGTGTGAAATCGAGACATCAAAGAGGACAAATAGGAAAATGTGGAATAGATGATCATTGTTAGCTAGCGGAAGATGACAAAGATGCATACAAAGATAACATTTAATCAGGGGGACAGTCAAACTGGTTGGAGAACTAGGATGGGGGAAGGATGGAGAGAGAGGGAAAGTGAGGGTTACTTGAAGTTAGAGAAGTCATTATTCATACAACTGGGTTGTAAGCTGCCCAAGCGAAATATGAGGAAGAGATCAGATCTCTCTTGGTAAATTGGAATCAATGATTGGCATTGTGGTTGACACAGACAGCATGGGGTAAAGGGCCTGTTAGTGTGCTCTAGATTTGAAGGGCTAATTCCAATGGGGGAAAAAAGAGACTTGGCGTGGGAAAATTGGAATCAAAGCCTGGTAGGTAAAACTGTAATCAAACAATGGAAAGCCTTTAAGATGGAAATGTTTCAACTGAGGTCTACGTACATTAATAAGAGGAAGGGTAAGAGCAATTAAAGTCAAGTGACTAAAACCATAGAGAGTCAAACCGAGGAATAAGAGCAGTTGCCAGAGCAAGTGGAGCAGTTGCCAGGCTCTTAATAAGAATGAAAATTAGGTTGGTTATAGAAACTTCAGAAAGGAAGATGAAAAGGAAACAAGAAAGGCAATGAAAGATCAGAAGAAAATATCATCAGCAAACATAAAAATGAATTCACACTCAATGGACATGTGAATGGGGAAAAGAGAATGGTCCAATCAGAGACCAGAAGGAAATCTTCTCTGACACCAAGAACTAGTTCAGCAGAAATGTTCTCCAACTAACTGCTGAGAAGAAGCATTTATCTTTGGTCTCCATTACAAACTCCAATCCCCACCTGAAATCTTGATAATTGTTTTGAAAATTACCAGAATCTTCACAAACATGATGCCACCTTTGATAGAGAGATGGTTTAAGAGACATATTTGCAGCCTTTTTCTAAGACAGCCTATATACATTGCCTAATTCCACCCAGACCTCATCCACATCTCCCCTCTAATTCCACCCCATCCCAGTCAATACCTCTCATATTCTACAATGTCTCAATATAATTACATCTTCTAAACTCCAGCAAATACAGGCCATTTTTAATTATTCCTTAATGTTCTTTTAAGTAGCACTGGTGTGGATCTCTTCATGCAATTAAACAATGTGCTCAATTCAGCATGCTTACGACATTGGCTGTGCGATGCAGTTGTAAAATGGCGACACTGCATCAAATCAGTTGCTCATCCTTTTCTTGGCCTTACAAGAATTTGTTGTGAGGCATTTAACAGCGATAGGTGCACAGTCAAATCCTTGCTAGGCTTAATCCCACTAGTCTTGCACTTCTCAGGAGTGTGCAGGTGCAACTCAAATTGACTGACCTGAAAGTGGATTCTGAAGGTTATCTGTGGGGCTTGACAGAATGTTGGGAATCTCCTCTGAAGAACCCTAATTTATGAGTATTATGTTCTGGTTTCAATTACCTTGAGAATGCAAACATTCACAAAAGGCAGATAAGCAATTCCAAACTTAGAAATGACATAATGCGAAAGGCAGATAGGAACTGAAGTGTTATAATGTGGATAATGATTGGTATTTTCTCATGCTAGATATTATGAAATATTTTGCTTTTTATAAATTCATAATTTTATTCAAGCATCCATGGGCTTCAAAAATCCTACTTCAACAAATTATCTGAATTTTAAGTAGTATGACAAAACTGTTTGTGTAGGAACTGCAGATGCTGGTTTAAACTGAAGATAGACACAAAAAGCTGGAGTAACTCAGCAGATCAGACAACATCCAAGGAGAAAAGGAATAGGTGACGTTTTGGGTCGAGACCCTTCTTCAGACCCTTAAGAAGGGTCTCGACCCAAAACGTTACCTATTCCTTTCCTCCAGATTCTGTCTAACCATCTGAACTACTCCAGCTTTATGTGTCTGACAAAACTGTTCATTGGTTTTGATCCTGTTTATTTTTCTCGAACGTGTCCTGTTTCTCAATTCGTTATTTTCCCACCAATGATTGTGTTATAAAAAGGCTTTCACCATTAATGCAGGGAATTGTTCCTCCCTTGCTTGAAGTCAGAGAAAGCAACTGCCAGTCATTCCGGTCAGGTTAGATTGTAAAGAAAATAACTTTTGTTTATGTAGCATCTGATCTTATCTCTGGGAAACAGTTCAAAGCATGACTTACTTGCCTGAAATACAATCACCTTTTTTACAAAGAAGCCCCAATTACATAGCACTGAGATAAATTACACGCTAATCTAGTTGTGAATTAGTTAAGAGCTAAAAATGCAATGGATAACACTTTTTTAAATGTCATATTTTAATATCTACTTAAACAGTAGTACAGATATGATTTAACATCTCATTCAAATTAGAACTAACCTGCAGGTCCACAATACTGCATCACCCCAATAAATTATGCAATCAAATACTGGAGAGGTGTAATTGAGAATCTTGAAATATAACCTTCTCTGTTTTAAACACAACACTTACCAACATTGTTAGTGCCTCACTTAGGGATTTTTTTCCCTCTTTTACTGCTGCCAATTGTTCCTGGCGTTTAAAAGGGAACATTCAAACATTAAGTTGTGAGAGGCATGGATAGGGTAGACAGTCAGAACATGTCTCCTCGGGTCAAGAACTAGAGAGCATAACTTTAAGGTGAGAGGGGCAACATTTAAAGGAGATATGCAGGGCAATTTGTTTTTTTCCCCACAGAGTGATGGGTGCTTGGAATACGCTTCCAGGAGTACCAGTGAAGGCATATACAAAGCTGCATTTAAGAAGCATTTAATAGGCACAAGGATATGCAGGGAACGGAGGGATATGGATCACGTGGAGTTGGAGGAAGTTAATTTAACTTGGCATCATATTTGGTATAGACATTGTGGGCTGAAGTGCCAGTTCCTGTGCTATACTGTTGTATATAGGCTATAGACTTGCTATGTAAACTGCAACCAAGGTGCAGTGATACTGAATGTTAGGTTATCCTTTACAACCCCCAATTCATTTATTTGCAGAGTGCATTGGTCCCATTGTAAAGGCCAACATCCGGTGCCAAACTCTAATTGCTTTTGCGAAGAAAGTGGTGAGCTAACTTCTTGAATTGCTGTAGAGATTGTGATGAAGGTACTCCCACAGAACTGCTAGGTAAGAAGTTTTAAGATTTTGATCTAATGATGAAGGAAATTCCAAGGTCAGGACGGCGAGAGATACAGAGAGGAATCTGCAGGTGGTTCTTGTCGTTCTTCTTCGAGACTCTGGATAAGGGCAGTGCTTTTAAAGGCTTCAGGAGTTAGAGCTTTGTATTTTTAGCAGGCTTTAAAATATTTTGCGTGTTGGATGATTTGTCAAACAAGAAGGCTTCTACATCCTGAGCGTGTTCAGCATCGAGCCGACTAATGGGGTGAAACTACTGCCAGGCAGTGAAGAGAACTACATCACTTCTGACTTTACATTGTAGTTGATGGAAAGTCTTTGGAAAATTGTTTCTCTTTCATTACTGACATTCCTCAATTGTTTCAAAGGCATTCAGAATGACTTGCCCTTACCCAATTTCCACTTCCCAGTATCAAACCAATTGGGCTCAGTTCACATCTCCCATATCAGTTATATCAATTTATTCATTTTATCCGAAGATAGACACAAAATGCTGGAGTAACTCAGCGGGACAGGCAGCATCTCTGGAGAGAAAGAATGGGTGACGTTTCGGGTCAAGACCCTTCTCTTATCCTCTGGATGACTGCTGGAGCAAACCAACATCTGATCACATTGCTATACAGAATTAGAGTTCTTTGATCTTTTCTATTCATTAGTTGGGTCAGAGTATAAGAGTAGGAAAATGGTGTACAACTTTGCATAGGTGGTGGCTGGAGTATTAAGTGCAGTTCTGGTCACTGTGCCATAAGAAAGATGTGATCACACTGGAAAGGATGCAGAGTAGCTCCACCAGGATGTTGAGCAAGAGTTGGCTCAACAATCTTGGAGCACAAAAGGCTGAGGGGGGATTTAAGCTACACAAAAGAATGAGGGGCAAAGATAAGGTAGATACAAGGAAACTTTTCCCCATAGCAGAGATATTTGAAAACTATGGGTTGAGAACATAAAACAGTACAGTACAGGACCAGGGCCTTTGGCCCACAGTGACCAACAAATAACCGTTATAGTATGGCATGTTGCACTGGTGTATCTAAATATTGAGGCACATTTATTAAATCAAACAATCTTCAAACCAACATCATACAATAAACTGGAGGGTCAAGTGATACTGGGATCTAGAATAACAAATAATTTGCTGTAGAATATCAGTAGGTTGAGCGGCATCTGTGGAGGGAAATGGACATTCGTCTCCCCATTTTTCTCTGCTCGACCACCAATTTCCTCCAACAGATTGTTTGTTACAGTAAAGTGGGGTTGCTTTTAAATTCTAACAACTTTGAAATAAGATTATCATGTAGTTCCACCACTGCTATTTTCTATATCCTCGATCCTCATCCATCATTTGACTGAATAAACTACAATTCATAGTAAACCTATCTGTGGAATTTTTGAGATCACAAAGGGTTTTTTTGTAGCAGAATCTGCTTAATAAGATGCTCAAATGCTCAAGATCTTAATGCTCTTTCTCAGCAAATCTAAACTTCCTTGTTTTACATTGTGCCAAAACTTATCAGATACCAGTCTTCAGAGAGCTTGTATATCTGCACATAGCAACACTTTTCACAAACTTTGCAATAAAAAAAATATTATTTTACATAGAACTATATGGAATGTACAAACCATTTCTCCCAACCCACACATGTCAGTGTTAATATTCCATTTGAGCATCTTCTTTCCTGGTGTAGGAAAATAACTGCAGATGCTGGTTCAAATCGAAGGTAGACACAAAAATCTGGAGTAACTCAGCAGGTCAGGCAGCATCTCAGGAGAGAAGGAATGGGTGACGTTTCGGGTCGAGACTGAACCCAAAACTCGGGTCAAGTTACGGGTATCAGTCTGAAGAAGGGTCTCGACCCGAAACGTCACCCATTCCTTCTCTCCTGAGATGCTGCCTGACCCGCTGACTTACTCCGGCATTTTGTGTCTATCTTCTTTCCTGGGATAATTTGATGAGCTTTGCTCCCACTGAATGACATCCACCCTGTTCACCCGAACATCAACATCTTAGGTGTCTGAGAAGATTCAGCACATCCACCAGGATGCTCTTGGATTTTTACAGATATGTTATAAATAGATAGACAGGATGCATCTCAACCTGATATATCAACTGCACGGCTCTTGATGCCTAAACCTGCAAAGAGTGGTGAACACAGCACTGATCATCACTGTCGTCACTGTGGTCACTTCTTTCCATCCAGCCCATCTTCATGGAGTGTAGCATCAGCAAGGAAGTATCACTAAGATGTCCAACACCTTGGACAATCACTTTTCTCTCTTCTCTGAAAGGAGAAAGGAGATTGAAAGCCCAGAGTCCAGACTTAAGAACAGCTTCTTACCCAGAATCTTGAATCAATCACCTCTTTCAAACCCCCTTGCAGGAGGTGCTGCATGTACTCTTACTCTTATAACTCAACGTCATTCAATTATTCTGTTATGGACTATGTTTTTTTTTGTTCTACCTCAGATTGCACTACATTCTTGTACTATTCTGCTGTTTTGTATTCATCAGTGTATTCATTATTATATCTATCAGTACGATGGATAACAATACGATTGGTACGATTAGATAACAATAAGCTATCTAAACTTAAATTTGAATCACTTCCTGTGCTCGCAAAGTTCCACCTCACCATGTCTCAATAAAGCCATTTCTGCTCAGTTCCTTATTTGAATTCTTGGTGTCCGTCTTCTTTTGATGGCCTTTAATTTTTCTCTTTCCTGGTGTAAAAATACATGCGACTACTATGTCAACTCCTCTCATCATTTTTAAACACCTCTATTAGATTATCCTATTCATACGTTTTTGTTTGGCACGTTGTAAGGTTTCTGCTATTATCCTCTTTACTGTCCTTTCAATAATGTGGCAAAATTGTACACGGTGTTCCATCAAACCAAAGTCCAATTCCAGTTTGTGAAATTGGCACAGATTTGGCAGTCAGTAGTCTCAGAGTTCACCATAAATTGCTGCAATTGTCACAGAAACATCGTGGACAGATGTTTAGTGAAACATGGAGATCTAGATGTTGTAGTTGACATTTCTCACTTCATTACAACATATACTGTTTCCTAGCCTCTCTAATACAAGCTTCAGAAATCAATCAATTTATGAAAACTTCAGGTGCTAACTATTTTCGTGCTAAACTTTACTGGATGTAAAACCTGCATTGAAAAATATACACATTTCTGAAATTATAGCTTCCATCTTGATCACATTTGTACATTTTAATCTTTAATTTGGTCTCCGTAAGATGCTTAAAATAATAATCTTGCACTTTACTTCCAGGTATGTTGACAATGCGAATTCTGCTGTGTAATCATTTGCTCAATTATATTGATGGATGTTAATGGTGCTGTATGTCCCAGAACATAAGCCTGACAGCCAATGATGTTGAAAAAAGGGACACCACATTAACAAGATGTCTGTAATTTGTCGGTAGCTTTCTGTGGGGTCAGTTGTGATCACCCCTATGCTTTGTTTCTATCTGTGAAATCCAGACTCTTTTGATTACAAAGTCTATGTCGATTGGTTCTATCATCAATCTATGCAGAAAGACACTTTCCACTTTCTGCCACCCTTAAGTTTCAACTCTTCACCACTACTCCCTGCTTTCTCTCTTGAAACCAGCCAGTTAGTTTTTCTACTGGGTCCATATTCAGTGATCAAATTTATTAATCTATTATGTGATACCTCAAAGAAAAGGTCTAAAAATCTAGATATTACATCCACTGCATTACCTGCGTCTACTCTCTATGTTGCCTCTTCACAAAGAATTCAATGAGATTGGTTAAGAAAGACTTACCCTACTGAAATCCATGATAGTTTTGATTTCTAGTTTTTTGAAAAGCATTTTGCTAGAGTATTAATTCAATAGTTTACCTCCTACTAATATTAAGCTGATAGTTCAATAGTTCCCTGCAATGTTCTAACTCCCCTTTGTATTATTATTATGTTAGTTGCCTGCCAGTCTTCTTCCTGCTAATAAATTATTATACAGTACATGTTTAATACTGCCTCTAGTATCTCTTCTTTTAAAATGTAGATATGTAATCTTTAACATTTATTATTCTTTTACATTTGAATGTGATTATACAATTTGCAATTTAATCTTCTGATGACACATCCATCTAATTGGCCTCCATGATAAAAACCGAAACAAAATGATTATCTAATGGCGTGACCATTTTAGTATCACTTTAATACATTACAACACCAAGCACTTAAAAAGCAGTTCATTGGAGGGCAAATGCCTTGGATTTCCAGAAGGGGACATGCAAATGTCACAGTAGTCTCTCCAACAATTACTCACCCTTTAGTCTGCCGTAAGGATATTTTTTACAATCTTTCCTTGGGTTTCTTAGGTTTTGATTACATTACTTTCTTGTTTCTTTTAATTCTTCGTTATGTCACATTTCAAATCCTTCCCTACTGTGTATCTCTCTGTTTAGTGAATTCCTCTTACCTCATCCCCAATGTTTGCCTTACATTTATAGTCAGATGTGGCTACAATTTTACAGCACAAACTTTGTCTATTCCCAAGCTCATTCCTCAGAATATCAAAATCATTTTTTTCTTTATTTCAATACCCGGATCTTCACTATACCTATTCTTCTCCATTCATATCCTAAAATGAATGTTTTATATAATGGTTGCTATTGCCTAAATGTTCCTCTTTCTGACCTCTCCACCATCGAAGGGATCTACAAGATGCGCTGCCTCATGAAGGTTGCTAATATCATCAAAGACCCACATCACTCTGGCCATGTGTTCATCTTGCTGCCACTGTCAGTAAGCCTGAGAACTGTTACCTCCAGATTAAAGAACAGCTTCTTCCCATCATGCTGAATCACCCTGCACAACCCTAACCACATCCCTACCTCAATCACTATAGACATTGCACTACTATAGTTGCTCTACGTACTTTGATTTTTGCACTGCCATGGTCTAGTTCATTTAGAATAACTTATAATCTTTTGTACACGCATTGTTGTTCTTGTATCTAATATTTTGTATAGAGCTGCAGAATTTCATTGTTCTGGTTCATGTTAGGTGCATAATACAATTAAACACCCTTGAGGCAGGTAGCATGACAACACCTAGAAGACATTGAACAGGTACATGGAAAGGAAGCATTTAGAGCGATGTGGGCTAATCGCGGGCAAATGGGACTAGCTTCGATGGGGCATCTTGGTTGGCATGGACGAGTTGGGTCGAAGGGCCTGTGTGACTCTGTGACTCTTCACATACTTGATTCTTGACTATCTATACATTGTTTATCTGTTAGTTCTGTCTTGTTAGGTTTTTGTGTAGTGATAAAGAAAGGAACCCTAAATGCTTTGCTGAAACTCCATTCCACTGTCCACTTTACATATCTCTATAATATGTCTGAAAGTCTAAGAAAGCATTGTGTCTAATGTCAAAGTTGAGAAAGTCATAAATGTCAGTAAATAACTTGGAAAGAGGTCTACCATGGGCCAGAGTATGAAGGAAGTGGTGGTGGAAAGGAGATAGAATTATAATAGAGGGTTGGTTCTCTGTGCTTGAGACAATGGATTTAGACAGATGGTGAAGAGGTGGCCATGAATATTAGAGGGAAAATAATGAAAGAACAAGTAGAAAGTTGGTGAAGAGTGGGAAAGGTTATTTGCAGCAGAGGATGAAATCAAAAGGAATAAGATGTTGCTTGGCAGGAAGTCAGAGGAAGGAAACATTTGGACATTCAGTAAGAAACAGCATGGGATATGGTAGAGATGAATATTTTAAAGGAGTTGGAATAGAGATGGAAGAAGGCTAGCTGCTTCAAGAATAAATCAAGGAGGGATAGTGGCGGCACAGTGGCGCAGCAGTAGAGTTGCTGCCTTACCGTTCCAGTGACCTGGGATTGATCCTGACTACGGGTGCTATCCGTACGGAGTTTATACATTCATCCTGTGATCGTGTGGGTTTTCTCCAGGTGTTCAGGTTTCCTCCCACATCCCAAAGATGTACAGGTTTGTAGGTTAATTAGCTACTGTAAAAATTGTTCCTTGTGTGTAGAATAGATGTAGTGTATGGGTGATCGCTGGTCGACGTGGACTCGAAGGGCCAAAGGGCCTGTTTCCACACTGTATCTCTAAACTAAACTAAAACAAAAGTCATTAACTTTCGCCACCATCACCGTGTTGGTTGGAGAGGGTGAGCAGATAAAAGAAGACCAGCTGAGGAGGCTTCAGTCAGACCCTTGCTACCAAGATGGGTTTAAAGTAATCACATTCTAGTTTGGGTTATGTGAAGGAACAATGATTCATCTGCATGCAGAGTCAGTAGTAGGTGGGATGAATGAAGATTGACAAAATCAGCCCCAGCAGAAAGGTGGGTTTGGAAGCTGGCAGAAGCAAAGCCGCTGATGAGTTCTGAAGGGAAATATAGCTTCACTCACCTCCTTCTGTGAGGTACAGAAGGAAGTGAGTGAAGCCAGAAGCAGCAGCAGAATAGAGAGGTTGAGGAATAGTGAATAGGTGTGAATTTGTGTTTAAGAAAATACAGACATGAACAGGTATTTGGAAGGATAGGACAAGGGATTGCAGAACCCTTAGGAAGGGAAGAAATGGGGACAAAGGGAGTTAGAAATATTAGTGGCAGATCCAGTCAGCAGCCAATACGTTTGCATCAGTGAGGAATTGCAGGGAACATTTGGTTACACTGGCATCACAACAATGTGGGTAGATATATTCTGGAGGTAAGCATAAAATAAAGAGAAAAATAACAGTTCTGATGAAAGGTCTTTGACCTGAAATGAACCCTGTTTCTCTATCCACAGATGCTGCCTGACCTATTGAATATTCCAATCATTTTCTGTTTTATTTTATTTTAGAGAATAAGGAGATGGCTAAGGCTCCACAAAAACGGCTGTAACCTGATCAGTTTGGCTAAAAGCAGACCATTGCTAACTTTGACCTATATATGTGTAGTGTATACATTCTCTGTATTAAGATCAACTCATTAATGCACCTTCTAGTGAGTTGACACTTTGAGCTAACTGATTTTGATCTCGCTCACAAAACCGGCTGCCCATCTGGTTTATTGTACAGTTGGAGATGACATTCAAGTATTCAGGAAAAAAATATTTACAGCCAAAGTCATTGGGTTATAGAGACACCAAAACAGTCACAATTTAAATTTAGTAAGATAATCATACAGCTCTTGCCAAAGAGCAAGTTACCTACAGTCCCCACACACTCCACAAACTCACATACAGAAAGTTACTCCAGTATGAATTGGAAGAAAAACCTACACGAAACATAAATCAGCCATTTACTTGACTCCAATTGCTTTGTTCCTTTTGTTAAAATTGTTTTAAGTCAGCAATAATTTGACGGATCTTCAGATTCACATCGTAACACTTCCAGAAATAGGAATAGACTCCAGGGGCAATAAAAATTAATGACTAATAAGCCCAATAGCAGTTAAATTGTTAAATTAAAACCAGATACATTATCAAAAAAGGCTCACTTACTGTCTGAAGTAAGGCTGCAGTATAGGAAAGTCCTGACTTTATGCAGTGCTGAGGTCTCCGGCTGCCCCTCGCGTCTTCTCTGCCTCAGTCCGGGATTGATGGGATACAACAGGTGCCCACTCCGGTAGAGTCAAAATATCAACCAATCATGCGTGATAACGATCGACAGCACAGTCACTAATGAAAGCAACACTGGGATTGAACGTTGGGACTCAAACTGGCCTGGAATTAAAGTATGTATTATTGGCAGCAAGATCTCCAATTCCATCCTCTCTAGAAACTGTTCACAATAACGATGACTGTTATAAATAGATATTAGTCACTTCAGTTCCAGATTATTCCCCCCTCTCTACTGAGATAAATTTATCCCTAGACCGAAGCAAATTATTATAGAATTCTTTCAGGGATTTCAGCAGCTCCTGTAGTGATTCCAGATATTACGATATGGAAGGAATTGTAAGGCATGGTTGTATTTTAAGATGGTTGTATTTTAAGATGGCTGCATCATAAGTTTCCATTTAAGATTCCCCCAAAATGGAAAGCAGGCTGCAAACTTTGGATCATGTCTTTGGGGTATGTCTCTAAAGGAACTAATTATTTTCAATTTAACGTTAAAGATTTTCACTGAAAGCTAAACACCCGTCTGATTTCATTTTTTAAGAAAGAAAACTAGATAAAATTATTACTTTTTGTTTTCCCTTGAGTTTTCCCTGAAATGTAAGAAGATGGGAGACTTTGCCCCTTAACAAAGCAGGAATTGGCCATTTCATTGAATACTCAATAGTGAATTTATTTGTCACATACACATAAATGTGCAGTGAAATGAAAGATTACCCACAGTCCAACAATAAGACCAATAAAAATAAGCAATAAAAATAAGCAATAACACACAAAATCATAAACCAACACCAAACAAAAAGAAACATCCATCATAGTGAGTCTCCTCCAGTCACCTCCTCACTGTGATGGAAGGCCAGAATGTCTTTTCTCTTCCCCTGCCGTCTCCTATCCAGGTTACTTGGAATAATCTTGGGTTATTTGGAGCATTGCGTGCAGTCTGGTCGCCCCATTATAGGAAGGGTGTGGAGGCTATGGAAAGGGTGCAGAGGTTTACCGGAATTATGGCTGGATTTACAGAATGTTTCCTTACTCTTTTTGCATTATCTGCTATTCTCACGTATGGTATGATTGCATCGATGAACCGGTTCATCTGCCTGGATAGCATGCAAAACAGTTTTTCACTGTATCGTGCTACACGTGACAATAATGAACCAATACCAAGCTTACATTGTGCTTCATTGGAACAATGTAGGAAGTCAAATATAGAGGTCAAAGTTAGAGTGAGAAGGAGATTTAAATACAATACAATACCAGACAATATATCTTTATTGTCATTGTACAGGGGTACAACGAGATTGGGAATGCGCCTCCCATACGATGCAATAAATTAATTAGCTAGTCAGTATTAATTTAAACAACCCAATGAAACAAATTTGGAACAATTTTAAAACAGAATAAAACAGAATAAAACAAAGTAAGAAAATAACTGCAGATGCTGGTACAAATCGAAGGTATTTATTCACAAAGTGCTGGAGTAACTCAGCAGGTCAGGCAGCATCTCAGGGGAGAAGGAATGGGTGACGTTTCGGGTCGAGACCCTTCAGACTGATGTCAGGGGGGCGGGACAAAGGAAGGATATAGGTGGAGACAGGAAGACAGTGGGAGATCTGGGAAGGGGGAGGGGAAGAGAGGGACAGAGGAACTATCTAAAGCTGGAGAAGTCAATGTTCATACTGCTGGGCTGCAAGCTGCCCAGGCGAAATATGAGGTGCTGTTCCTCCAATTTCCGGTGGGCCTCACTATGGCACTGGAGGAGGCCCATAACAGAAAGGTCAGGATGGGAATGGGAGGGGGAGTTGAAGTGCTCAGCCACCGGGAGATCAAGTTGGTTAAGGCGGACTGAGCGAAGGTGTTGGGCGAAGCGATCATCGAGCCTGCTTTTTGGTTTCGCCGATGTAAATAAGTTGACATCTAGAGCAGCGGATGCAATAGATGAGTTTGGAGGAGGTGTAGGTGAACCTCTGTCTCACCTGGAAAGACTGTTTGGGTGCTTGGATGGTCCTTGGTCCACTTCCAATTTCCATCCTGCCCTTAAATATACCTGGACTATATCCGACATCACCCTCCCGTTTCTGGACCTCACAATCTCCATCACAGGAGACAGACTATTGACTGACATCTACTATAAACCCACTGACTCGCACAGCTATCTGGACTACATTTCTTCCCACCCTGTCTATCCCCTACTCCCAATTCCTCCGTCTACGCTGCATCTGCGCCCGGGATGAGGTGTTTCACACTAGGGCATCAGAGATGTCCTCATTCTTCAGGAAACAGGGCTTCCCCTCTTCCATTATAGATGAGGCTCTCCCTAGGGTCTCTTCTACATCCTGCAGCTCCGCTCTTGCTCCCCCTCCCCCCACTCGTAACAAGGACAGAATCCCCCTCGTTCTCACCTTCCACCCCAACAGCCAGCGTATCCAACAAATCATCCGCCAACATTTCCGTCACCTACAACGGGACCCCATCACTGGCCATATCTTCCCATCCCCTCCCCTTTCTGTGTTCCGCAGAGACCGTTCCCTCCGTAACTCCCTGGACCACTCGCCCCTTCCTACCCAAACCACCCCATCCCCGGGCACTTTCCCCTGCAACCGCAGGAGATGCAACACTTGTCCCTTTACCTCCCCCCCTCAACTCCATCGAAGGACCCAAACAGTCTTTCCAGGTAAGACAGAGGTTCACCTGCACCTCCTCCAACCTCACCTATTGCATCCGCTGCTCTAGATGTCAACTTCTTTACATCGGCGAAACCAAACGCAGGCTCGGTGATCGCTTCGCCCAATACCTTCGCTCAGTCCGCCTTAACCAACTTGATCTCCCGGTGGCTGAGCACTTCAACTCCCCCTCCATTCCCAGTCTGACCTTTCTGTCATGGGCCTCCTCCAGTGCCATAGTGAGGCCCACCGGAAATTGGAGGAACAGCACTTCATATTTCGCCTGGGCAGCTTGCAGCCCAGTGGTATGAACATTGACTTCTCCAACATTAGATAGTTCCTCCGTCCCTCTCTTCCCCTCCCCCTATCTCCCACTGTCTTCCTGTCTCCACCTATATCCTTCCTTTGTCCCGCCCCCTGACATAAGTCTGATTAAGGGCCTCGACCCGAAACGTCACCCATTCCTTCTCTCCTCAGATGCTGCCTGACCTGCTGAGTTACTCCAGCACTTTGTGAATAAATAGGAGATTTAAAGTGATGGGTAACTGGAAATTCATGGCCACTCTTGCAAAGTGATTGGGGCCATTCTGCAAAGCGGTCAACAATCTTGCAGAAGAGATCACATGGTGAGAACATCTTTCCTGTAATGTATGTATTTTCCTGTAATGTGACCACAACTATGTGTAGTGCTCAAGCTGTGGTCTAACTACTGTTGTGTGCAGACCAGCAAATCTCCCTCTGTTATGCTCCCATTTCAGCTCTCAATATCCTTCAAGTTATTGTGCATTCCCTTGCCTTATTGCACCTCTCCAAATGCATTACCTTACTCTCCTATGCATTACCTTACTCTCCTAAATTGTATTTGTACCATCTGCTCCAACTGATAACACCTCCGGCAAGTGTATCCGTCTAAGACATGGGAAATATCCGGCCCTGCCAAATTCCACAGATCCGACACACCTTGCCATGTCACTATTTATTGGATCAACGTCCTTAGCAGAAATTAATGGAAATTTAAAAAAGCATTCACTAGCAATTTATTAACTAGCTCCTCCCCTTATATTAAACTCAATTAGCCAATCACTTCCTGTGATAAGAGACAAAATGCCAGAGTAACGCAGCAGGCTAGGCAACATCATTGGAGAACATGGATGGATGACGTTTTGGGTTGGGACCCTTCGTCAAACTGGCCAGGCTTCGTTAGACTTCAGGGATGCTGCCTGACCTGCTGAGTTACTCCAGAATTTTGTGTCTTTCCTTGGTAAACCAGCATCTGCAGTTCTTTGTTTCCATACTTCCTGTGATGTTTTTTGAACCTCTTTGTGTTTTCTGTCTTATTTCTTTATCCTCTCTCTGTCAACTTCTGTTCTTTCTCTCTTTCTCTTTCTTTCTTTCTCGCCCTCTTTCTCTCTAATCCTTTTTTCTTTAAAGTATGAAAATCATGGGGGTTTTTCCCTCCTGCAGTGAATTTCCACACTCACCAAGGTCCAGAGTTAGTTCCTGCAGGGGTATTCCATCAAACTGACTTAATACTGCTCATATAGAAGTGACAAATGACTAATGCTTATGGAGCAACACATGACACTACATGACAAAACTTTGGCACAGTTAGTGGAGCCGCTGGCTCCCAGCTCCAGTGACTCCGGTACAGTCTAGTTTAGTATAGCATTGTCATGTCTACTGAGATACAGTAAAAGAAATTGCTATCCAGTTACGAAACAGACTATACATGAATACAATCAAGCCACCCACAGTGCAAAGATAACGGACACAACATTTAGTGCAAAGATATAACATTGAAGTCTGATTAAAGAAAGTTCAAAGGTCTCCAATGAGATAGATGGGAGGTCAGGACCACAATCTAGCTGATGAGAGGACTATTCAGTTGTCTGATGACAGCTGGAAATCTGGAGGTATGTGTTTTCAATATGGATGATGGAAGAGGCCAGAAGAGGGAGTGACCGGGGCGAGACTGGTCGTTGATTACGCTGGCGGCCTTGCCGAGGCAGCGTGAAGTTGAGTCCTGACTTCCAGTGTTGCTTCTGCGTCCTCCCACATCACAATGACATGAAAGTTCACAGGTGAATTGGCCACTGTAAATTGCTCCGTTTGTGCAGGTGAACGGTAGAGTCTGGGGCAGAATTGATGGTAAATGAAATGGAAACAGCACAAGATTAATGCACTTGGATGCTCGATAGTCGTTGTAAACTTGGTGAGCTGCAAGGCCTGTTTCCATGCTGTATTACTTTATCTTTAGAATCATGCCACAAAATCCTTACACGTTTTTAGATTGCCTTTAAAAGTTTATATGGCTTGTCTGGCGCCTAGGCCCAAACACAAGTCAGTCCAGGAATCTCCTGGGGCAGTTTTGGTCTGGGTTCCTAGTAATGGCATCAATATCCAAGTAACCTAACCCACTGCAGATGCTGGTTTAAACCAAAGATAGACACAAAAAACTGGAGTAACTCAGCAGATCAAACAGCAGAGAAAGAATAGGGGATGTTTTGGGTTGAGACCCTTCTTTAGACTGAAGAAACCTAACCCACTTATCTTTTTGGTTCTGAAGCCCGACTCGAATTGCAGAACATTTTCTTACATTGCTAATTGACATTTGAAGTAAAGATAGTAGTATTATGCTGCTTTTCAACGTAAAGTTTTGTATGAGTGGTAGAATCCATTAGAATTATTTATAAACTAGAGGGGACAGTTTTAAGGTGATAAAGGATTTTTTTTTTTAAAGGACCTTAGGGGCAACTTTTTCCCACAAAGAGGGTAGTGGCTATATGAGATGAGCTGCCAGAGGAAGCTGTAAAGTTGGGTACAATTACAATGTTTCAAAGATTAAAACAAAACAAAAAACTTTATTCATAATAAAATAATAGAAACTCTGGAAAAACTCCATACATTCTCAGTGCCTATACATTCAATACCAGCATACTCAGATGTTTTCACAAAGGTATTTGGACAGGCACATGGATAGAAAAGGTTTAGAGGGATGTGGCCATAGGCAAATAGGACGATTTCAGTTAGATAGTAGAAACAAAGAAACAAGCAGATGCTTGCTTATGCCAATTTGTTTGTAAAATGGTGAACATTTTATGTAATATTCCTTCCAATGTGGATAAAAGGAACTGTAGTTACTGGTTTACAAAAAAAGACACAAAGTGCTGGAGTAACTCAACGGGTTAGGCAGCATCTCTGGAGAAAAAGGATAGGTAACGTTTAGGGTCTGGACCATTCTGCAGACTGCGACGTTTCAGGTCAGGACTTTTCTTCAGACTGCCATCTAGCTCTAGTTTATGTCTAACTCAGTTAGACAAATTGGTTGGCATGGACCAGTTAGGCTACAGGGCCTGTTATTTTGACTATTTTCATCATAACAAACTAAAAGTTAAAAAAGTTTGGGTATTACAGTTTTCTTCCTACACCAGACACATTTAATGTCAATAAATGTAATACACTTGTGTCCTGTGCCCTCAGAGAGTGCCCAGAAGTTCTGTGATTGGCTCTGGAAATGAGACATGGCAAGCTTGGCACATGGAAGCAGAAGTGCAGCTGCTGGAGATGACAGATGCGATGTTTGCGCCGGTCATGGGTCGTGGTGTCAGCGGAGGTGGCTGAGACCTACAGCAGCCGGGTGAGTGGATCATGCGCTGCATGAGGCAGCTGCACGGCGCAGTGGTGGAAGGAGCCAACGGCATAGAGCTGGGCCAGGCCGATCCCCACTTCAGTGGTCCAATGCAAACAGGACACTGGACTTTAAAATAAGAAATTACATATTCCCTTGGGCCAAGATTGGACTTTTTAGAGACTTGGAAGTTGCAAGATGGCGCCAGAACATGGTGACTCTTTGATTGTTGTTCCATAAGAGGATCTATTATTCTCACTATAGTATGGTTTGACTGCAGAGCATGAGGAACAAGCATTTCACTGGATCTCAGGCAATAAATAAAAGTATATGGCCACTGGATTAATACAATTTTAAACCCATTTTGAGCGTGCTTGAACAATCGCGTCTGAACTAAATATACAGTTTAGTGCTTTAGAACCACCAAGATCTGCACAATTTCTCCTGATCTTGCCAGTGGCAAGATATACCATTAACACACTTAAACTGCATGAAACAAACAGTAAGTAGTGTAAATAATTAAGAGCCACAGGCAAACATAAAAACATGCCAATTTCTTTTCTGAATCTATCTCAAGGCATGAAAATTAAATTTTGAGGCCCTGTTCATGTAAATTAGACACAGATGTTTAAGAAAATGCAACAATGGAAAATTTTGATTTTTAATTTAAAGCACCCCAATGTCAGTGTTTCAGAAGTCAATGAGAGGGAATTTATATTAAAACAAAATCATTGAGAAAAATACATAGAAAATGGATAGGTGACATTTTGGGTCTGGATCCTTCTGACCGGCAGAGTTACTCATATCATATCATATCATATCATATATATACAGCCGGAAACAGGCCTTTTCGGCCCTCCAAGTCCGTGCCGCCCAGCGATCCCCGTACATTAACACTATCCTACACCCACTAGGGACAATTTTTACATTTACCCAGCCAATTAACCTACATACCTGTACGTCTTTGGAGTGTGGGAGGAAACCGAAGATCTCGGAGAAAACCCACGCAGGTCACGGGGAGAACGTACAAACTCCTTACAGTGCAGCACCCGTAGTCAGGATCGAACCTGAGTCTCCGGCGCTGCATTCGCTGTAAAGCAGCAACTCTACCGCTGCGCTACCGTGCCGCTCTGGCATTTTGTGTGTTATCATCAGCATGACAACAGGCCTTTCTGTCTAACTTGTCCACGCCCACCAAGATGCCCCATCTGAGCTGGTCTCATCTATCCCCATTTGGCTCGCATTCCTTTAAACCTTTTCAATCGACATACCTGTTCAAATAAGCGATTCTCCAGTTCCCAATAAAATAACCACAACGCCACACTCAGGAACAGCTTCTTTCCATATGTTATCAGGCTTCTGAACAGTCCTTCCGTAAACTATGGTACAGTCTGATTCATCCCTACCTCAATGTGGACATTGGACTTTGTCTCTAGAACTGTTGTGCTACAATGCTGTTGACTATATTCTATACCTTTCCCTTCACTCTACCTATTGTACTTGAATTTAACTTTATTGCATTTATATATGGCACATCTGAGTTGGGATAGCATGCAAAACAAAGTATTTGATTATACCTCGGTACACATAACAATATTAAACCCAAAACTTGTTTCTTAATTTGTGTTGTAACAGCAGCCAGCTAGCCTCACCTCCCCATCCCATCCCATCGTATCGTGTGAAGTCACGGGTGGCCGAGTGGCCGGGGTGGAGCTGCCGCCGCTCGGCCCTCCCTCCAACTCCTAGCCCACCAACTGGAAGCATTTAAAGCGCAAAATCATCACTTCCAGTGATCTGAGCGTCATCATACACATCAAACAAAAGCCTCGCACTACCAAACACCGTGAAGTAACTGGTTCAGTCTGCAAGAAAGTTTAATTTTAGAACAATATTTTTTTAAGAAGATAAGACATAGTAACGGGGTACTTCCCACAAAATATTCCGGTAGCAGCACCTGTGCCAGCCTTTTGTTTTGTTTCCTCTGTCGTTTTTAAATATATATATATTATTGTTCTTTTAAATAAGATAAAACGTCCAACATTTTTTAATCACGCCGGTGTTAACCGCCGGTCAAACGGATTTTTAAAAATATTATAAAGACCGCGCACGCGCGTGCCCCACTTCCCATTAAGCACTGCGAGCCCCACTGCCCATGAGGCAGCGCGGCAACACGCTATAAATACCCCCGCCCCGCGGCCACTGCGTCACAGTGAGCCTTGCTGGCCCAGCGCTGTGTGTGAGGCGGTGACTCTTACACAAACCCCATACTCTCCTCCTCCGTTCACACCAGCGCGCTGCCACCACACAGCCTTTCAGCTGGTGTCCCGTGGAGCAACCTAAGGCCGGATGGTCAAGATCTCCCTCCAGCGCATTTTGAATAGTCACTGTTTTGCTAGAGAAAAAGAAGGAAACAAAATGCCCTCCATGACGTTTAGTAGTAATACTAGTATCGAAAGGTAGGCATCGAATGAAACGGGGTTGGTTTGGATGCCCTTCCTTTCCCCCTTCCTGTCCTCCTCCTCCTCTCCTACCCCTCTTCTGCCCTCCCTCCCCTCCTCTCCTACCCCTCTTCTGCCCTCCCTCCCCCTCTTCTGCCCTCCCTCATCCTCTTCTTTTGCCCTCCCTCCACCGCCCTCCTCTCCTACTCCTCTTCTTCTGCCCTCCCTCATCCTCTTCTTTTGCCCTCCCTCCCCCCTTCTTTTGCCCTCCCTCCCCCCCTTCTTTTGCCCTCCCTCCCCCCCTTCTTTTGCCCTCCCTCCCCCCCTTCTTTTGCCCTCCCTCCCCCCTTCTTTTGCCCTCCCTCCCCCCCTTCTTTTGCCCCCCCTCCCCCTTCTTTTGCCCTCCCTCCCCCCTTCTTTTGCCCTCCCTCCCCCTCTTCTACCCTCCCACCCTCCTTCTTTTTCCCTCCCTCCCCCTCTTCTGCCTTCCCTCACCCTCTCCCTCTTCTGCCTTCCCTCACCCTCTTCTTTTTCCCTCTTCTGCCCTCCATCCCCCTCTACTGCTGCCCTCCCTACCCCTCTACTGCTGCCCTTCCTACCCCGGCCCTTTAATAATTATGCCATGTTGTTTTAAATCGCATCCAGGCTGCGTGAACCATTCTGTATGTGGTCACTCGGCTCTCTCCCCACGGTTACAGGCCCCACGCTTCCTTGCACAAACGTGCAGCATCCCGGTTAATATAATCATCCTGCGGTTGAATCATCTAATCCCTTCTCTTTGCCCCGTCCCCCGGGAGAGAGGGGAAAAAATACTTGCAGTGAGAGACAAGGTGGAATTAACATTGAGGAACAAAGGTCTGGCTGTTGTGGCTGCAACCTGTGCGGGTAATGGAGGGCGTAAAAAGTTCATAAAATGGCGGCTGCTGGGGTGGGAAGGAAACAAACAAAAAAAACAACATGCTTCCCCTCCTCCCGCTAATGTGTGGTGAGCAGATGGGGACAGAGAGGAAAAAAATATGGTTTGAAAATTCCCTCAGGCTGCATCTGCCGAGGTGACGTGGTGTGTGGGTGTGTTAGACTGGGGATCCAGTTGGAAGTCCACAGTTGCCAGTTGGTCTGCCCTGGGGGGGGGGGGGGCAAGGTGGCCTTTTCATTCCTTTACCCATTCTACTGTTCTCCCACCCCCACTCCCTGTCCCTCTTCTACTGCCTCTCCCTTGTCCCTTTCTACTCCCATCCCTTCCTCCACCTTCACTGCCCCTTCCTTGCACCCCTCTGCTCCTACTGCCCCTCCCTTGCACCCCTCTGCTCCTACTGCCCCTCCCTTGCACCCCTCTGCTCCTACTGCCCCTCCCTTGCACCCCTCTGCTCCTACTGCCCCTCCCTTGCACCCCTCTGCTCCTACTGCCCCTCTTTAAATACTGCCCTCCCTCCCTCCTGTACTACACTTCCTCTTGCCATTTACTCCCCCCCCCCCCCGTTTTAAATTGCATCCAGGCTGCGTGAACCATTCTGCATGTGGTCACCCCCCCCCCCCAAACGTGCAAAAAAAATTGTGGTGATACGAGAAATTGCAGACGCTGAAAAAACTGGAGCATTAAATAACAAGTGGCTGATGGAAACGCGGTGGCCTGGCCCTGCTGAATTTTCCAATTGACGTGTTATTTTTGCTGATTAAATACTAGCATTTAAATGTTTAACATAATAAGGAAGTGCAAGGTAAACAATGTCCAAACAGTGTTGATAAATAAATTTTGGAGTAAGGATAAATAAAGGGATTTAAAATAAAATGCCCACACAGTTGTGATTTAAGAGGCTGTTTTAAATTTGTAAATGGTGAATAATCAATTGGCTTCCTGCTTGATTTCTTCCCCCTTCCCCCGTGACATAACTTCATCTTACTAGGTGTTATATCAATGCCAAATGATAGCAATGTTTGACTTAGCTGCAGCCCATGACTAGCTGAACTACTGATCTTTACATACTAATGTTATTTGAACCAAATAATGAAATGGCAGAATCCTAGTGATCACTGGTTTGAACTAAATTTTAATTGACAATTAATTTTGGCGATTTGAAGTTGGCCAAATTTCTGGCCATTTAATGCTAGGTGTTAAAACTTGCCATCTTTCCAGCTCCAGGATGTCCTCCACTTCCTGTCGTCACCCTGGTCCGGGGCCTCTGTGGTGTTCCTGATGTCCCTCACCCACCCTTGAAGATCCCAGGTGGGCGAGGGAATGCTCAAAGGGATCACAATCTTGCAGCTAATGTGCTGTATTCAGTAAGTATTAAACTTCCATGTTGAATCAAAATATGAACCTGAACTTGCTGAGAAATTCCTCAGAACAGTAAAATGCTTGTATCAGAGGATAAAATTAGCAATTTGTTTGTGAAATGGTGAAAATTGTATGTAATATTCCTTAAAGAGATGTGGATATAAGGAACTGCAGATGTTGGCTTACAAAAAGGACACAAAGTGCTGGAGTAATTCAGCTGGCCAAATCGCATCTCTGGAGAAAATGGGTAGGTTATGTTTTGGGTTGGGGCTCTTCAGCGCTGAAGGGTTGCAGCCTGAAGCATCAGTAATCCATGTAATATTCTCCAGGCTAGTAGAGCTGTTATCTCTCAGCATCAGACACCTAGGTTTGATGCTGCCCATTGACGTTGTCTACATGGAGTTTGAACGTTCTCCCTGTAGCTGCGTAGGTTTCCTTCGGATTCACGTTCTTATGTTTCACCTTTATCCCAAATCATGTGGTTAATTATCCTGCAGGAAAAAAAGGAAATTGCCCCTAGGATGTAGGGAGTGGATGAGAAAGTGGGATAACATAGAACAAGTGTAAACAGGTAATTGTTGGCCAGCGTGGACTCTGGGTCAAAGGGCTTGTATTCATGCTGTGTCTTGCAATCAATCTGTTATTTTTTTAATGGTGCATATTCACTAATAACCCTCAGTTGTACAAATGTACTGTATAGTTAAGAAAAAAACATCAGAGGGCAGAATGTTGGCAAAAGCAGTTTAGTGCACAAAATAAAGGTAATCAAGGTTCTTGAAAGATGATACTTGCCTATGTCAATGGGCTATGGATTTTGGGCAAAATACAAATCAATTGCTAATTTAATTACTTATAAAACATATTTTAAATGTAGTTTTTACTACATTTTGGAGTGTTTAGTTAATTAAATGTATGCTTGGAAATTGCATCATAAATATTTTGTTATTCCAGGATAATCGGTTGAGTGTAACAGAAGATTTGAGTGCAAGCAGCAGGACTAAAATACTTCACTTCCAGTCCAAGCTTACTGATACAAGAATTGTTCACTGGAGAACTGTACTGAACAACAACAATCTGTATATTGAACTCCCAGGTGGGGCATTGCCTGAAGGAAGCAAAGAAAGGTATGTTGAGGAGCGAATTTAGTAAATCGTTGTTCCAAAGTTCTGCCTCTTATGTGGAATGGGTTTTTTGCAGTCTACAATGGGAGGCAATGAGACTCGTGGAGACTAATTCTACAATGTAATAGGGCAGTTGTCATTCTTTAGTTGAATTGATCAGTTAACGCGTTCAATTTGCACTGCAAGAACAACAGACTTATTAATGCCTTTTTTGTTAATAGCCATTTTGTACAATCAATCTAGTATCAAATCCTAACTCATCCATTACTTTCAGCTTTACCATCCTGCTTGAATTTGCTGAAGAACATCTTCACGTTGAACATGTCTTCATTTGCTTCAACAAGAACAGGGATGATCGAGGTAAAGTCATAATCTGCTCTGTTTTCAGTTTAGTGTGGATACTTATAATGTCACCTATTCTATTTGGCAATGACTTTAATTTTCATTTTAAATAGTCAGTTAATCTGATTTTGAGATTTTCATGGATTCGCAGTCAAATTGAAATTCCCAGCTTATGAATGTCATTGTATAGAATAGTGCTGCACGTATTCAGCTGAAGCATTCAGTCGTGGAAATGGTAACAATTAGCTTTTCGGGTTGCACTTTCAAAATCTTTTTATGCCACTGAGATAACTATTTTGGAGGAACTGCATAGACCACTGAAGTATCCACTGTCAACTTGTGTGGCTGCAGTTAATCTTCACAAGGGCAGGAGAGGAATTGTGAATTACCTGCAAATTTAGTTGCTGCTTTTACAGTGGAATAGGCGAGGAATTGGAGAATGTTATTTGTCCCTTACTAGGAACAAAATATTGCCTTTACCAAACAGTTCAATAGGATACAAATCAAATTCTTGTGTAACTGAACTTGATCATGCTGTGAAGTTAAGTACATTCTCTTGGTCTCTGTGACTGTTCTAGATTTGATAGGTATTGGAGGTTTCAAACTATTCAGGATTAAGTCTGCCTGATGATCAAATCTGCTATATTGGACTAGGCAAAGTATAATCAAACTGCTAAATTTCAGAAGTTTGATTCTACCATATCTCTCGATACAAGTATATGGAGTGTTTGGGTAAAGTCTGCACCAGTCTTAGCAGTAGCTGAGCAATGATAATAAAAATCTTGAGGGGAAAGACTTTGGACCTATCAACTTGGTGATAAACCAAGCATTTGACGTGGTTTTATTTTTCTCTATAATCCAACCCAGTTACCTTTAACCTGAATGTTTACGGCAGTTTTTTAGATTTAAAAAAAAAAAAGAAAATTATTTCTAGAAGACAGAGCTCGGAGTAATTTTGGCCCTCATTCTGTTACTCTAATGTTGAAACAATTTACTGATTCTGTTATGTATATTTCAATCCAAATTTCATTGAGAATTAAACTGTCTTTGGTGAGGAACCACATTTACTCTTCTGACTCTTAAAATTGTATAAGAAAAATATCTAACTGAAGAGGCAGACATTGGACATAACAGATAATCAATAATTTGTGTTGAAATCGTGTTAATCTATCCGTTGAAACTGCAGGTTTGACCTATAACTTGCAGACCTATTGGAAGTAAAACAACTTGGAAATTCTGGAAATGTGCAATAAAAACAAAGTATTGTGAACGCAGCTGATCAAGCAGCATCTGTGGATAGAAACAATAGTTAATGTTTTTGGTCAAAGGCCTTTTGTCAGTAATTTATTTGACCCAGATTTAACAAAGGGTCCTCAGCCTGAAATATTAACCTTCCCCAAATGCTGCCTAACCTCAGTAGTTATAGCATTTTCAGCCTCTATTATGGCCATCTTCAATCAGACCAGCACACTAATAAACATTATTACAAGATTGATCATTAAGACTTAGAAGGTCAACACTTTCCCTCCATTAACTTGGTGAATGAGCTGAGCTTTGGATATGTTTTACAAGAAAGAAACATTATGGGAGCTTGGAGCTGTATATGGTATGACATTTGCTTCATGTACTTTGTACAAGTTTCCCAACTAATCTTCTATAACCAGATATGTTGATTTGCATTGAAGTGAATATTTCAAATGGTGTTGAAAGTTCACTAGCCAGGCAGTCTCATGGAAATAGGCACCACAGAGCAACTGTGACTGCATAAGTAAACCTGAGGAATATATTGCTGTCATGGACATAAACACATTTTGTGCGTTTAGCAATCGAGCTGTTGAATGAAGAATTTTCTAGTTATAATTCATTGTGCAGTGCAATTATTCATTGTATTTTAAGCAGTCCACCAAGCATATTTTTCATGTTGACTTAATGTTTTGAATTTAAATTTCAGCTCCACTACTTCGCACATTTAGCTTTCTTGGCTTTGAGATTGTGAGACCTGGGCATCCCCTTGTCCCAAAAAGACCAGACGCTTTCTTCATGATGTATACATTTGAAAGAGACTCATCTGATGAAGAATAAACGTGTGCTTTTATCTTGGCGCTTTGATGTTCTGGGGTTTTATTTTGTTTCATCCATGAAGGTGTATTAGTGAAATTCTGTCTTATTGGGCATCGCAGCCTCTGGAGAATCGTAAGGTTCAGTGGTTGGTTAGATAATTTCACTTGTACTGTATCTCTATTTGCATGTTATGATTATAGCAAATAAATTGCTCGCCATGAATTTAACTGCATACTTTTTTAGTTTTGAAGCTAATGTTGCAATAATAAAATTTATTTTACTGTTGAATTGTTTATATTGGACTGAATGCAAATTTGCTCACCTGTTTTTGCGTTGTTGAAATTAGTTGACATTTAATGGGATTTCACTTGATTATTAAAAACAATTTCAGATGGTTATTTTTCTCAGCAGTCTGCATTTTTAAATCGCACTAACTGGTTTTGCAATTTTTTTGTTTAGCCAGTCTCGAATATGCAACCCCGCCCTGTTATGTTTTAACATTTTGGGTTGTCCTGTATCGAGAGGTGGGGTGGGGGGGTAAAGAGGTTTCCATAACTGGGCAGCATGGTGGTGGAGCAGTAGAGTTGCTGCCTTTCACCACCAGAGACCCGGGTTCAATCCTGACCTTGCTGTCGGTGCAGAGTGTGTATGTTCTCCCTGTGACCTCATGGTTTTCTCCGGGTGTTCTGGTTTCGTCCCATATTCCAAAAATGTGCAGGTTTGTAGGGTAGTTGGCTTCTGTAAATTGCCCTTGGTGTGTAGGATAGAACTAGTGTACAGGTGATTGTTGGTCGGGGTGACTCGGTGGGCCAAAGGGCCGTTTCCATGCTGTATCTTTAAACTAAAATTAAAATAAATCCTTAGTATCTGGTTACAATTCAATTTGGTCTGTGGCTCTTGCTATCTAATCACTTAAATGTTCCTGAATTACTTTTAGATGGGTTGTATCTGTTGATGTGCTTAATCAACATGCCAGTGTCATTGGTATTGTCACAGAATAATAAATAGGAATATAGACAAGTTGCACTCACTACTTGGGTTCTTGCTTTCTGTTGTGCACATGGGTTGAAATTTGTTTGCCCTAAATGGACTTGTCTGTGAAATGCATCGACACACGTATAGACATACACAAAGATGCAAATTCCAGTCAGTTTGTAGTTAGTTGATCATATTGAGGTGTATAAAATCATGAAAGGAATAGATTCGGTAGATGCACAGTCTCCTGTCCAGAGTGGGTGAATCGAGGACCAGAAGACATAGGTTTAAGACGCAGGGGAAAAGATTTAATAGGAATCTGAGGGGTGACATTTTCGCACAAAGGTTGTGGGCGTATGGAACAATCTGCCAGAGGAAGTAGTTGAGGCAGAAATTATCCCGACATTTAAGAAACAGACAGGTACAGGGATATGAACCAAATGTAGGCAGGTGGGACTAGTGTAGCTGGAACATGTTAGCCAATGTGGGCAAGTTGGGCCGAAGGGCCTGTTTCCACACTATCACTCTATGACTAGTATTATCAATAAAAAGAGAAAAAAAATTCCAGGTTGGTCGTAAACCAGGAAGAGACTTGTGGTTTAGAGTAATGCAGTGTAGAAACTGGCCCTTCGGCTCAACTTGCCCACACTGCAAGTCCATATCCCTTTAAACATGTCCTATCCTAGTACCTATCTGTAACTGTTTCCTAAATGTTGGGATAATACCTGCCTCAACTACCTCTGGCAGATTGTTCCATACACTCACCATCTTTTGTGTGAAAAAGTTACCCCTCAGATTCCTATTAAATCATTCCTTTCAACTTAAACTTATGTCTTCTGGTCCTCGGTTCACCTACTCTGGGCAAGAGACTCTGCATCTACCCGATCTATTCCTCTCATGATTTTATGCACCTCAATACGGTCATCTGTCATCCTGCACTCCAAGGAATGGAGTCCCAGTCTACTCAACCTCTCCCTTTAGCTCACTGACCCTCTAGCCCTGACAACATCTTTGTAAATCTCTGTACCCTTTCCAGCTTGACAATATCATTTCTGTAATATGGTTCCCAGAGCTGAACACAATTCTCTAAATGCAGCCTCGCCAACATCTCATATAACTGCAACTTGACCTCCCAACTTCTATACTCAATACTCAGATCTATGAAGGGCAATGCTTTTTGACCACCTTATCTACCTGTGACACCACCTGCAAGGAACCACCTGCACTCTTGTATACCTCTGCTCTACAGCACTCCCCTGAGTCCTACCATTCACTATGTAGGTCCCGCCCATGTTAGACTTCCCAAAATGCAACGACTCGCATTTCTCTATTTGCTCTTTCTAAATTTATTGTAATGAGATTTTTGGGCAGATATACGGAAAGGGGAGTTCAGAGGGAAATGGGCCAAATGCAGGCAAATGGGTCTAGCTTAGAATGCTAACTTGGTCAGCATTGAAAAAGTGGACTGAATGGCTTTTTTTTCCATGCTGTACAGCTCAGTGGCTCCATGAGATAAATAGCAGAACATCAATTGCCCAAAGTATTGAAATTGCTGCTGACTGAATCTCTGCTGATCTTAATTAAATCACCTCATAAAATGGAGCCGTTACCTTGCAAGTGATTGTGCGATCTGTGATGCTCATCCTGTTTTGTTACGCAACTGTGCCAATGAAATTGTAATTGTAATTAATTTATTAGCAAATAGGTTTTGCAATATACAAAGAATTTGATTTTGCCATACAATCATACCAAAAAAAGCTACATGACATACAACTACATAAAAATGAACATAAACATCCACCACAGCTGCTCCACCATATTCCCCTCTGTGATGGAAGGCAATAAAGTCATCATCTTTCCTCCGTTCCTCCCGCGGTCGGGGTAGTCGAACCATCCGCAGTCGGGATGATCGAAGCTCCTGCGGTTGGGGCGCCCAAGGTCGATCCCTGGCAAAGGGACCGCCAGCTCCATGATGTTAGTCTGCAGGCTCCCGTGGTTGGAGCTCCCGAGGTTGAGCCCCAGCAAGAGGCCGCCAGCTCCACGATGTTAGGCCGCAGTGCGAACGGAGATACGATACGAACAAAAGTCGCATTTCCGTCGAGGAAAGAGATTTTAAAAGTTTCCCCCATCCCCCACATAATACGAAACTAAAGGTACACTAAAACGCATTTAACAACAGACTAAAAACAACAGACAAATAGACGAGACAGACATTGTTTGGTGCCACCTACTAATAACATTTAACAGATGGGAAATCGCAAAGTCATACCAAGTCTTTGTAAAGACTTGATTTATTAAAAGGGTTTTGAGATTTTATGCCAATAACATGTTTCTCCCTACTCTGGGTTTACCCAGATTAACCCTGTATAAATTGGAATGTAAATATTTCAAGTAAAAGCTTTCCTTATTTTCTGGGTTGCATACTGGAAATTTGCCAGTAAAATACCAGGCTCCAGAAATGCAAATGTATGGTTCGTTATGACTGATTGAATTGAGGTGGATAAATCCGTTACTAAATGTGATTAGCACTTCTGAGCCAGCACAGCTTTGAATTGTGTATTTCCCCGAATTGTGACAATGCAGCATTTGTTACTTTGCATGCGATATACGTGTGACATCACAGCCATGCTACTGGCACACAAGTGCAGCGGGAAAGCCAACCCTAATAGAAAGTTGTTCCATTCTAAGCTTCCTTAAGTAGAGCTGAGGCCAAGATCAGATGAGTAATGGAAGCTGGAGGCTCCGGCAACTTTCGAGCCCACTCTAGCTTCTGTTCAGACCTCATCAGCATCATGGAGGCGTAAGGAACTGCAGATGCTGGAATCTTCAGCAAAAATCTGAAGTTCTGGAGGAATTCAGCAAGGGACAGATGACTTTTCAGGTCGGGACACTTCTTCAGCCTGAGGAAGGGTCTCGACCTGAAAAGTCATCTGTCCATTCCTTCCACAGCTGCTGCCTGACCGACTGAGTTCACCCAGCAATGAACCTAGGTTCATTGGTGTTGGTAAAATTGTAAATCATCCGTACTGTGTGGGGTCGTGCTAGTGTAAGGGGTGATCGCTGGTTGGTGTGGACTCGGTGGGCCGAAGGGCCTGATTTCATGCTGTATCTCTAAAGTCTGAAGTCTAAAGACAGAATGCAAATTGGTTGGTGGCACACCAGGTCCATGCCAACAACCAATCACCTGTCACACTAGTTCAAAGTTAACCCACTTTTGCATCCACTCCAAACATGCATGGGGCAATTTACAGCGGCTAATTAATCTACTATGGGATGTGGGAGGAAATCAGATCACCTGGTGGAATCCCATATGGTTACGAGGAAAATATACGAGCTCAACACAAGACCATCTGAGGTCAGGATCGAACCTGGATCTCTGGCGCTGTGAGGCAGCAGCTGTACCACTGTGATGCAGAAATGATTTAGTTTTAGTGTAGGGACATACGGATTAGCGGGGGGGTCTCAAACCCTCGGTTGGGCTAACGAGGCACGAGATGCGGGAGCACGGGATATAGTTGTGTCTGGCGACCAGCTGGAAAGATGAGATTAGATTATTATACCTAGTTAAGTAGTGTGTGGCCAAAAGCTGCAGTCTGTTTGCAAATACCTTCGAATAAAGACTTGAACAAAGACGCTCGTTGTGGACTCACTACATTGGTGACCCGAACGCGAAGAAAACACGCAGCATGTCGCAGGTGGGAGCGAGCGCGGGCGAGGTGCACCTACCGCCGTTCTGGGCCCATCAGCCGCACCTGTGGTTCGTACAGGCGGAATCACAGTTCCACATTAAAAAGGTGGATAGCGAACTGGAGAAGTTCCACCACCTCGTGAGCTGTCTGCAGGCGGCGGTGGCGGCGAGGGTCAGTCAGTATCTGACCAATCCACCCCAAACGGAGCAGTACGTGGGGCTCAAGAGGCTCCTACTGAAGAAATTCGGCTGGAGCCAGAACCAGCGGGCTCTGAGGCTGCTCCATCTACCAGCGCTGGGGCAGCGGCTGCCGTCCGAGTTGATGACGGAAATGCTGACCTTGGTGGGCGACCATCAGCCGTGCATGATGTTCGAGGCGGCATTTCGAGAGAAGCTACCCCAGGACGTCAGGCTGGTGTTGGCCGACGTCTCGTTCGACGACCCGGAGACGTTCTCCGAGAAAGCCGACGTGCTCGTCAGGGAGCGGCACAACCGGGACGACTCGGTCAATCGTGTCTCGAGGCCCAGCGGCAGTCGGGGGAGCGGCCGGGAGAGCGACGGCTCGACCGCTATTTCGCAGTCTGCCAGGCAAGAGGGGGCTGCAGAACATGTTTATTGGTCGCGGGCACAACCAGCACGGCAGAATAAAAGCGGCTGGTGTTTCTTCCATCGGCGGTGGGGCAGTGATGCCCAAAGTTGCAGAGCTCCGTGTACGTTTCCGGGAAATGCCTGGGCCGATCGAACGTAGAGGCAGTTTCGATTGGCCGTAATTGCCCCCTCTATGTGACGGACCAAGAGACCAGGATCGTGTTTCTGGTGGATACGGGAGCGGTTGTGAGTATTGTGCCTCCCTACGGCTGTGAAGTCCAAGCGGGGGGGAAGGGGCCGCCCCTCATTGCGGTGAACGGTAGCGCCATCCGCACTTACGGTAAGAGGACTATGTCCCTGTCCTTTGGGTCTAGGACCTACCGTTGGAATTTCATCGTGGCGGATGTGGGCCAGGCCATTTTGGGTGCAGACTTCCTATGGGCGTTTTCGTTGGTCGTAGACGTCCACGGTAGCGGCCTGCAGCCCTCGGCCGACGTACGGCCCTGAGGTACGGGGCCTGCGGCCCCTCCAAGCGCCGCCCCACCCAGTTCAGCGATCCAGGCCATCACCACGGCCCCCGGTCAGTTCGATGCGGTCCTAGCGGAGTTCCCGCAGCTCCTCGTTCAGCGGTTCGATGCACCTTCCGAGAAGCATGGGGTGGTGCATTTCATTCCGACCGAGGGCCCGCCGGTTTTTGCCCGGGCACGGCGCCTCCCTCCCGAAAAGCTGGCCATGGCTCGAGAGGAGTTCTTGAACTTGGAGAGGCTGGGAATTGTGCGGCCTTCAAGTAGTCCGTGGGCCTCACCCTTGCACATGGTTTCCAAAGCATCTGGGGGGTGGAGACCATGTGGGGATTTCCGACGACTTAACGCGGCAACACGGCTGGACCGCTACCCGATTCCGCACATACAGGACTTCTCAGCTAGCCTGGCGGGGGCTACAATTTTTTCAAAGATCGATCTGGTGCGGGGGTATCATCAGATCCCGGTCCATCCGCCGGACATCCCAAAGACGGCTACCATTACTCCGTTCGGATTGTTTGAGTGGTTGCGCATGCCTTTCGGCCTTAAAAAAGCAGCTCAGGCATTTCAGCGTCTCATGGACCGTGTGGGTCGAGGGTTGCCGTTCGTGTTTATTTATCTCGATGACATTTTGATTGCCAGCCGTTCGGTCCAGGAGCACTTAGTCCACCTCCGCACTATATTCCAGAGGCTGCAGGACCACGGCCTGATTCTGCACCCGGACAAATGCCAATTCGGCCTGTCAGTGGTAGATTTTGTGGGTCACCGGGTTACATCGGCCGGAGCCACCCCTTTGCCAGCTAAGGTGGAGGCGGTCCGCTCTTTTCCACGTCCTACTACCATCAAGGGATTGCAGGAATTCGTAGGCATGGTGAACTTTTATCACCGGTTCGTGCCTGCAGCAGCTCGGGTCATGCGCCCCCTTTTTCTATGCCTCGCGGGTAACCCCGCAGAGTTGGTATGGTCCGCATCTGCAGAGACGGCTTTTGTCGCGGTCAAACAGGCCCTCGCCAAAGCCACCATGCTGGTGCACCCGCGCTCCTCCGCCCCCACGGCGCTGACGGTGGACGCCTCAGACGTGGCGGTGGGTGGGGTTTTGGAGCAGCAGGACGAAGGTCAATGGCAGCCCCTGGCGTTTTTCAGCCAGCAGCTCTCGCGAGCCGAGCTCAAATATAGTGCGTTTGATAGGGAGCTATTTTTTGGAAGGCCGTTGTTTTGTGGCCTACACGGATCACAAACCTCTGACATTCGCTTTTGCTAAGGTTTCTGATCCGTGGTCGGCTCGCCAGCAGCGGCACCTCACCCTAATTTCGGAGTTTACCACCGATGTCCGTCATATTGCGGGTAGGCTTAATACTGTTTCTGATGCCCTGTCCCGGCCGGCCATTCCCTCCATGCCGTGGTAGGCGGACAGGTGGATTTCCAGGAGCTAGCGGAGGCTCAGCGCCTGGAAAAAACGGCCGAGGTGTACGGCTCCACAGCCTCGGGACTGCGTTTGGAGCAGGTGGCGTGTGGCCCCACAGGTACCAAGTTGTGGTGTGACGTTTCCCTTTCACGCCCTCGCCCGGTGGTGCCTGCCGCCCTGCGGCGTAATGTTTTTGATGCCATTCACGGCCTGGCACATCCGTCTATCAGGGCGACTTCGGCCATGGTGGCCGCCCGGTTTGTCTGGCACGGCCTGCAGAAGCAGGTGGCAGCCTGGGCACGGGCCTGTATTCCGTGCCAAACCTCCAAAGTTCATCGCCATGTCCAGCCCCCATACCAGAGTTTCGAGGTGCCCCCAGTCCGTTTTTTCCACATCCACGTGGATTTGGTGGGTCCATTGCCTTATTCCCGGGGTTATACTCATCTGCTGACGGTGGTGGATCGGTTTACACGTTGGCCGGAGGCGCTCCTATTGTCGGACACCTCGGCGGCCTCCTGTGCACGGGCCCTGGCGTTGCATTGGGTGGCCCGTTTCGGCGTACCGGCTATCATCACCACAGATCGGGGAGCCCAGTTCACCTCCTCCCTCTGGGCCACGCTGGCACAGTTGTATGGGTCTCGCTTACAGCAGACCACCGCCTACCATCCCCAATCCAACGGGATGGTAGAGCGCTTCCATCGGCAGCTTAAGGCGTCCCTCTGTGCCCGGCTGACCGGCCACGATTGGGCTGACCAGCTGCCTTGGGTCCTCCTCGGCATTCGTACGGCCCCGAAGGCCGAGCTAGGCACATCCTCGGCCGAACTCGTCTACGGTTCGCCCCTGCGGGTACCAGGTGACATCCTCCCTTCCGCCCCCGCTTTGCCACCACCCGTTACGTCGGTGTTGGGTTCCCTCCGGGCACGGGTAGGTTCTCTGGCTCCAGTCCCGACCTCCTGGCACGGAAGCACGGCGGTCCACGTCCCGTCGGACTTGCGGGACTGTGATTTCGTGTTCCTGCGGAAAGATTCCCACCGCCCCCCTCTTCAGCCGGTTTATCAGGGCCCGTTTCTGGTACTTAAGAGAGGGGCTGTCACTTTTACCTTACAGGTGGGTAATCGCCAGGAACTCGTTTCCGTATCCCGGCTCAAGCCGGCCCATTTGGACCAGGACCTCCCTGTGTCGGTGGCCCAGCCGCCGCGCAGGGTCCGGCCTATGGCCGCCCCCCTGGTGCCGCCAGCGGCGCCTTGGTTGCCACCCCTCAGCCCCCCGCCGCCTATGGTTGTGCCCGGGCCCCCGTTCCCGATCAAGCGCTCTCCGTCGCCTACGCCCTCCACATCCATGGCCCCTCCATCGCCTCCGGCAGCGGCGGCCTTCCCGCCTCCCGTCACATTGGCGGTATCGGGTTCCCCCCTCCGTACGCGTTCCGGGAGGGAGGTCCGGGCACCCGTGAGGTACGGTTTCGAGGGTTCTGGGGGGGGTCATGTAGGGACATACGGATTAGCGGGGGGGTCTCGAACCCTCGGTTGGGCTAACGAGGCACGAGATGCGGGAGCACGGGATATAGTTGTGTCTGGCGACCAGCTGGAAAGATGAGATTAGATTATTATACCTAGTTAAGTAGTGTGTGTCCAAAAGCTGCAGTCTTTTGCAAATACCTTCGAATAAAGACTTGAACAAAGACGCTCGTTGTGGACTCACTACATTAGTATCATTAAAATGCATAATTCAGGTTAAATTTGTCATTGAGTGTTAGAATTTATTGCTACTTTCATCCTTTTATAATTATTGGGCTCGGTTACGATTGAGATACAGTTAAATGGTGAATGGTATGCTGTCGGTTTACAAATCCTACCTTTGTTGTAATGTGGAACATAAAATGGCTTGCTGGATCACCACGCCGGATGGGTGATGTATATAGTGTGGGATCTTAAAAGACTCACAGTTCCACAAAGCATCCACAGAGAATGTAGTTGGAGTCATGGAGTTATACCGTAAAGAGAATGCAAGCAATGCACAATGCGCTGGTGGAACCCAGCGGGTCAGGCAGAATCTGGGGAGAGAATGGACAGATAGGGGACCTTGTCCAGACTCTGAAGATTTAACTATGAAATTATTTCTTCAGACTCTGAAGAAGGGTCCCAACCCCACACATTGCCTGTCCGTTCCCTACACAGGTACCACCTGACTCGCGCTGTGTTCCTCCAGGACTTTGTGCATTGCTCACGATTGCAGCATCCACAGTTGCTGGAGAATACAGATGGAGTTATATCGTAAAGAAGCTGGTCTTATGATGCACCGAACCCTGGGCATTTTTAATCCTACATTAATCCCATTTTTTAATTCTCTCCGCATTCCCATCAGTTCCCCAGATTCTCCAATTTACCCACACAGGAGGGGACATTTCCAGCGGCTAATCTCCCAACTCGTGGGTCGAAATAGAGTCCCAAGATTGAACCCGACTCTTTGACACTGTAAAGGAGCGTTACTGTGCTGCCCATTGCTAAGTGCCTGTGCTTTATAACCAAGCTCGGGCACAGTTTTCTTTGCTATAACTTACTGCCATTGCCATGTATTATGCCAAGCATAGTGTTTCAGTTCGTTAACATTTGTGAATAACTGGGTGTGATCAGCATTGACTAAGGAATGCATGTTTTCACGATTGATTCATTGATTGGAAGATACAGCATGGAAACAGACCCGTTGGCCTACCAAGTCCACGCCGACTATATATTCACACTGAGTCTATGTTATCCCTGCACTCCGTACGCACTAAAGGCAATTTTACAGAGGCTAATTAACCTCTGGACCTGCACGTCTTTTTGGATGTGGGAGGAAACCGGAGCACCCGGAGGAAACCCACACAGTCACAGGGAGAATGCGCATGCTCCGCACAGGCAGCGCCTGAGGTCAGAATCGAACCTGGGTCTCTGGCGCCGTGAGGCAGCGTCCGTACCAGCTGTGGCACTGTGCCGCTGAGCCCACAAGAACACGTGCAGATGAACATGTTAACACAGTATGTCTGTCCGAACCTGAAATCCTAGAATAGACAGTGTTTTTCATCAGAGACTCAAGGTCAAAAAACACAATTGGTGCACCAAGAACACTCTGTCCTGCAGAACAAGGAGTCGCATACTGAAGTGTGGGGGGAATGCAAGAAAAATCCTGTGAAGTTATTGTTCGAGGCGGTCCTAACAGCCGAAAAGTGGTTTCTTTGTAACTGGGTAACCTTCAGAGCAAATAGGTCACAGTGGACATCTGGAATCTGGAGTGAAATACTTGTTCCAGATCTTTGCTAGGGTCAGGCAGGCTGTGTGGTTTGCTCAGGAATAGGTAAACGACATGTCTATATGAAACATGCTACCTTTCATTAAGTGAGTCCAATGTGTACATTTTGGGCACTTCTTCACGCTGTTTAATGTAAATTTTACCTCCATTTGGCAGCTCGGACTGGACCGCATTCCTCCTCAAATTCTCATTTTTGGAACAACATTTTACTTCGCACTTCAAAGGCTAGACCTTTGATCAGCAAAGTTCCTCTGTTCACGCTACATTCCTGCAACACATTTTTTGTTTTTGTAGAGAGTAACTCTTTAGTATGTGTACAGTAAATATTTACACAGAAATTGAAAATCGAAAAACCTGCAGACGCTGGGAATGTAAAGTATAAACAAAAAGGAATGCTCCGGTTTCCTTCCACATTCAAAAGATGTGGACGTTGTAGATTAATTGTCCACTGTAAATTTACCCTTGTGTGTAGGAGAGGGGTTGAAACTGGAGGGACCCGATGGACTTGCCGGGATAGCAATAAAAAGGTGGGGTCGATGTAGGATTAGGGTAAATGGGTGCTTGATGGTTTTCACAGATTTGGTGGGCCGAATCCCATATCCCATTTCCATGCTGTGTCTCCCTATGACTTGGCTTTGATAAGGAAGTGAATGTTCTAAATGTAACCCACAAAATTAGTTGCCCAAACTCCTAGTCAAGATATATTTTGGATAAGCAAGATATTTTGGGCGGTACAGGTATGCAGCGATAGAGGGGAGGGGGGTGGAGAGAGGGGGAGAAGGGAAAATAAGGGGGTTGGGGATGGGAGGGGGAGAGGGCGGGAGAGGGGAGGGAGGGGGAATGGGGAGGGGGGAGGGAAGGGAGGAGGGAGGGAGGAGGGGAGGGGGAGGGGAAGGAGAGGGTGCTGCACCAATGCAGGAGAGGTTTGGGCCCAGTGGGTCCACTTGGTCTAGTCTCCTTTAAACTTTGCTTCTCTCACCCTAAAGCTATGCCTTCTAGTATTTAATTTTTCCATCCCTGGGTGAAAGGTTTTGACTGTCTACCCTATTTATGCCTCTCATGATTTGATTTACTTCTATCAGGTTGCTCTGTGAACTCCAGCATTTCATAGAAAACAATCTTGGCCTGTCCAAGCTCTCCTTGTAGCCAATACATCCCAATCCAGACATTCTGGTAAACCTCCTCTGCCCCCTTCCCAAAGCCTCTACATCGAAGACGTGTGGGTTTGTTGGTTAATTGGCTTCTGTAAAATTCCCCAAGTGTGGAGGTAAGTGGTGGAATATGTGGGGAGTCGAAAAAAAATGTAAAGAGTATACAGGTGGATTAGATTAGTGTAGGATTAGTGTAAATGGGTAATGACGGTTAGTGTGAACTCAGTGGGCCAAAGAGCTGTGTATCACTATTTCCCCAGTCTCATGCGTTTGAGGCAGCAGAAGTTATGAAGCTGCTTCTGCTGTCTCTGTTTGTTGTCGTTCGCCTGACTGAGGTCAGTTGACAGGGCTCGCCACGGGGAGTGAAGAATATTTCCCCAGTAATATTAGACCAAGCAGGGAAAGTACTGAAAACAGAGACCAATTGTGCCTTGCAGATGATTCAAATGAAACTGCTTTCCCGCACAACAAATCCTTTATAATCACAATCCATTAGTCTTCACCAAACATCTGAACAGACATTCCCTTAAACACTTGCATTATTCTTAGACCCTGCGGAGTGTAGCTAATGGTCAACATGTTTAACAGCCCATGATACTGTTTGTAATGCTTTATTAACTTGCTTGCTCGCTTCCTCTGTTCATCTGACAGACCAATATTTTGAAATGCATTTATTTGATGTGGATGTTACCTCCGGGTGCCCTAGTTCTCTCCCACATCCCAAAGACGTGCAAGTTGATGTTAACTGGACGCTATACATCGCCCAAGTGCGTGGGAGTGCGGTAATATTTAAAGGGGGGAGGGGGAGGGGATTGATGGGAATGTGGGGAGGATAAAATGGGGATTATTGTAGGATTAACGTAAATGGTTGTTTGAGGGGCTGCGTAGACTTGATGGGCCGAATGACCTGTTTCCATGATGTATCACTCTACAGTATATACTATTCCATATTTATTGGAACTGAGAGCAGTTTAATTTTAATAAATCCAGATTCATTTTAATGCTTGAATTTAAATCCACAGTTGCCATGGTGAGATTAGAATCCCTGCCTCTGACATAATGATCCAGCACTCTAGCTACTGGTTCAGTATAGATAGAACATAACACATGAACAGTACAGCTCAGGAACAGGCCCTGTGGCCCACAATGTCTGTGCCAAACATGATGCTGAATTAAATTAATCTCCCCTGCCTGCACGTGATCTACATATTTCCATTCTCTGCATTTCTAACACCCTCTTAAGCAGCGCTTTTATGTTTGCTTCCACCACCACCTCTTGCAGCCCGTTCCAGGCACTCACCACCTTCGGTCTAAAAAACTTGTCCTGTAAATAAATTTGGCCCTCTCACCTTAAAGCTATGCAGGTGAGAGGGAAATATCTTTGACATTTTCACACCAGGATAAAGGTTGTGACTATCTTATCTATTAGGGTTGCCAACTGTCCTGTATTAGCCGGGACATCCCATATTTAGGGCTAAATTGGTTTGTCCCGCACGGGACTGCCCTTGTCCCGTATTAGGCCCGGGGTGGGGGGGGGCGCTGTAGGCCTGGACGCTGTAGGCCCCGACATTGTAGGTCCCAACAGTTTAGTTCCTGACACTCTAGGTTTTCGACATTTTAGCTCCAGACAGTCTAGGTCCGGAGGCCCGGGCGCCTCCCTAACTGAGGTTGCATAGCAACCCACCTCCCGGCCCGGGCGGCCATCATTGGTGGAGCGGAAGCACATGGCCGCTGGCTGGGTGAGGTCACATGGGGCAGGGGGCAGTGACGTCACCTTGACCCGTATTTGGGAGTGAGATAGTTGGCACCCCTACTATCTATGCCTCATAATTTTATAAACGTTTATTAGGTCATCCCCCTGAGCCTTTGCCATTCCGGAGCAAACAATCCATCTTTGTCCAACCTCATCTTACAGCTAATACCATCTGATACCGGTAACATTCTGGCAAACCTCTTCCGCACCCTCGCTAACGCCTCCACATCCTTCCTGTAAATGGTCGACCAGAATTGCATGCAATACTTCAAATGCAGTCTAACCAAAGTCCTATAAAACTGCATCGTGACTTCCTGACTCTTGTACTCAATGCCTTGGCCGCTTAAGGCAAGCAAAGCATACATCATTAGACTTTAGAATTTAGACTTTAGAGATACAGCCCGGAAACAAGCCCTTCGGTCCATCGAGACCATGCTAACCAGCGATCACTCTGCACACTAACACTATCCTAAACTATAGGGACAAGTTACAATTATACTGAAGCCAATTAACCTACAAACCTGAGATAGACACAAAATGCTGGAGTAACTCAGCTGGTCAGGCAGCATCTCTGGAGAAAAGGAATGGGTGAATATGGTAAAGCATACCTTTAGTTTCACTCTCCCTGACACTCAGTCTGATGAAGGGTCGCAACCCAAAACAACACCTATTCCTTTTCTCCAGAGATGCTACCTGGCCCGCTGAGTTACTCCAGCATTTTGTTTATCTTTGGTGTAAACCAGAATCTGCAGTTCCTTCCTACACAACCTGTACGTTTTTAGAGAGTGGGAGGAAACCGGAGCACCCAGAGAAAACTTATGCACCCAAAGGGAGAATGTACAAAGTCCTGCAGACAGCACCCACAGTCAGGATCGATCCAGGGTCTCTGGCTCTGTAAGGCAGCAACTCTACCGCTGCGCCACTGATCATATTTATTCCTGAAGAATGTTCATTCCTTTGCAACGTCAGCATGGGTGGTTGCTTTCAAGTAAAGCTTTTTTTGTTGTTGCAAAATTGTCGGGGAGATGGGTGAATGCAAAGTCTTCCCATCCCTTTGGATGGTTGTGTTTGCAGATGGAATATCAATTTGTTTTAAATAGAAAAGGATTAGCACCGCAGTTTCACAACATAACTCAGGCTGGTTCTTTAGGTGAGAGACAATTAGTGAGAGAAGCTGGAAACCACATAAATGTTAATGTCCATTTTGGCACTCTTGTTATAGAACAGAGAAACAAGAGTCCAGACACTGGCCAGGCTCACTGTAACTCCAACCTGCTGCCATTGCTAGAACAGCAGGCCTTTACGACTAAGATAATTCTCAACATCTTTAACAACTTTGGACTTGACCCATACAAAATAACGCCAGAAAAGTGGCGACTCTTGTGTATTGCCTCAGTGTTATCTAATTTTCCTACACTCTTGTACTTAAGTATGAATGTGCCTATGTATAGTAAGATTTTTACTAAACCATTTGCACTTAGTCCAGGCATTATGTTCGGCACAGACATTGTGGGGCAAAGATCCTGAGTGGACGAGAAAGTGGGATAACATAGAACTTGTGTGAATGGGTGATCAGAAAAAGACACGTGCTGGAGTAACTTAGCAGGTCAGGCAGCATCTCTGGAGAACATCGGATAGCTGACGTTTTGTGTTGGGAACCTTCTTCAGACAGATGGTGAGGGTGGGGCAGGAAAGAAAGCTGGAAGAGAGGAGGGGCAGAACAAAACATTTGCAGGCAATAGGTGGACACTGGTGAGGTGGGTTTTTGATATACCTTGTCGTGCCTCTGGTGAGGGCAGGAACAGAGAGATCGGGGATATGAATGTATGGCTGAGGGGCTGGTGCAGGGAGCAGGGATTTAGATTTCTGGACCACTGGGATCTCTTCCGGGGTAGGGGTGACCTGTACAAAAGGGACGGGTTACACCTTAACAGCAGGGGGACCAACATTCTGGCAGGCAGTTTTGCTAGCGCTACAAGCGTGGCTTTAAACTAAGTAGTGGGGGGAGGGGTTGACAAACTGGGAATATGGAGATGGAGTTAAAGGGGAAGCAAATACAGGAGAAACTGTAAAGGACTCTCGTATGAATGGGAAGGGAAGTTCTAGAAGGGATATGAGAGTAAGGTCAGGGCCAATTGTGACTGGTGTGAGAGGGGAGGTAAATGCCGAAGTTAAAGTGTTGTATTTAAATGCGCGAAGTATAAGAAATAAAGTGGATGAGCTTGAGGCTCAGTTAGACATTGGCAACTATGATGTTGTGGGAATCACTGAGACATGGCTACAAGAGGACCAGGGCTGGGAGCTGAATATTCAGGGGTACACAACGTACAGAAAAAACAGGCAGGTGGGGAGAGGGGGCGGGGTAGCTCTGTTGGTAAGGAATGATATTCACTCCCTTGCAAGGAGTGACATAGAATCAGGAGATGTAGAATCAGTATGGATAGAGATGAGGAATTGTAAGGGTAAAAAGACCCTAATGGGAGTCATCTACAGGCCCCCAAGCAGTAGCCTCGACATAGGGTGCAAGTTGAATCAGGAGCTAAAATTGGCATGTCACAAATGTAATGCTACGGTGGTCATGGGAGATTTCAACATGCAGGTAGACTGGGAAAATCAGGTTGGTAATGGACCCCAGGAAAGAGAGTTTGTGGAGTGCCTCCGAGATGGATTCTTAGAACAGCTTGTACTGGAGCCTACCAGGGAGAAGGCAATTCTGGATTTAGTGTTATGTAATGAACCTGACCTGATAAGGGGACTCGAGGTAAATGAGCCTTTAGGAGGCAGTGACCACAATATGATAAGTTTTACTCTACAAATTGAGAGGGAGAAGTGAAAATCGGAGGTGTCAGTTTTACAGTATCACAAAGGGGATTACAGAGGCATGAGGCAGGAGTTGGCCAAAATTGACTGGAAGGAGGCCCTAGCAGGAAAGACTGTGGAACAGCAATGGCAGGTATTCCTGGGATTAATGCAGAAGTTGCAGGATCAATTTATCCCAAAGAGGAGGAAAGATTCTAAGGGGAGTAAGAGGCACCCGTGGCTGACAAGGGAAGTCAAGGACAGCATAAAAATAAAAGGGAAGAAGTATAACATAGCAAAGAAGAGTGGGAAGCCAGAGGATTGGGACTCTTTTAAAGAGCAACAGAAGATAACTAAAAAGGCAATACGGGGAGAAAAGATGAGGTACGAGGGTAAACTAGCCAATAATATAAAGGAGGATAGTAAAAGCTTTTTTAGGTATGTGAAGAGGAAAGAATTAGTCAAGGCCTGGCCGCGGCACTTTCCATCGCCCGGTGGGGGCTCAGGACCTTCATCGGCCTGCTCGACTCAGCCCTGGGACTTTCCATCGCCCGGTGGGGCTTCAAAAGTCGGGAGCCTCGATCGCCTCGTGGCACCACGGGAGAAGAATGAGGAGGAGATAAGACTTTTCTTTGCCTTCCATCACAGTGAGGGTGTGCCTGGAGCAATCACTGTGATGGCTGTTTGTGTTAAAAATTGTAATTGTGTGTCTTGTGTTCTATATTGTCTACTGCCGGACCCTGACGTGAGAGGACGCTGGCGCTATTTGTTCGCCGCTTCTCCGTCAGGACAGTTCGTTGGTTTGTTTTTATGTCTTGACTGTTTTTGTAAAGCGTCTTTGAGCATTTGGAAAAGCGCTATATAAAATAAATGTTTATTATTATTATTATTATTATAAGGCAAATGTGGGTCCCTTGAAGACAGAAGCAGGGGAATTTATTATGGGGAACAAGGAAATGGCAGACAAGTTGAACCGGTACTTTGGATCTGTCTTCACTGAGGAGGATACAAACAATCTCCCAGATGTTCTAGTGGCCAGAGATCCTAGGGTGACAGAGGAACTGGAGGAAATCCACATTAGGCAGGAAAAAGTTTTGGGTAGACTAATGGGACTCAAGGCTGATAAATCCCCAGGGCCTGATGGTCTGCATCCCAGGGTGCTTAAGGAGGTGGCTCTAGAAATTGTGGACGCATTAGTGATTATTTTCCAATGTTCTATAGATTCCGGGTCAGTTCCTGTGGATTGGAGGGTAGCTAATGTTATCCCTCTTTCAAGAAAGGAGGGAGAGAGAAAACGGGAAATTATAGACCAGTTAGTCTGACATCAGTGGTGGGGAAGATGCTGGAGTCAATTATAAAAGACGAAATTGCGGAGCATTTGGATCGCAGTAACAGGATCGTTCCGAGTCAGCATGGATTTACAAAGAGGAAATCGTGCTTGACTAATCTACTGGAATTTTTTGAGGATGTAACTAGGAAAATTGACAGGGGAGAGCCGGTGGATGTGGTGTACTTCGACTTTCAGAAAGCCTTCGACAAGGTCCCACATAGGAGATTGGTGGGCAAAATTAGAGCACATGGTATTGGAGGTAGGGTACTGACATGGATAGAAAGTTGGTTGACAGACAGAAAGCAAAGAGTGGGGATAAATGGGTCCCTTTCAGAATGGCAGGCAGTGACTAGTGGGGTACCGCAAGGCTCGGTGTTGGGACCGCAGCTATTTACAATATACATCAATGACTTGGATGAAGGGATTAAAAGTACCATTAGCAAATTTGCCGATGATACAAAGCTAGGTGGCAGTGTGAACTGTGAGGAAGATGCTATGAGGTTGTAGGGTGACTTGGACAGGTTGTGTGAGTGGGAGGATGCATGGCAGATGCAGTTTAATGTAGACAAGTGTGAGATTATCCACTTTGGTGGTAAGAATAGGAAGGCAGATTATTATTTGAATGGTGTCAAGTTAGGAAAAGGGGACGTACAACGTGATCTGGGTGTCTTAGTGCATCAGTCACTGAAAGGAAGCATGCAGGTACAGCAGGCAGTGCAGAAAGCCAATGGAATGTTGGCCTTCATAACAAGAGGAGTTGAGTATAGGAGCAAAGAGGTCCTTCTGCAGTTGTACAGGGCCCTAGTGAGACCGCACCTGTGTGCAGTTTTGGTCTCCAAATTTGAGGAAGGATATTCTTGCTATTGAGGGCGTGCAGCGTAGGTTTACTACGTTAATTCCCGGAATGGCGGGACTGTCATATGTTAAAAGACTGGAGCGACTAGGTTTGTATACACTGGAATTTAGAAGGATGAGAGGGGATCTTATCGAAACGTATAAGATTATTAAGGGGTTGTACATGTTAGAGGCAGGAAACATGTTCCCAATGTTGGGGGAGTCCAGAACCAGGGGCCACAGTTTAAGAATAAGGGGTAGGCCATTTAGAACAGAGATGAGGAAAAACTTTTTTAGTCAGAGAGTTGTGAATCTGTGGAATTCTCTGAATACATTCAAGAGAGAGCTAGATAGAGCTCTTAAGGATAGCAGAGTCAGGGGGTATGGGGAGAAAGCACGAACGGGGTACTGATTGAGAATGATCAGCCATGATCACATTGAATGGCGGTGCTGGCTCGAAGGGCCGAATGGCCTACTCCTGCACCTATTGTCTATTGTCTCCTCTCTTCCCGCTTTCTTCCTCTCTCGCCACAATCAGTCTGTAGAAGGGTCCAAACCTGAAACGTCAGTTATTCATATACTTCAGGGATGCTGCCTCACCTGCTGAGTTACTCCAGTACTTTGCGTCTTTTTTTTTGTAAACCAGCATCTGCAGTTGCTTGTTTTTACAAGAACGGTTGATCAATGGTTAGCGTGGACACGGTGGGCCGAAGGGCCTGTCTCCATGCTGTATCTCTAACACCAGAAACTAAAACTAAACAGGTGTAATGTATTCCCATGTATGTAGTCAGTAAAGTGAGAGACAGTAGCTTTCTTATCAAAACTGGTCGAAACCCTCCAATCCAGCAAAACCCAGGTCCAACATGTTTTGAATCTGTAGCACTGATCTGTACTAAGTAACTAATTCTAACTGAGATAAAAAATTAACAAAGGTCTGTAATAATCAATAGGTAATTAACCTACCAATGTGACTTTCACAATCTCAGCCGACCGTGTTTTTGACTGAGTGAATCGTTTGCTTACGGATTGTTCTCGGAACTCTGGCGGAACACCTGGAACAACTAAAATGACTATATACAGGTTTCCCGCTAAGAGGAAGATAATCGGGGAGATGCCTTCCGTGGTCTGCCACCGGTTAAGTCCCAAGAGCACCAGACAAGAGTGTTTCATTTTCTCAAGCAGGATTCTTTCTGAGGCTGAGATAATAATAATTCATTTATGGAATCTGCCATCTTGTCCCTCTGTAGCCCGCAACATTTTGTTGTCATTTTGTTTATGAACAACAGGTGGCGCAGCGGTAGAGTCGCTGCCTCACAGCGCCAGAGACCCCGGTTCGGTCCTGACTATGGTGCTATCTGTACCAAGTTTGGACGTTCTCCCTGTTTCCCCCTTGTTCCCCCGGTTTCCTCCCACACTCCAAAGACGTAAATGTTTGTAGATTAATTTGGCTTAATTGCTTTCGGTTTGTAAATTGTCCCTAGTATGTAGGATAGTGCTGCTAATGTATGGGGATCACTGGTTGGCGCGGATTCAGTGGGCCGAAGGGCCTGTTTCCATGCTGCATCTCTAAACTAAATTGGAAGGAGGCCATTCGGCCTATCGTATCCATGCTGCTCTCCATTAATTGCATTCCCTCACTTTCTTTTCCCTATAACCCATTATCTTTCTCATGCCCCATTCATTCCCTTCCACAAACTCCTACTATTCACCTGAACGAGGGACAATTTACGGCGGCCAACTAACCAGCAGGTATCTGGGAGAAAATCAGGGCACCCAGCGCAAACACACGCGTTTGCAGGGAGAGCGTGCAAACTCCACATTGGCAAAAAAAAGACACAAAATGTTGGAATAACTCAGCGGGTCAAGCAGCATATCTGGAGAACATGGACAGGCGACGTTTTGGGTCAAGACCCTTCGTCATACTGATTGTAGTAGTGGGGAGAAAGCTGGAAGAGAGGTGGGGATGATGCAAAGCTTGGCAAGTGATAGGTGGATGCAGGTGAGGTTGACTGGCAAGTGGTTGGACTAAGGCCCGAGATGAAAAGACAGAATGTGAGATGCAAGGAGATATGGGTAGAAGAGGCACAAAACGTGAAGCCAGAGGAAGGAATATTTGAGGAAGGGGACAGGGAGAAGTGGGGTGGGTGAACTAGGTGTGCATCCAGGTCAGGCACAAGGAGCAGAAGGAGAAAATGTTGGGGGGAGGTGTTTGTAGGTTACTTACCTAAAATTGCAGAATTGGTTGTTCAAGGGAGGTGCCGTTGCAATCTGGCGGGTTGACCTCTCCCGTGCTGAGACAAGACGCCAGCTCTCTGACCCCACAGATGAACACCAGGCAATCATCTCCCAGACTGTTTCTGATCTCATTGCCTCTGGTGATCTCCCCTCCACAGCCTCCAACCTTATTGTCCCCCAGCCCTTCACTGCCCTCTTCTATCTTCTTTCCAAAATGCATAACAGGACTGCCTCGGCAGACCCATTGTCTCTATCTACTACTGCCCCACTGAACTCATCTCCACATACCTCGATTTCATTGTATCCTCCCTTGTCCAGTCCTTTCCCACCTGTGTCCAAGACGCCTCACAAGCACTTCGACTCTTTAAAAAATGTCCGATGAGAGGTTTCGACCTGAAACGTCACCCATCCATGTTCTTCAGAGATGCTGCTTGACCTGCTGCGTTACTTACTCCTGCACATTTGTCCTTACCCAAGTAGGATTTTTTGTAATCCAACATCTGTAGTTCCACGGAGGTCGGGATCAAATCCGAGTTAATAGACTTTAGACTAACGCGCGGAAACAGGCCCTTCGGCCCACTGAGTCCATGCCAACCGGCGATCACCCCGTGCACTACCACAATCCTACACACTAGGGACAATTTACAATCTTTACTGAAGCCAATTAACCTACAAGCCTGCACGTTTTTGGTGCGTGGAAGGAAGCTGGAGCATCCAGAGTAAACCCAGGTTGTCACAGGGAGAACGTACAAACTCCATACAGACAGCACCCGAGGTCAGGATCGAACATGGATGCTGGCATTGGAAGATGTCGCCGCTGCGGCTTGCCTGCAGTCCGTCTGTCTTTTGTGTTTTTTGTTGTTTTTGTATGAATTGTAGTTTTAATATGGTTCAGTGTTTGTATGTTATGTGGGGGGGAGGGGGTGGGAGGGAACGGGAACTGTAAAAAAAATCTCTCTCCCGAACGGAGACACGAACTTGTTTCCGTGTCGTGTCTCCGTTCCCGCTGCGGCCTACCACCGGCCATGCACCTGGGACCACCTGGGGCTCTGGTTCGCAGAGCCCGCGGCCCGGACTCACCACCTGCGGCGCTGGCCGCCTTCGGATGCTGCGGGAGCGGCTGCGACTCGTCTCCGGAGGTTCCGGAGCGGGCTGCGTGGACGTCGGAAGCCCGCAGGCCCCTGGGTGGGGGCCGACATCGGGAGCTCCGGCAGAGGCAGCGTGTTCGCCCGCCCCGAATCGCGGGGCTTGGGTCGGCCCGCCGTGGACTTTTCACCGTCCGGCGCGGCCTGGAATAGGCCGTGGACCTTTCACCGTCCGGCGCGGCGCTCCAATGTCGGGAGCCCCGACCGCCCCGACGTGGCAACTACAACAGCCTGACCTCGGGAGAAGACGGCAGGGAAGAGAAAAGACATTCTGGCCTTCCATCACAGTGAGAAGGGACTGGAGGAGACTCACTGTGATGGATGTTTCTTTTGTTTGGTGTTAGTGTATGATTGTATGTGTTATTGCATTTTTATTGATTATTCTTATTGGTCTTAATGTTTCAACTGCGGGTAATGTTTCATTTCACTACACATTTATGTGTATGTGACAAATAAACGACTATTGACTATTGATTGACTACCTGTTGCTCTCCTCTGCCGTCCCTGACCTTGTGGGACGTCTCTTTGACGTTTCCCCCGTGGTGGATAGAGGACATGAAAAGTGGAAGCAAATACCAACCTTGTAAAAATATGCACAGAATAAGGAAGTATAGGTAGAGGAACTGCACAGGATACAGAGAAGTCTCCGAGCGAACAATAACACCTGAGACCGTCAACAATGGGTCTGACCTTTTGAAACTTGAGCGCAAACATTCCCGGTTGAAACCGCAGGCTGAGGAACTGCAACTGAACTGAACCAAAATCTTTCTGATGAAAACATCACAAACAGGTCTTTGACATTGCTGTGTTTAATTGCAAGACTGGCTCTGGTTAAATCTGCAGCTCGTGCAGTTATTTGTGCAAATATGTTTTGTTTAGTTTCGTTTATTGTCATGTGTACCGAGGTACAGTGAAAAGGTTTTGTTGTGCGCTATCAATCAATATCAATATCAATAGTCATTTATTTGTCACATACACATAAATGTGTAGTGAAATGAAAAATTACCCGCAGTTCAACAATAAGACCAATAAGAATAATCAATAAAAATGCAATAACACATCCAATCATAAACCAACACCAAACAAAAGTCAGCAGCAAGACTATACATGATTACAATCGACCCATCCACAGTGCACAGTTAATTGATAAAGGGAATAATGTTCGGTGCAACGTTTAGTTAACGTTTATGTGTCCACAGTTATCATTCATGTATGGCAAGCAACAGGGAATCTCATGAGATTTGATCAGTACGGCTAACTCTGTTAGTTTGCAATATATAGTAGATATACACCAAATGCTAGAGTAACTCAGTGGGACAGGCAGCATCTCTGGACAGAAGGAATGGGTCGAGTTTTGGGTCGAGACCCTTCTTCAGACTGAGAGCCAGGGGAGAGGGAGTCACAGAGATAAGGAAGTGTAAGGTGTGAAAACAAGATATCAAAAGAGATGTTGATTAAGGAAAATGTAGAATAGATGATTGTTAGCTAGGTGAAGGTGACAACAAAGCAAACAGAGATCAAATGTAATCAGGACAGTCAGACTGGTCGGAGAACTGGGAAGGGGGAGGGATGGAGAGAGAGGGAAAGCAAGGGTTACTTGAAGTTAGAGAAGTCAATATTCATACCGCTGGGGTGTTAGCTGCCCAAGCGAAATATGAGGTGCTTCTTGTAATGGGTGGTAGGAAGCAATAGTAGTGATTTTAAATCCCACTTAATATGTTTGTAAGATTGCACAAAAAAGATGAACAGTGACAAGGTGATTTGTGTAGGAAGGAACAGTAGATGCTGGTTTACACAACTCAGTGGGACAGGCAGCATCTCTAGAGAAAAGGAATGGGTGACGTTTCGGGTTGAGACTGAAGAAGGGTCTTGACCCGAAACGTCACCTTTTCCTTCTCTCTATAGATGCTGCCTGTGCCACTGAGTTACTCCAGCATTGTGTGTCTATCTTCAGCGATGAGGGGTCTGACTCACTTGGCCTTGACATGCGTAAAAGACGTTTGTGGCATCAAGCAAAAATGTATTTACCTTTAGGTTTTAAGTCAACAGATAAACCTGGCACCTGATGTACTCCTCTGCATGCATCTATTCGGTGCTGGGATTTGCTAATGTGGGCGTTGCAATTCTCTAATTCCTCACAAAAACCATAATTCTTCACATGAGCTCCTGCAGTGAGTGTTGCCAAGGTAACAGGCTGTTAGAGGCAACTCAGCATAGCCTGTTCCAGCCTCTTGCCTATTTACAAATACACTGAATTTTACTGGTAGTAATCACTCCATAAGATGTATTTTTTTTTCTTTATCCTTCTAAAGGGGCCCCTAATACAATCCTGGATGTGATCAATTTATGAATTGTTTGCTTCCTGGCCCAAGTGGTTCAACGTTACACAAGATGGTGGATTTAATTTACTAAAGAGAGAGTGACTCAAAACCACTAGTGAATAGATAAAAGTATTTAAAGGTGATGTCAACCACTCGAATTTCTCGATTTTAATAGACATTGTGAGTAAATGAAGCTTAATCAAAATCATCTTTACATTACTTTAGACTTTACTGTAGAGATACAGCATGGAAACAGGCCCTTCGGCCCACTGAGCCCGCACCGACCATCGATCACCCCATTTGCCAACACTATCCTACACACGAGAGACAATTTACAATTCTTCCGAAGCCAATTAACCTACAAACCTGTATGCCTTTGGAGTGTGGGAGGGAACCGGAGCACCCAGAGAAAACCCACACGGTCACAGAAAGAACGCACAAACACTGTACAGACAGCACCTGTAGTCAGGATCGAAACCGAGCCTCTAGGGGATACTCTGTCCAATTAAAGCCATGTCAGTCAATGTTTACTTGTAAGGGTTACTTTCCTTATTCAACAGGTGGGTTGGGTGGTGGCGAAGGTACATCGGTCTTCATCAGTCAGAGTATTGACTATAGAAATTGGGATGTTATGTTAAAATCTACAAGACATTGGTGAGATCCCATTTGGAATATTGTGTTCAGTTCAGGTCACACTGCTCTGGGGAGGATGTTAATAAGCTGGAGTACAGAGAATAGTTATGATGATGTTGCCAGGGCATGAGGGGCTGAACTACATTTGGGCAGGCCAGGATTTTATTCCTTGGAGTGTAGGAGGTTGAATGGTGATCTTAGAGCGGTGTATAAAATCATGAGGCGAATAGATAGGGTGAATGCATGAGTCTTTTACCCAGGAAGGGGCAATCAAGAACCGGAGTTAAAGTGAGAGGGGAAAGATTTAATAGGAACCTGAGGAGCAGCTTTTTCACTCGGAGGAGGTAGGAGGTATGGATTGGAAAGGTCTAGAGGAATATGGGCCAAACGTGGGGAAATGGGACTAGGTTAAATGGGGCAAATTAGTCGGCATGGACCTGAATCCATGCTGTATGATTCTCTAACATTTTTCTTCCAAAAGAATCTGCATTTTCTCCACTGCCTGAAACATTGATTCGGGGATGGCAAAGGCGAAGTATTGACAGCAAAGCCAGTCTTCCAACGTTGTTTGGCTCTGCTCATCGAGAAACCATTCTCCAAACTTCAACGCCAGCAGGACACGCTTGACATCCAACCAGTTCTTCAGCACATGTGGCGAGTCTCTGAGCCCAGTCTTCACGCTGAATGCTTTGCTGCAAGGACCCCAAAGTAAGGCTTGTAGGATGCTTTTTGCTTGACGGATACATATTCTCTTGCATGGGTCTGCGCGCAAGAGTAAGTGGGCAAGTTGTTGAAGGCCCTCAGAGTAGGCAGATAGCGGGCAGATTAGGGGCAGGTCGCTAATGCTGTACTCTTCGCCTTTGCTCTGCGTCGGGATGCTCTCGAAGGGATTCGGCATGTGTAGAACTTCATAGATCAGGATGCCCAATTGGAACTCATCCACCATTTTGTACTGGGAGGTGGACATCATTTCTGGAGCTTGTCGGGCAAGGTCAGGGTGGAGCTTCTGATCCACGGCAGTGTTCCTTTGCTTCGCTTTGGAGAAGTTGCTGATTATAAGTCTCGGCAGCTGGAGGTTATCACCTTGGGCCTGGCTTCCTGGATCAGCCACCTGGCTGGGCATCAGCAGCAGCAGGTTTTCTAAGCGAAGATCGCAGTGGACAACGCCCTGGTTTTTCAGGTGTTCCAGCCCCAGGCAGAGCTGCAGAAGAAGAAGGCTTATTTGCCGCTCGTAGACTTCTGCCTGGGACGCGTGTAGCGACGCGGACTCGTTTACAAAGTCTGCCATGGTTTGAAAGGGGGTCTCCTGCATGATGGTCACAAACTGGCGCCTTTTATCGAGCTGGCTCTCTGGGTTGGCTTCAACTGTTTCGGCAGCGGCTCCTGTTTCCACGTCGGAGACTTCAGTCTCTGAAACATCGGCACACAAGACCGCCTCTTCAGTAGGCGAGAGGTTTGTAGGAAGAGTGGCCGTGAAGTGCCCTCTCACCTGTTGTACATTGAAATGGACCGGTAGGCTTTCCTGTACCGAGAGCCCGTCTGGTTCCTTCTCCAGGGATTCTTGGTTCAATGTTTTTGAGATCTGCGATTGACAGAAATAAAAAGTGTGCTGTCAGTCTCGTAATTATTATCTGAAGAAGGGTCCCGACCTGAAACTTTGCCCATCCCAGTCCTTCAGAGAAGCTGCCTGACCCGCTGAGGTACTCCAATGCTTGTGCTTTGCTCATGATTCCAGCTTCTACAGTTCCTTGTTGCTCCTATTTCTTGACTACAGTTCTGCCTTCCAAACCATAATCTCTACCAAACTCATCTCCAAACAATTGGACCTAGAAATCAACACCCACCTCTGGCACTGGATTCTTGACTTCCTGACCCTTAGACCACAATCAGTGAGGATAATTGATAAAATATCCTGCACCATAATTCTCGACATCGGGTCTCTGAAATACCACTATCTTATCTGTCACCAGTGGGCGGCTGTCATCAGGCTACTGAATGGTCCACCCTTAAGTTCAGGTGTCGTCCTGATCTTCCAGCCTACCCCATTGCAGACCCTGGACTTTTTTTTCTGCAACTTTAATGTTATAACCCTGTAACACTATAAGTATCTTCACACTAGTATTTTTCTCTTTGCACTACCTGTGGTACATATGTATGGCCTGATTACACTTGTTTATAGCATGATTTGATTTGACTGGAAGCACACAAACAAAATCTTTTTCATGGTTTATCGGTACACCTGACAATAATAAACCTTTCTACCAGACCCCAAAATATGGCTTGGTGCAATATTATCACCAAATGAAACCATCTCTAAAACAGCAATGAAGTATGTCATGTTAAGGAATAAATGATAAAATATTTATAATTGCATTATAATTTGAGTTTTTTCCAATTTCTTCTGAAAACCATTGTGGCTCTCTATACGAAAGAGTTAAGAACCAATTCCTTGTTTCCTGTATCTGTTTTGATGCAAATGGAGTCACAGCATCAGACAGCATGGAAACAGGCCCTTTAGCCCAACTCATCCATGCTGACCAAGATGCTCCATCTAAGCTAATCCCATTTTACCACGTTTGTCTATTGTGTGATAAGAATGCACTTCCTAAATGTTCAAAATCATCACTTTAGTTTCTTTCATAATAACATTTCTGTTATTACCTCAGAAATGTAGAAAAAAAAGTAATATATTTCAGCAATTTCATTGCTTCCACCTATATTTACTGTACAAATACAGGGAAGAGGCTTCTCGAACCTTTGAATAATTTTTGTACTGACTTGTTTATGCACTAAAATCGAAAGATCTGGATGCAATTTCCCAATGCTTATTGCAAAATTATGGTTTTACCAGTGGAAGGAGATTTCATAATTCATAATAGAATCGAGTTACATAATAACCACTTTAATCAGACATTTATCCAGCTTCTCACATGGTCTGATCATTCCCTCCACAGATGCTGTCTGACCCATTGAATTCTGCCATCAAGTATCTTTGATGCTGTGGTCTACCTTTCAGCACTTATGGGCAATTTATTAAAATATTCAATACAAAACACTACCACACAGTACCGGCCCCTCGGCCCACAACATCAGTGCTGAACAAGCTGTCAAGTTAAATTAATCCCCTCTGCCTGCACATGATCCATATCCCCCCATACCCTGCTTATCCATGTGCCGATGTAAAAGCCTCCTAAACACCACTATCTAATCTGCCTCCACCACCAACCCTGGCAGCGTGTTCCAGGCACACTTCACTCTCTGTGTAAAAAAACATGTCCTGCACATTTCCTTTAAACTTTGCCTCTCTCTCACCTTAAAGCTATGTCCTTTAGTCTTTGACATTTCCTTCCTGGGAATAAAATATCACTGGTCGTAGTTTTTTTTAGGCCAATTCTGGTTATCAACCTTGGCTACTGCACCATACAAGCCGGAAAACTAACCCCTAGCTTGTACCACCTAATAATACGCAGAGGGAGTAGTTAATAATCAGGCCATCAGGGAAGATGTCAAAATATTTCTGTATATTATTCCTTCAATACCTATTTGGAGTATGAATATTTTTTTGTTACTATATTCTAATTTTGTTGGTTTCTGTTATCTCATTCTAGTGTGTGACATTAGGCTGAGATAAATCTGAGGACAATACTGTCACACGATATCATTGCTATTGGTTTATTATTGTCACGTGTAATGAGAAACATTTTGTTTGTGTGCCATCTAACTATATCAGATAACGCTATACATGAATACTATCAAGCCATACACAAGGACAATAGGTAGAGTCAAGAGAAAACTGCCAGAGTTACTGTAAGAGTATAGGTTTTCAGCATTGTAGCTTTACAGTTCCAGAGGGGAAAAAAAAATCTAATGTCCACAATGAGGTAGGTTGGAAGAATGGTTGGAACTACTTCCTAGACCTAGACTGTTCAGAAGACTGATTAACATCGGGGAAGAAACTGTTCCTGAATTTGGTGGTACATGCTTTCAAGCTTTTGTATCTTCTGCTTGCCAGGAGCAGGCAGAAGAAGGGATGAAAATGGTCTATCATTATGTTGGCTGCTTTCTGAGACAGCATGGTGTAGATGGAGTCAATGGTGGGGGACTCTGGCCTGTTTGATATGCTGAGCTACATGCACCACTCACTGCAATTTCTTGCAGCCTTGGGCAGAGCAGTTCCATTCCCGTGGACAGTTTCATATCTCCGTCCATTGCTTTGCAGATTGGTGCTGGTCTACTGATGACTTTACAATCCGAATGCTCAAACAAAAAAAACAATTTACTACACACCAAAACGCAAAGTGCTGGCAGAATTCAATGGGTCAGACAGCATCTGTGGAGGGAATGATCAGACCATGTTTCTTGTTTTAGCTTTAGTATTTAGTTTCAGAGAAACAGCATGGAAACTGGCCCTTCGACCCACCAAATCCACACTGCCCCTTCGATCACCCATTATTACACTAGTTCTATGTTATCCCACTTTCTCATCCACTCCCTACACACTAGGGGCAATTTACAGAGGCCAATTCACCTACACACGCACGTCTTTGGGACATGGGTGATAGCCAGAGGAAACCCACACGGTCAGAGGGGGAACGTGCGAACTCCGCGCACACAGCACTTGAGGTTCGGATCAGACACCGGTAATACCAGTGGAATAGTTTTTTGCAAGTGCTGGTGGCGGGGGGGGGGGGGGGGGGGGTCAACAGATGGCACCACTGTAGTTTCCTGGGCCCATTTCGTGGAAAGATGATCAGCCAGCATAACTGCTGTCAAAGACAGCTGTGTGAGGGAGATACTTGGACCACTGCATTTGTGACAGAAACAAATGAATGACAGAGGCAGCTGGCTACAAACTGTGAAACAATCCCTTGGTACCAGGTTTACTACGTGGAAGTAGGCTTTTCTTTAGTACACAGAGTAACCTTTTAAATGATGACTTCATAAAGTGTCGAACAAAAATGTCAAGTGTTCGCGGGTCATTCACCTTCCACGTTCATAAATCTGAAACATTATCTGTTTCTCCCTTCTGTCCGGAAGTCACGTTTGTGAATTTCATCTTTGGCTTTGGATGTCAGTCCATGTGCAGGGAAGGTATGTGTCGGTAGGAACTGCAGATGCTGGCTTAAACCGAAGATAGACACAAAATGCTGGAGCATCTCAGTGGGGCAGGAGAGAAGGAATGGGTGACATTTCGGGTCGAGACCCTTCTTCAGTCTGAGTTACTCCAGCATTTTGTGTCTATCAGCAGGGAAGGTTTGTTCCGCAGCCACACTCCAGTCTTCTTCTGGAGCTGTACCGCACAGGAACAGGCCCTTCGGGCCACAATATCCGTGTTGAACCTGGTGCAAATTTAACCTGATCTCCTATGACCACACATGATCCATATCCCTCCATTTTCTGCACATCCATGTGCCTATCTAAAACACCATATCGTATCTACCTCCACGACCACCCCTGACAGTGTGTTCCAGGCACCCACCACCCTCTATGTAAAAAAACTTGCCCTGTACATCGCCTTTAAACGTCTGCCCCTCTGACCTTATAGTTATGACCACTAGTCTATTGGCATTTCCACTCTGGGAAAAAAAGGTTCTGACTATCTACCCTATCTATGCCTCTCATAATTCTACAAACTTCTATCAGGGGTCCCCTCAACTCATATGCTCCAGAGAAAACAATCGAACCTCTGTCCAATCTCTCCTTGTAGCTAATACCCTCTAATCCAGGCAGCATTCTGGTAATCCACTTCTGCACCCTCTTCAAAGGCTTCTCATCCCACCTAGAATTGACTTCTCTCTTTCACTCTTCAATTACTTCTTAAATATCCTACCTTTTCCAGTGTTTTACCCCACATGTTTTCTATTGACATTGATCATTTCAGTCCATCGAGTCTATGTCAGTGCATAGAGCAATTACATTGCCCACAAATTTTCCTTGTAAACCTATTCGTCCCAAATTCCTCATCAATAACCCCCCCCCCCCCCCCCACTCCTGCCAGATTCTTCTGCTCACCCACACTGTGTGGGCAATTTAGAGCGGCCAATTTACTTGCTAACCAGGTCAATGAGATGGGGGAGACACCTAGAGTAGAGTCCTAGAGTCAGAGTCACACAGCACGGAAACTGGTCCTTTGGCCCAACGTCTATGCCAACCAAGATGCCCCATCTAAGCTAGTCCCATTTCCCTGGGTTTTTTAACTGTGTGCTCTGGTTTTCTCCTATAACTTAATTGGCTTCTGTAAATTGGCGTTAGTGTGTAAGATAGTACTAGTGTACGGATGATCGTTGGTCGACGTGGACTTGGTAGGCTGAAGGGCCATTTTTCACGCTATATCTCTAAACTAAACTAAATGGACAATGACCATGCCATATATCATTGAAGGAGGCCATTCGGCCCATTGAGTTTCTGCCGACTCTCAGAGAAATCCCATTCTGACCACAAATTGTACTTGTAATCTATGGTCCCCAAATTCCATTAAGTGCTTCACACCCTCCCCACCAACCACTTCAGATTCTATCACCCACCTACACTCAGGGACATATGTACAGAGGTCAACTAACTTACCAATCCACATGTATTTGGAATATCATATCATATCATATATATACAGCCGGAAACAGGCCTTTTCGGCCCTCCAAGTCCGTGCCGCCCAGTGATCCCCGTACATTAACACTATCCTACACCCACTAGGGACAATTTTTACATTTACCCAGCCAATTAACCTACATACCTGTACGTCTTTGGAGTGTGGGAGGAAACCGAAGATCTCGGAGTAAACCCACGCAGGTCACGGGGAGAACGTACAAACTCCGTACAGTGCAGCACCCGTAGTCAGGATCGAACCTGAGTCTCCGGCGCTGCATTCGCTGTAAAGCAGCAACTCTACCGCTGCGCTACCGTGCCGCCCAATATGGGAGGAAACCGGAGCATTAATGGGAAACCCATGCAGTTCAAGAGAGAAAGAGCGTTCAAACTCCTCCCAGATATCACAACTCTGGATGGTTTGATTCTAATCATGTATAGTCTTTCGACTGACTAGATAGCATGCAATAAAAAAGCTTTTCACTGTACCTCGGTACACGTGACAATAAACTAAATTGAACCAAACTAAACCAAATCAAAGTAAAGTAAAGTAATGTAAACTAAATTAAACTAAACTAAACAAATTCTGTGACTGGGATGTTCTGAAATTATTTTTACAAATTCCGTTTAAATCTACATTTCTTTTTCCAAAAAATCCTACAAAGAAAAATATTTTTACCTTCAGCGTGAACTCATCTTGCATGTATTGGGCTCGATAGTAAACGGCATCTCTGGAGACACAGCAGGGTTTGTCAAACGGCAGCTGGAAATCTGACCAGTCACTTTCACTGAGGCTTAGCGCAGGTTCCTTATCTCTCAGGAAGAGCCTGCTGTATTTTGCGGCAATGCTTCTCAACGACATTGTGCATCTGTTGGCCAGTGTTCTGAAAACCTCTTCCTGACTGTCAGTGTTGATCCAGTTCTTTAGGTCCAGATCTGACGTCTCAAAGTTCAATTTCTCTATGTCGATCTGAGGAGCGTTACTGGGGTTCACATCCAAGCTCTGAGCCCTCGTCATACCTGCTCTCCTGCTGAGGGGACTCGAGAGGTTGAATTTTTCATCCGCCCTCAGTGGACTGCAAGGGGTACTGAAGCTCGTTTTTGTCCAAAACGTATTTTTTCCTTCGTAGATGCCGTAGAGCGGGTTGGTTATTTGAAATCCCGGTGAACAGGGGAGACTTTTGTTGAGGGATGAACCCAATAAAACACCTCCCGGAGCGGAGTTTGTCCTGTTGAGGGTCTTCTTTGGAAGAGGGGGTGGTCGTGGATCATCGGGGGACTTGGATTCAGGCACCATCCCTTGAGACGCCATTAAAGCTTCACTCACACCCTGCAGTGTCTTTGTAGGGGTCGTACTGGAATGGAGGTCAGCTGTGATGGGCAAGATAAAAAAGATTGTTATTTTACAAGAACGAATCTCCTGCATATATATTGAAGGTCTTCACAGAAATAAAGAGCGCACAAAGTCTGTTCATAAGTTCACAAGTGACAGGAGGAGAATTAGGCCATTCGGCCCATCAAGTCTACTCCGCCATTCAACCACGATTGATGTATCTCTCCCTCTTAACCCCATTCTCCTGCCTTCTCCCCGTAACCCCTGACACCCGTACTAATCAAGAATCTATCTATCTCTGCCTTGGGCTGGAGGCCATAGGTTTAAGGCGAGAGGGGCAAAGTTTAAAGGAGATGTGGGGGGCACGTTTTTTGCACAGAAGGTGGTGGGTGCCTGGAACACGCTGCCAGGGATGGTGGTGGAGGCAGATACCATAGTGGCATTTAAGCGGCTTTTGGACAGTCACTGAGAAATGCAGGGAATGGAGGGATGTTGATTCGATGCAGGCAGAGGAGATTAGTTTAACTTTGCATTATGGTGGATATGGTCGGCTGATGGGCCTGTTCCTGTGCTGTACTCTTCTATGTTCTATATTCAAGTTTGTCACCATGTTCACTGCCTGCCTTCACTTCTGCTTTCCCGAGAGAAGTTGGCTCCCCCATGTCCTCCACAGATGCTGCCCGACCTGCTGAGTTCCTCCAGCATTTTGTGTCTTTGTTACACAAGATTCCAGCATCTGCGGTTCCTTGTGTTAATATCTCGAGACATCTCATGCAGCCATTATTGATGCAAATATTAATGTTATTGGAGGTAATATCAATCTTTCCCTCTGCTCTAAATATATAATTAACTGTATTTCCAGGAATTAATGGTATAATTTAATGGTTTCTGATTTTCAATTTATATCAGAAGCAGAGAGTCTGCTAGAAAAGTGGCCAAAAGGACTCTCACCGACTGTGGTGCGGTATGTTCAGCTTGATCTGCCAGATCATGCAGCTGTCTGTATTGATCCATGTTGATTTTTTGTCTGTCTCGGTCTCTCTTTCTCAATCTGCCTGTCTCCATCTTTTTCACCTATATATATATTTCCAATTCAGAGAAGCAAAGAGCTGCTGAGGGACTCCATTAACATTTTATTGCCAGCTATTCTGATGGAGATCAACATTTAGATATTTAAAGTGAGCACTACAAATGCAAAGCCATTCAAGGTTCACAACAGGATTTCACGGTCTACTCATTCCATCGACATGCAATAGATTTAATGAAAAGTTCCCTAAGGATTGCCCTTATTTCTCATGTGCCAAGATGAAAGGCCTTGTTTTGTATCTCCTTCTCGCTCTCTCTCCCTCACTCCCCTTCTCTCCCTCACTCCCCTTCTCTCCCTCACTCCCTCTCCCTCTCCCTCTCCCTCTCCCTCTCCCTCTCCCTCTCCCTCTCCCTCTCCCTCTCCCTCTCCCTCTCCCTCTCCCTCTCCCTCTCCCTCTCCCCCCTCCCTCTCCCCCCCTCCCTCTCCCCCCCCTCCCTCTCCCCCCCTCCCCCTCCCCCTCCCCCTCCCCCTCCCTCTCCCCCCCTCCCTCTCCCCCCCCTCCCTCTCCCCCCCCTCCCTCTCCCCCCCCTCCCTCTCCCCCCCTCCCTCTCTCCCCCCCTCCCTCTCCCCCCCCCTCCCTCTCCCCCCCCTCCCTCTCCCCCCCCTCCCTCTCCCCCCCCTCCTCTCCCCCCCCCCTCCCTCTCCCCCCCCCTCCTCTCCCCCCCCCTCCCTCTCCCCCCCCCCTCCCTCTCCCCCCCCCCTCCCTCTCCCCCCCCCCCTCCCTCTCCCCCCCCCCCTCCCTCCCTCTCTCCCTCTCTCCCTCTCTCCCTCCCACCCCTTTTCCCTCCCATTTGATGTCAGTAAGGCTGTGTGCTGGCCACATACTCATTAATGTAAACTGCTGTTTCTCAGGCCAATCAGGATGATATCACATTCAATTCAACCATGTAAATTCAACCATTAGTGAGGCTATTTCCTGTCTTTCATTTTTAATTTGTTGGGCCCCTTCTACCAAAATGTACGTGTTTCCTTAAAACCAAACCTTTTCAGAAATGTATATGATTTTCCAGTTCCAAATATGAGTTGTGTAATTGTGGTTTACAGTGGAAGTTAGTTCCTTATGAAGAAATCAGGTATTTAAAAAAAGAACTATTACTGCAAACCTCCCTCAGAATATAAAGAGTTAAACCCAGACACTCAACACCTATTCCTTTGACTAACAGGTTAACGTGTCCATCTGGATAACAAAAACACATAAGTCAGGCTGCTGTTCATCATCCACAGCTCAGCATTCAACACACTCATCCCCCCCAAACTCTTCTCAAGACTGCAGCACAGTGGCGTAGCTGGTAGAGCTGCTGTCTCACAGGACCAGAGATCCAGGTTCGATCCTGACTGTGTGTCTCACAGAGCTGCTGTCTCACAGGACCAGAGATCCAGGTTCGATCCTGTCTGTGTGTGGAGTTTGCACATCCTCCCTGAGACCGCATGGGTTTCCTCCGCGCCGGTTTGCACCCACATCCCAAAGACGTGTGGGTTTGTAACTTAAATGGCCTCAACAAAAATTGCCCCTTGTTTGTCGGGAGAGGATGGGAAAGTGGGATACCATAGAACTAATGTGAATGGGTAGACACGAAATGCTGGAGTAACCCAGCGGGTCAGGCAGCATTCCTGGAGAACATGATAGTTGACGTTTCAGGTCAGAATCTTTCTTTAAGTTTTGGTTCAAAACTTCACTTATCCATGTTGTTCCCTGATGCTGCCTGACCCACTGAGATACTCCAGCAATTTGTGTCTAACTTTGGTATATACTCACATCGGCAGTTCTTTGTTATCATCTAGCGTGAACAGGAGAGCGATGGTTGGTGGGCCGAAGGAACTGTTTCCATGCTGTATTTTTCAATCTTTTTCATTTAGACTTTTAGAGAGACAGTGCAGATACAGGCCCTCCTGCCCACCGAGTCCACGCAGACTAGCAATAACCCCATACATTAGTACTATTCTACACACTAGGGACAATTTACAATTATCAGAAGCCAGTTAACCTACAAATCTGCATGTCTGTGGAGTGTGGGAGAAAAGTGGAGCACCTGGGGGAAACACAGGCTGTCAAAGGATGAAAGTAGAAACTCCGTATAGACAACGTCCACAGTCAGTATCGAACCCGGGTCTCTGGCGCTGTGAGGCAGCAACTCTACCACTGTAGCATTGTGCTGCCCGCAATCAAGGAAACCATGTGACTGGACAGGTGAAATCCCTTGGTCCCATGGATCTACTGATACTGCTTCCTCAGAAGCAAGGAGGAAGAACTGCATGTGTTTCCAACACACCAACAATGGGGAACTCATGGGTGAGGAAGTGGTGCAGGGAATTCATTCCACGGTAGCCGATACTGAAAGCAGGAACTGCAAGACTGAGGCCGCTGTAGGGGATTTGAACCCCCAAAAAAATCCATGGGAAAAATAGGGAATTGACATGTTTTGTGCTGGGGTGCAGATGGGGCAGAGAGAGAGGGGGCTAAACTGCAGAAGTTTAGACTTTAGAGATACGGTGTGGAAACAGGTCCTTTTTCGGCCCACCAAGTCCATGTCGACCAGCGTACATTATCACTATCCTATAAACTAGGAACAATTTACAATGTACAGAAGCCAATTAACCACGGTGGCCCAGCGGCACGGTGGCGCAGCGGTAGAGTTGCTGCCTTGCAGCAAATGCAGCACTGGAGACCCGGGTTCGATCCCGACTACGGGTGCTGTCTGCGCGGAGTTTGTACGTTCTCCCCGTGACCTGCGTGGGTTTTCTCCGAGATCTTCGGTTTCCTCCCACACTCCAAAGACGTGCAGGTATGTAGGTTAATTGGCTTGGTAAATGTAAAAATTGTCCTTAGTGGGTATAGGATAGTGTTAATGTGCGGGGATCGCTGGTCGGCGCGAACCCGGTGTGCCGAGAGGGCCTGTTTCCGCGCTGTGTCTCTAAAACTAAAAACTAAAAAATCTAAAGCACCAGTTGTCAGGATCGACCCTGGATCTCTGGCGCTGTAGGGCAGCAGCTCTACCGCTGTGCCACCATGCTGCTGTTGATGCTGCAATAACAGAATCACAGTGAACAGTTCTTGATATAGGACTCAATAGACAATAGACAATAGGTGCAGGAGTAGGCTATTCGGCCCTTCGAGCCAGCACCACCATTCAATGTGATCATGGCTGATCATTCTCACATTGTTGCACAGTGGTCTGTGCCCAGACAGGGTCAGGCCATTGCATAGTACATGTTACTGACTGACATGGATACAGCCGGTCAGACATGGCTGGATAAATTAGCTATTAAGGAAGGAGACATTTTATTGATACATAACAGGAAAGATAAGTCAATTTTATTTTTTATATATGTTTGGCTATATTTGGTATTTCGAAGTCTTGAAAATTAACCGCAATGAGATAATGTATCGGCATGCATTGTGGGATAGTTCTTGGAACTCTATCTACACTTAACCCACGGTAACAAACTGAATATGATTAAAGACAATGTTTTCACATTTGCAGATCAAATTAAATAAAAAGGGGAAGAGATCATGTGGAACAAACCAGCTGTAGTCCATTGGGGCTTAACTATTAAAGTATCTGAAACATAGAAACATAGAAAATAGGTGCAGGAGCAGGCCATTCGGCCCTTTGAGCCAGCACTGCCATTCAATATGATCATGGCTGATCATCCAAAATCAGTACCTGTTCCTGCTTTCTCCCCATATCCCTTGATTTTGTTAACCCTAAGGGCTATATCTAACTCTTTCCTGAAAACATCCAGTGAATTGGCCTCCACTGCCTTCTGTGGCAGAGAATTCCACAGATTCACAACTCTGGGTGAGAAGGTTTTTCCTCATCTCAGTCCTAAACACCGGGTGGCACCACCAACAATGGCTGCCTCGCCAACAGTCTGCCGTCCTTTCTTCTGTTTTTGTTATTTTAACTATGTTGTTAAAAGTATGTCCTTGGTTTGTTTTTATGTGGGGGGTGCAAAGAGGAAGATATAGATAGAGCAAAGAGGAAGATACAGAGTAGTGCAGGATATAGTTCTGCAATCCAATCTCCACACTGATAGCACCTGAAGTCAGGATAGACCCGGTCTCTGGTGCTGTGAGGCAACAGATTTACCAGCTGTGTTTAGTTTAGTTTGGTTTAGTTTAGAGACACAGCACAGAAACAGGTCCTTCGGCCCACCGAGTCCACGCCGAACAGCGATCCCTGCGCACTAACTCTATCTTACACAGACGTTGTAACAAGCCCTTCAGCCCAGCTAGTCCACACCAAGCACCCACTTATTCTACCCCCTTTATATTTGCCGCCCCGCCACATTTTATTTTCAGCTTCAGTTTTAAAGATACAGCATGGAAGGAAACAGGCCCTTCGGCCCACTGAGTCCATCCTGGCCATCAATCATCCTTTATCGTCGTTACATTTTTGCAAATCTTTCATTCTTAGTTCTTTATCTCACTACATCATCATCGTTTCCCTTCCCCCTGACTACTCTGAAGAAAGGTCTCGACCCCAAAAGTCACCCATTCCTTCTCTCCAGAGATGCTGCCTGTCCTGAGTTAGTCCAGCTTTTTGTGTCTATCTTCGGTTTAAACCAACATCCTCCCTACACAATCACCCATTCACACTAGTTCTATGTTATCCCACTTTCTCATCCATTCCCTCCACATTAGGAGCAATTTTACAGAGGCCAATTAACCTACAAACCTGAGCTTTCGGGTCGGGACTTTTCTTCCTTTGGGCCCCTTCTTCAGGGAAGACTGAAGTAGGGTCCCGACCTGAAGCCTCACCTATCCATGTTCTCCAGAGATGCTGCTTGACCCGCTGAATTACTCCTGTACTTTGTGTTTATTTTACAATTATTTACATATATACATATTTACATATTATTTACATATATATTAAACCCTAGTTAGATCAGTTTTTCAATCTGAAACATTAACTTTGTTTCCCGATCCAAAGTTGGTACCTGACCTGCAACTTACTGCCAACAAAGATAGACACAAAAAGCTGGAGAAACTCAGCGGGTCAGGCAGCATCTCTGGAGAAACGGAATAGGTGACGTTTCGGGTAAGCCTGAAGAAGGTTCTCGACCCAAAACGTCACCTTTCCCTTTTCTCCAGAGATGCTGGCTGACCCACTGAGTTACTCGTGTCTGTCTTCAGTGTAAACCAGCATCTGCAGTTCCTTCCTACACAAATGTATTGCCAGCATTCTCTGCGTTATTTCATATTTCCAGCATTCTTTGATTTTAATTTCGACCTCATTAAGATTGCAATGCACATTTCCCGTTAACAGGGTTGTGATATGGACACTGAGGCAATAGACAATAGACAATAGGTGCAGGAGGAGGCCATTCGGTCCTTCGAGCCAGCACCGCCATTCAATGTGATCATGGCTGATCATTCTCAATCAGTACCCCGTTCCTGCCTTCTCCCCATACCCCCTGACTCCGCTATCCTTAAGAGCTCTATCTAGCTCTCTCTTGAATGCATTCAGAGAATTGGCCTCCACTGCCTTCTGAGGTAGAGAATTTCACAGATTCACAACTCTCTGACTGAAAAAGTTTTTCCTCATCTCCGTTCCAAATGGCCTACCCCTTATTCTTAAACTGTGGCCCTTTGTTCTGGACTCCCCCAACATTGGGAACATGTTTCCTGTCTCTAACGTGTCCAACCCCTTAATAATCTTATACGTTTCGATAAGATCTCCTCTCATCCTTCTAAATCCCAGTGTGTACAAGCCTAGTCGCTCCAGTCTTTCAACATATCACAGTCCCGCCATTCCGGGAATTAACCGAGTAAACCTACGCTGCACGCCCTCAATAGCAATGGTACACAGAAGTTTTACAAGCGATCTGGCAACGATCTAAAATATGGTGAAATGCCACTAACCTGAATCTCAGTTTCTCTCCACGCTGATGGTGCCTGACCTGCTGAGTATTTCCAGCCCTTTTTGCTTTGTGATCAATTTCTATATTTCTTTTACATTCTCGTCCTTGTTTTGCCTACATTTACTTCAGCTGCCTTTGGTTCTATATTTCATTTCTCTCTGAATACCCGCGGAGGTTACGATGTGTCCACATATTACACAGAGAAGAAATATGAAGAAATATTAAGTAATAGCGCATGTTATTGTGTCATACATGGTGTCATTGCATCTTTATCATTTATGCCAGATATCTTCCCCTCTATCACACCCATTTATGGTTGCTTTCAATGGTCGTTTGCTTCTCTCTTGCACAGTGTATTTCACTTGCTTTAGCCTTAGAGTAATACAGCATAGAAACAAGTCCTTCGGCCCAACACGTCCACGCTGACCAAGTTGCCCAACCGAGCTTGTTCCACCTGTCCCATTTCCTTCCAAACCTTTCCTACCCGTGTACCTTTTTCAACTGTCTTTTATATGTTGTAATTGTACCTGCCTCAACTACTTTGTCTGGCAGCTCATTGTAATAATAATAATAATAATAATGCATTACATTTGTATAGTGCTTTTCTAAAAACTCAAATACGCTTTACAGGGTTTACTAAAACATAGAAAAAAAATAAAATAAATAAGTAAACGAACAGAAAAGGAAAAATAAGGTGAGGTGACGGTCAGTGGTTGAAGGCAGTGCTGAACAGGTGAGACTTCAGTGATGTTTGGGGTAGTGAGTTCCAGAGGGTGGGAGCAGCGATGGAGAAAGCCCTGTCCCCCCAGGATCTGAGTTTGGTCCGGATGGGGGGGGGGGACAGGAGGTTAGCAGCAGCAGCAGAGCGGAGGATGCGGGTGGGAGTGTGCCTGTGGAGGAGGTCAGTCAGGTAGGATGGGGCCAGGTTATGGAGGGCTTTGTAGGTCATGAGGAGGATTTTGTACTGGATTCTCTGGGGGATGGGGAGCCAGTGGAGCTTGTAAAGGACGGGGGTGATATGGTCACGGGTCGGGGAGTGGGTGAGTAGACGGGCAGCGGAGTTCTGGATGTATTGGAGTTTATTGATGATTTTTGAGGGTGAACCATAGAGGAGGCTGTTACAGTAGTCTAGACAGGAGGTGATGAAGGCGTGGATGAGGGTTTCTGCAGCTGTGGAGGAGAGGGACGGACGGAGACAGGCGATGTTTTTGAGGTGGAAGAAGGCTGTCTTGGTGATGTGTTTGATGTGTTTGTCGAAGGAGAGGGTATCCTCTATCCTCTGTGTGAAAAAGTTGCCCCTCGGATCCCTTTTAAACCTTTCCCCTCCCCACCTCAGATTTGGTGTAAGGTTATAGAGACAGCAAGGAAACAGGCCCTTCGGCCCACCGAGTCCACGCCGACCGTTCACACTAGTTCCATGTTATCCCACTTTCTTATCCGCTATCTGCGCACGAGGGACGATTGACGGAGGCCACTTCAATTACAAACTCGCATGCCTTTGGGATGTGGGAGGAAACCAGAGGACCCGGAGGAGACCAACACAGTCACTAGGGAGAACGTGCAAACTCCACGCAGACAGTGGCAGAGGTCAGGATCGATCCTGAGCCTCAGACACTGTGAGGCAGCAGCTCTACCAGCTGCACCACTCCGCTGCTCTGCCCCTCTGTTAAAGACGTTTACATTGCACCATCTCTTTGACAATGTGGTAAGTGTCTAATCCAAAATACCTTTGTAAGTACTATTTTAGAGCTAGGAAGTGAATGAGAAAGATGTCTGACCGTCTGACCCAGAGCTGCAGAGAACAATGGGCTTAGCAGGTGTTGGGTGTATGAACATTGGACAGTGAAAAAATAGGTCCCCCCCTTTGTGGCCAACATCAGGGTATATTAAAGGATAGTTTTCGTGAGAGTGTGGAAGTCAATTGTTCATATTCTATGAAATAAATTGCACAAACTGATTACTTCTGATTTGCTTTCTGACTGATCAAAAGATACAGCATGGAAACAGGCCCTTCGGCCCAGCAAGACCACGTCTACCATCGATCTCCTGTACACGCTAGTTTAATGTTATCCCACTTTCTCATCCACTCCCTGCACGCCAGCTGCAACCTACAGAGGTCAAATAACCAACGACCCTGCATGTCTTTGGGAGGTGAGAGGAAACCAGAGCATCCAGATTAAACCCACGTAGTCACGGGGAAAAACATGCAAACTCCACACAGACAGCAGCTGAGGGTCAGGTTCGAACCCAAGTCTCTGGCGCTGTGAGGCAGCAGCACTACTGTTGTATGCTGCCCATTTGCTAATGCAGAAGGTATTGACGAATTAATAGTGAAATATTTTTATTTCAGTTTATTAGCTGCAGACGTATGTTTAATGTTTCAAATGACTGCAGCTAAGGTAGACAGAAATTAGACTTTCCCTAAATTGAATATGAGATAGCAGCTAGACACAAAATGCTGGAGTAACTCAGCGGGACGGGCAGCATCTCTGGAAAGAAGGAATGGGTGACGTTTCGGGTCGGGCCACAGTTTAAGAATAAGGGGTAGGCCATTTAGAATGGAGATGAGGAAAAACCTTTTCAGCCAGAGAGTTGTAAATCTGTGGAATTCTCTGCCTCAGAAGGCAGTGGAGGCCAATTCTCTGAATGCATTCAAGAGAGAGCTAGATAGAGCTCTTAAGGATAGCAGAGTCAGGGGGTATGGGGAGAAGGCAGGAACGGGGTACTGATTGAGAATGATCAGCCATGATCACATTGAATGGTGGTGCTGGCTCGAAGGGCCAAATGGCCTACTCCTGCACCTATTGTCTATTGTGAGACCATTCGAAGGGCATTTGAATGGCCTTCATTCAAGGCCATTTTGTGGTATTTGTGTCGATCTTCGGTTTAAACCAGCATCTGCAGTTCCTTCCTACACATGATAGAGCAGCTTTTAATTTCCTACTATCCTTTTCTTATTAATATCTTCTCAGACAATCTCGGTATTGTTGCTAAAAATATGGATTGCACACTGTTCAAGACTGCCATTGGTGAAACCGGCATGACTCACCCAGATTAACGTAGATCTTGGCCGCCGAGTCCACACTGCTGGTGGAGTCTTGGGTGCTGAATGTGTCAGAGTCATATGAAATCGAAGATAGTTCTTGTGAGCAGGTGCTGTTCGAGTCCACATCAGAGACACCTTCACTCATTCTGACTGCGAACCTTTCCCTGTGAGATCAAACATAAAAGCAGTAGTAATTTTTCCCCCCCCCCCACCTCGTTTAAACTGACCAGACCTTTTTTCTTGATTCAGGAAGTTCTGAGGCAAGCTGATGTGCGACGTGACAAGCTCGCACCAATGAAAGGTGGTGCTCGCTGTAAACTGCCAAAAAAAAACAAACGCGAAACAACCAAATTAAATGCCCGTCCTTCTAACTGCCTCTGGACATTTGCGTCTCGAAACATATGAGTGCATGCGTGTGCAGTGCAGCTAAACCTTCATGCAGAGCGGATGTGCATTTTACTTTTCTGTTAAATCACCGCAAAAAAATAAAAAGAGCTCTCAGTTTCAGCTCCATTGCAGGAGGCTTAATGTGCCAAGGGGTTAATTACTTTGCAAGTGTCGTTTTGCGACTGGTCTTATGTTCGCACTTCTTCCATATGCCCACCCTTTTATTCACAGAACGTAGAACAGTACAGCACAGGAACAGGCACCTCTAGCCCACAGTGTCTGTCAAACATGACGCTGAGATAAATTAATCTCATCTGCCTACATATGATCCATACCCCTCTATCCCTGCTTGTCCACGTGCTGATCTAAAAGTACCTTAAACGCTGGTATCTTATCTGCCTCCACCACCATCTCAGGCACCCACCACTATCTATATACTAAAACTCTCGTTTGTTTGTTTGTTTGTTACTGAACTACAGCCAAAACGGTACACGATAGCGCGACAATTTTAGGCCCACCTTACTCACCGTCGTCCCTTTGGTGCTAATCGAAGAAGTTTCATTGAAATCGGTTATATTTTTAAAGTTATTCACATTTTTAAGTTTAAATCTATCTAGGGAGGGAGGTAGGGGGGAGGGGTTGAGGGGGATGGAGTGGGGGAGGGGAAGGGGCGAGGGGAAGGGGGGTGGGGGAGGGGGGTGGAGGGAGAAGGGGAGGAGAGTGGAAGGAGGGGGGAGGAGGGAGAGAGGGGGCAGGAGGGAGGGGGGAGGGGGAGGGGAGTGGGGAAGGGTGTAGGGGGGGAGAGGGGAGTGGGGGAGGAGGGAGTGGGGGAGGAGAGGGTGCTGCACCAAAGCAGGAGAGGTTTGGGCCCAACGGGTCCACTTGGTCTCGTGGGGGAGGGGGAGGGGGAGGGGGATGGAGGGAGGGGGAGGAGAAGGGGAGGGGAGTGGAAGGAGGGGGGAGAAGGGGAGGAGGGAGGGGGAGGGGGATGGAGGGAGGGGGAGGAGAAGGGGAGGGGAGTGGAAGGAGGGGGGAGGAGGGAGGGGGAGGAGGGAGAGAGGAGGCAGGAGGGAGGGGGGAGGGGAGAGGGGTTAGGGGGGTTGGGGGGAGGGGGGAGTGGGGGAGGAGGTAGTGGGGGAGGAGGTAGTGGGGGAGGAGAGGGTGCTGCACTAATGCAGGAGAGGTTTGGGCCCAACGGGTCCATTTGGTCTCGTGGGGAGGGGGATGGGGGTGGAGGGGGGGGGGTGGCAGGAGGGGGGAGAAAGGGAGAGGGGAGGAGGGAGAAAGGGGGCAGGAGGGAGGGGGGAGGGGGGAGGGGAGAGGGGAGGGGGGAGTGGGGGAGGAGGGAGTGGGGGAGGAGAGGGTGCTGCACCAATGCAGGAGAGGAACAGGATTAATCTACACTTGGAAGTGAGGGGATTAAGTCAGTGTGGTTCTGTTAGGGGCAGGTCCTACCCAACTTTTCCTTTCTCCTGACTCTCGGACTGAAGAAAGGTCTCGACCCAAAATGTCACCTATTCCTTTTCTCCAGAGATGCTGCCTGACCACCTGAGTTACTCCAGCTTTTTGTGCCCTACCTAACCAAGTTGACATAAATTTTGAAGAGTTGACAAAGTGTATTGATGAGGCTAGGGTGGTTCCTGCAGCCTACATGGGCTTCAGTAATACCTTCGACTTGGTCACACGAGGGAGGCTGGTGCAAATGGCTACCTGGGGAAATAGATGTAATTAGTACAGGTGTCAGAGGTAATGGGGAGATGGCAGGAGAATAGGGTTAGGTGGGAGAGATAGTTTAGCCATGATTGAATGGCGAAGTAGACTTGATGGGCCGAATGGCCCAATTCTACTCCTATCACTTATGACCTTATGATCTTATGATGAGATGCAATGATGATTCTCTGTTTAAACTGTACTTTATATCCTACCATTCGTGTGTTGGGCAGTCTGAAATCTAAAAATCTATCGAACGGCATGATTCCAATACCATTTCATGTAGCCGAGTTGAAATAAATTGTACTGTACTGCTACCTAACTAGTCAATAAAACGTGCAGTTAAATGTCAATGGAGAAATTAAGTTGAAAAGGACACTGTGTGAGATTCTGCAAAACTTCTGCATTTCCTGCTCTCTAGCACATATCTACCATTCTCATCTCAGTGCCCAGAGACCAGGCAGACAAAATGCAGCCTGATATCTAGGTCGAGACTGTCGTGATGGTTCCTGTGGCATTGCCAGAAGTCTCCTGCAATTGAGATGCTAAAACAAGGAACTGCAGATGCTGGAATCTTGAGTAAAGGGCAAAGTGCTGGATGTTTACTATCCTTTCACATTTGTACTTGGGTATGATTGTGCTCATGTGGAGTAAGATTTTACTGAATTGTATGCAAAGAAAGAATTTCACTGTGCCTAGGCACATGTGACAATAAAGTACCATTGAACCAGGTCAGGCAACATCAGTGGAGGGAATGAACAGATGAACTTTCAGGTCCGCTTAGTTTTCTCAATTAGGCTTCAAAGGTCTCATGACAGGTTTTGTAAAGACCAGAACATTTTATCTAGTGGCCTAGTTAAAATCCATCCACCGAACAACTCTCAAAACCAATGAACTGGTTTCTTATCTCATCGATGTTGCTAAGAACTTGCGGTACGAAAGCTGACTGCCATTTTGCCTCCAAAGTAACGTTCAGCAACAAATAGTATAAGAAAATAACTGCAGATCGAATGTATTTATTCACAAAATGCTGGAGTAACTCAGCAGGTCAGGCAGCATCTCGGGAGAGAAGGAATGGGCGACGTTTCGGGTCGAGACCCTTCTTCAGACTGAAGAAGGGTCTCGACCCAAAACGTCGCCCATTCCTTCTCTCCCGAGATGCTGCCTGACCTGCTGAGTTACTCCAGCATTTTGTGAATAAATACGTTCAGCAACAAATGATAATTATAAGTCACAAACACAAGTTCTGCAATATTTTCCTGTTAATACTTGACTTTAGGGGTGGCAGCGGTAGAGTTGCTGCCTTACAGCGCCAGAGGCCCGGGTTCGGTCCTATCTATTGGTGAGTTTGTACGTTCTCCCTGTGACCGCGTGGGTTTTCTCCGGGTGTTCCGGTTTCCTCCCACACTCCAAAGACATATAGGTTTGCAGGTTAATTGGTTTCAGTAAGAATTCTAAATTGTCCATAGTGCACAGGATAGTGCTAGCGTCCGGGGAGATCACTGGTCGGCGCGGACTCGGTGGGCTGAAGGGCCTGTTTTCCACGCTGTATCTCTAAACTAAACTGAACTAAACTAAACTAAACTAAAGACAAATAATAATTCCTGGTAAATTCCACTTTTTTTTTGCTGGGATCAAAATAGTATTGCTCGGTTAGTGAAAGGTAAGGATCGGGACACATTTGCTGTGCTGGCAATTAATGGCACCATGAACATTTTCTGAATGTACAAATTCTACTGCCTGGTTCAGTGTAGACCCACTGCTCACTTTATATAGCGAGGAAGCGATCCAATTTTGTGAGGTTTGTAACACAATTATCTGATCATCAGATTGAAAGGAAAGACAGAGATAACTGAAATTTCCGGTACTAAGTTCTGACGTTTCTTATCTGAAAATGCCAAGTGGTTTCCTCTGCAGTAAGACAGATTGCTGGTTGAGCTGCTCACAGGGGACTTGCTACCAACCTCCATGAACACCAACGTGTCTGCCTTCAGGCTACCAGCTGCAGATTTAGAGAGTGGAAGCTGCTAAAAGTTTCGGGCGGCATGGTGGAGTAACGGTAGACTTGCTGTCTGACAGCGCTTATAGCGCCAGAGACCCAGGTTTGATCCCGACTACGGGTGCTGTCTGCACGGAGTTTGTACGTTCTCCCCGTGACCGCATGTGTTTTCTCCGAGATCTTCGGTTTCCTCCCACCCTCCAAAGACGTACCGGTTTGTAGGTTAATTGACTTTGTATTAATGTATAAATATAAATTGTCCCTAGTGTGTAGGATAGTGTTAATATGCGGGGCAATCGCTGGTCGGTGTGGACTCGGTTGGCCGAAGGGCCTGGCTGTATCTCTAAACTAAATTAAACTAAACTAAACTAAAAACAGGCACATTTTTAGTTTAGAGTGAAGATAGACACAAAGCGCTGGGGATAACTCAACGGGTCAGGCAGCATCTCTGGATAAAAAGGATGGGTGTAGTTTTGGGTCAGACTGAAAGTGGGGGGTGGGGGGGGGGGAGAGGTAGGAAAGGGTCAGAACAAATCAGGGACGGCAACAGATGACCAAGTGCCATCTGTCAAGACATCAGGCAAATGTTTAGTTTAGAAATACAGCATGGAAACAGGCCATTTAGCCCGTCCACAGAGTCCACGCCGACCATCGATCACCAGTTCACACTAGTCACTAGTTCTATGTTATACCACTTATCCATTAAGATAACAGGCTTTGAAGGCCAAGGTAGGATTTTTAAGAACCTTGAAAATTGGAGGAGAGAAGATAGCACCAGAAACTTGACAACTCTTGAGTAGAAATAAGGAACTGCAGTTGCTGGTCTACCCAAAAGGACACAAAGTGTTGCAGTAACTCAGCGGGTCGAGCAGCATTTCTGGAGAACATGGAAAGGTGACGTTTCGGGCTTGGACCCTTCTTCAGACTGATTGTCGGGTGGGAGAGGGGAAGAAAGCTGTAAGAGAGGAGGCAGGACAAAGCATGGCAGGTAATATGTGGACACAGGTGAGTTTAAAAAAAATATATAGGCAAATGGATGGAACAAATGCCAGAGATAAAAACAGGAGGTGTGAGACAGATGGAATGAAGGGCCTAAACACTTGTGTACTGCCTCAGTGTAATCCACTATGGTTACATTCTTGTACTTAAGTATGATTGTACTTATGGACAGTAATATTCTACTGCATTGTATATAAAAGAAGTATTTCACTGTATCCAGATACAGGTGACAATAGAGTACCATTGAACCATTGATTCTCATCCATTCCCTACACACCAGAAGCAACTTATAGAGGCCAATTAACCTACAAATCCGCATGTGTTTGAGGACCAGTCTAGAATGCCAACTTGGTCGGCATGGACGAGGTGGGCCGATTGGGCCTGTTTCTGTGCTCTATGACTCTATAAAGGAATCTTTTTATCACCTCAGAATATTTTTGTCTCGTGATGTGGTCTACGGCAGCAAAACGTGCGCCGGTACAAGAGGAAATGATGGAAGAACACAACAGGCCAGTCACAAAATGCCGGAGTACCTCAGCGGGACAGGCAGCATCTCTGGAGAGAAGGAACGCGTGACGTTTTGGGTTGAGACCCTTCTTCGGGTCTGAAGTTGAAGGATCTACGGAATCCCTCGACGTAAAGCAAAGGACAAACGAAGTTTAGCTGAGCCAGACACCTGCAGCGCAGTGGTTGTCTCCATGACAACGTCGGCCTGTTTTGCTGGCTGATTGAAACATATCTATAACATATCTATCAGGTTCCCCTGCACCTGAGTAGGCATGCAGCGGAGAAACTTCTGGCAGTTCAGTCTGAAGAAGGATGTCGACCCGAAATGTTACCCATTCCTTCTCTCCAGAGATGCCGCCTGTCCCGCTGAGTTACATAGAAACATAGAAAACATAGAAAATAGGTGCAGGAGGAGGCCATTTGACCCTACGAGCCAGTACCGCCATTCATTGTGATCATGGCTGATCATCCACAATCAGTAACCCGTGCCTGCCTTCTCCCCGTATCCCTTGACTCCACTAGCCCCTAGAGCTCTATCTAACTCTCTTTTAAATTCATCCAGTGAATTGGCCTCCTCTGCCTTCTGTGGCAGAGAATTCCACAAATTCACAACTCTCTGGGTGAAAAAGTTTCTTCTCACCTCAGGTTTAAATGGCCTCCCCTTTATTCTTAGACTGTGGCCCCTGATTCTGGACTCCCTCAACATTGGGAACATTTTTCCTGCATCTAGCTTGTCCAGTCCTTTTATAAATTTTATACGTCTCTCTCATCCTTCTAAACTCCAGTGAATACAAGCCCAGTCTTTCCAATCTTTCCTCATATGACAGTCCGACCATCCCGGGGATTAACCTTGTGAACCTACACTGAGCTGCCTCAATAGCAAGGATGTCCTTTCTCAAATTAGGAGACCAAAACTGCACACAATACTCCAGATGTGGTCTCACCAGGGCCCTATACAACCGCAGAAGGACCTCTTTACTCCTTTACTCAAATCCTCTCGTTATGAAAGCCAACATGCCATTAGCTTTCTTCACTGCCTGCTGTACCTGCACACCAACTTTCAGTGACTGGTGTACAAGGATGCCCAGGTCTCGTTGAACTTCCCCTTTACCTGATCTGACACCATTGAGATAATAACCTGCCTCCTTGTGTTTACCGCCAAAGTGGATAACCTCACATTTATCTACATTATTTTAATGCATCTACCATGCATCTGCCCACTCACTCAACCTGTCCAAGTCACCCTGCAACCTCCTAACGTCCTCTTCACAGTCCACACTGTTACTCCAGCATTTTGTGTCTATCTTTGGTTTAAACCAGCATCTGCAGTTCTTTCCTACACACCTGACAGTGGCTTTGATCTTATCGAATGATCGGACTCGAAGCTCGGCTCTGCCTCCGCCCTCTGGTGGAGAGGGAAGGGGTTTGCAGGGGGGATGTCTGACGGCGGTGATAATCCAGACCCTGGTGATCAAACACTGAGGATGCACCAAGGCCCAGGACAGGAGCCAGTGTTTTTGCAGCAGAAAGCTCAATGCTGTGACACAGCATCTTCACACATTCTACCCTGGCACCTTCATGCACAGATCACATCATTCCATTCGGGACTTATTTATCAGCAATCTCTGTCGGTCGTGACTCAGGGTGCTTGTTTTTCACACTCTCTCTCACTCCCAATGCTACTGTAACCGTTGCATGCACAGCTCAGAGCCCCACACACACTTCACTCCAGCTCTGCCTTTACCCTTAAACATTAACTCTGTTTCTCTTTCCACGTCTCTACTTCCTTAGCAGATTGAGGCGATTTGGTATGTCGGCAAATATGTAGATACATAGTTACGTAGACAATAGGTTGGGGGTAGGCCATTCAATGTGGTCGTGGCTGATCATCCACAATCAGTACCCCGTTCATGCCTTCTCCGCATATCCCTTGATTCCCGCTAGCCCTAAGAGCTCCATCTAACTCTCCTTTGAATGCTCTCTTGAAGTTCTGCAGGCGTACGGTAGAGAGTATATTGTCGAGGCAGCTGCCTCAGAAAGGCAGCCATCATCATCAAAGACTCTCGCCACCCTGGCCAAGCACCCATTTTGCTTCTAAACATCGGTAAAAAGGCATAGATGCGAGGAGGCTGCTCAGATATTTCGCTGAAGGTCAAGAGTGCCCTCTTGTGCTGAGTCTGCAGGTTACCTTGTGAAGTTAGTGACAAAGCCACTTGCGGATAAATGCTATCAATGGTTCAATGATAACTGCAGCAACTCAATGCACCCACCAGATAAATGGGCCTAATGGGACAAGCAGCAGAAAGGTTACTAACCTTTTGTGCTAAAACGCTGTATGGTTTAGTTATGGAGAGATACAGCATGGAAACCCACCCGTTGGCGCTCCGAGTCCACAAGCACCAGGTTAATCACTCATTTACACTAATCAAACACTCATTTAACCCATCTTTATTCTCCATGCAGGCACAAACTGCTGGAGTAACTCAGCGGGTCAGGCAGCATCTCTGGAGAAAAAGCATAGGCGACATTTAGAGTCAAGACCCTTGGTCAGACTGAGAGTCTAAATCACTCTCTCAGTCTGAAGAAGGGTCTCGATCCGAAACATCACTTATTCCTTTTCTCTGAGTTACTCCAGCACTTTGTGTCTATCTTTGGTGTAAACCAGCATCTGGAGTTCCTTCTTACATGCTTAGTCTCTACATAGATTGTTGACATTTCAGGTCTGCATCCTTTTTCACACTGAAGAAAGGTCCTGACCCTAAACGTCACCTATCCATGATTTCTGGAGATGCTGCCTGACCAGCTGAGTTATTCTCGCACTTTGTGTCTTTTTTTTGTAAACCAACATCTGCAGTTCCATGTATCTCCTTTATTCTCTCCATCTTTAGATTCCACCACTCGCCTACACACAAGGAGCAATTTACAGAGGCCAATTAACCGAGCAAACCCTCACTTTCAGACGTGGGGGGAAATAGGAGCAGCTGGAGGAAACATGCAAACTCCACACAGATAGTACCCGAGGTCAGGATTGAACCCGGGTTTCCAGCACTGTGAGGTGGTGGCACTGCCAGCTTTGCCACTGTGTCACCTTATATTCTGAAGATAGACACAAAATGCTGGAGTAACTCAGCGGGACAGGCAGCGTCTCTGCAGAGAGGGAATGGGTGACGTTTCATGTTGAGACCATTCTTCAGACTGAAGTGAGTTAGGGGGATTAACAGTCACCAGGGGTCTACATATAATAACATATAATAACACATCATTATTTAAATAAGTATATCTATATGAACATATAAGGGTGTATGAGTATTTTTGTATTAATATCTGATACTTGATAAATATTGATTAGGGAATGGGGGTAGGATTAAATAAGTTCACACTTCTTCCTATTCCTTTTCGCACATGTTAAGTAATGGATGAAATTCCTTGTATTTCTTCTGTTTTTTTGTTTATTTTGTTTTTTAATTGATGTCTTTTAACATGTTCGAAATAAAATATAGGCAAAAAAAAAAAGTTACTCCAGCATTTTGTGTCTATCTTCAGTTTAAATCAGCATCTGCAGTTCCTTCCTTCACCTTATTTTCTTGGTCGAACCTACTGTAGGTGCATGCTATTATCTGAATCAGATGAGCTACAAATTGCCCAACTGAGACTCTTATAGCACTGTGCATTGGAGTGAAGTTCAGTTCAAGTTCTGGACTTTTCCCAAAACACACATTCCTATCCCGTGGAAATTGCAGCAGCCCCTTTTCAGATTAATTGTGGCTTTCATAGAGTCATAGAGTGATACAGTGTAGAAACAGGCCCTTTGGCCCAACTTGCCCACACCGACCAACATGTTCCATCTATCCTAGTCCCACCTGCTTGTGTTTGGCCCATATCCCTCTAAAACTGTCCTCTCCATGTACCTGGCTAATTGTTTCTTAAATGCTGCAATAGTCCCAGCCTCAACTACCTCCTGTGGAAGCTTGTTCCATACACCCACCACCCTTTGTGTGAAAAAAATCACCCCTCGGGTCCCTATTAAATCTCTCCAGCTTCGCCTTAACCTATTTCCTCTGGTTCTCGATCTTTAGCGGCCATTTTCTAGCCACCATGACACAGGATGCAGCCACAGGCATCAAAGGCCGAGAGGTGTTTGATTAGTGCGGTCTGTTTGAACCGCCTGATGCTGCGGTTGTCTGGTGACCACAGGCAGAGTTTGTCGAGTGGTCAGATGTTGGAATGTTGATCATTAACAAACTACCAGAGGTCAGGCAGCATCTGCGGATTGAAATAGACAGATGAGGAAAAAGACATAAAGTGCTGGAGTAACTCAGCTGGTCAGGCAACATCTCTGGAGAACGTGGATAGGTGTTATAGTGGGGAATGGGTGACATGTTGGGTCCAGATCCTTCTTCAAAATCGTAAATTGTCCCTAGTGTGTGTAGGATAGTGTTAGTGTGCGGGGATCGATGGTTGGTGTGAACTCGGTGGGCCGAAGGGCCTGTTTCCGCGCTGTGTCACTAAACTAAACTAAACTAAACTAAACTAAACTAAACTAAACTAAACTAAACTAAACTAAATTAAACTCATACTGTTCAAACAAAGTGCTGGCGGCAACAGCAAAAAGCCAGTGAAGCATGGCTGTATTTAGGGACGTGTTGCTGTTTGACTGAGAGATGGGAGTGTCGATATAATTATTCACGCGCGGCTGTGCCAAAAGGTTCTTAATAAGTTATGTGGCCGTAACTGAAGATGCTGCAGTGAATAGCTGGACAGATGGACAGTCTAGTAACTGGCAGCGAGGCAATTAATATGTGTACTGATGTAATTGAGAGTACAGTACTTTTGTGTAAAACTGTCATTTCCTGTTATACAAAAAGGCAAATGTTTTATTTTCCACTCATACCCCCTCCAACTGCTACTGATTAAATAGACTTCCTGTCACATTACATTGCTGTACAGAATTATTGGTAGCCAAAATGATATGATAAGGAAATGCTAAATGGAAAAAAAAACAGATGCCCAAGGCTCAATTCAGGCGATAAAATATCTTCTTCTTCTTAAGCCCTTTGCTCCTCTACGGAGCATAAGCCATTGACCAATGTCCTCCATCTCACTTGGTTGTTGGCGGTTCTTTCGATAAAATATAATCCAACAAAAAGTTGACAAAAACTATGCAACAACACCCATGGACATTTATTATTTATTAGGATAAACCCAGTAGAATATTCTCGTGGAGACACAAGGGACTGCAGATGCTAGAATCTTGAGCAAAACACAAATTGCTGGAGTAACTCAGCGGGTCAGGCAGCACCTTTAGTTTAGTTTAGTTTAGTTTAGTTTAGAGATAGAGCGTGGAAATAGGACCTTCTGCCCACCGAGTCTGCACCGACCAGCGATCCCCGCACATTAACATTATCGTACAAAAACACTAGGGACAATCTACAATTTGACCATTTTCTCCGGGTGCCCCTGACTCTTATACTCAATGATAAACACAAAATGCTGGAGTAACTCAGCGAGACAGGCAGCATCTCTGGAGAGAAGGAATGGGTGATGTTTCGGGTTGAGACCCTTCTTCAGATTTACAGTTTACAGAGGCCAATTAACCTACAAACCCCACGCATCTTTGGGACAGTTCAGTCTGATGCAGGATCTTGACCCGAAACGCCACCCATTCCTTCTCTCCAGAGATGCTGCCTGAGTCACTCCAGCATTTTGTGTCTATCTTCGATTTAAACCAGCATCTGCAGTTCTTTCCTACACATTTTGTACTCAATGCCCTGACTCTTACACTCCTATACTCAATGAGGGCAATGCCTTATGCCTTCTCTACCACTCTATTTACTCGAGTTACCACTTTCAGGAAGTTATGGACAGGGAAGTGTTTCAGGCAGTTTTAGAATAGAGAACAGTGCAGGACAGCAACAGGCCCTTCGGCCCACAATGTCTGTGCCGAACATGATAACAAGCTAAACTAATCTGCGTATGATCCATATCCCACCATTCCGGGCATATCCATGAGCCTATCTTAAAGCCTCTAAACACCACTATCATATCTGGTGCCGCCATCTCCCCCAGCAGCATGTTCTAGACACCCACCACCCTTAGTATTAAAGACTTGCCCTGCACATCTCCTTTAAAGATTGCCCCATTCACCTGAAAGCTATGCCCTCTAGTCTTTGACATTTCCATGCTGTGATAAAGGTTCTGACTATCTAGCCTTTCTATGGCATTTATACTTTTAAATACCTCTGTCAGGACTCCAATCAACCTCTGGCGTTCCCGAGAAACAAACCAAGAATGTCCATCCTCTACTTATCGCTAATAATTTCACAAGAAATGCCTATTTTCAATTACATACGGTGCAAATTTTGATTTTAGTTAGAACCAAATACCTTCTAAACTTTGCAGGGAGAGGTGGGGGCCGAGGGCCTGAAGAATCAGACGTCTTTGTTGTGTCTTTGCTCAAGGTTCTTCTTCTATCTTGACTTACAAAGAGCTCAGACGGAGTTGTGTAGGTGATGGTATTTTGGGCATACACCTGGAGGTGTTTCTGTCCCCAATACGCATCCAGATTCTCATACAGGCTGTTCTCATCCAAAATGTCCTCAAAGGCACTGTTGTTGGCGTTGGTGGATGCTGCCCTGTATTTTTGATTGTCGTTCAGCACCGGGAGATGAGCGTTCCCGCGTCGTGTCTCGCCACGTCCACTTGGAAAGTCGCTCCCATCCATTCTGCTTTCCGAAGGATTGGGATAACAGAAGAATTGCTGCCTTCTCATCGTGATGAAGTCCTTCACGAGAGGTCTGACTGCCTGCGATTTCCCCGTGGGAGACACGGCAGCATATGATGGGGAGGCATTGTCACCGTGGAACCTCCTGTGCTGCAGGTCGGCCTTTTTCCTCGCTGTCGTCTTGTAATTCTGTGCGGGGAAGTTGCTATAATTGCTGTCCATTTCGAAATTTCCTCAGGGGAGGTCCATTCCCATTCAATTATGCCACGTGTGGGAAGGAACAGCGAACGCTGGTTTAAACCGAAGATAGACACAAAATGCTGGAGTACCTCAGCGGGACAGGCAGCATCTCTGGAGAGAAGGAATGGGTGTCGTTTCGGGAGGAGACCCTTCTTCAGACTTATGCCATGGCCTCCCACGCATTCTCTGATAGAGACCTGAACTGATGACAAATTTGGTGCCAAATAATTCCTTGTTAACACCAACACGTCACTACGAATGTTTGACCATCATCTATTCAGTCCTGTAGAAAGATCCCGAGAATGGATATTCCTTAAGTACAAACCTAACAATTTTATATAAGCCGTCGCCACCGAGGAAGTGACAACGAGATGTACCAACGGGGGATAGTGGTCCCAAAATCCCTTCGTTTCCTTTCTGTAGCTCTGACGTTTTGCTCCACTCTGCAAACGTGCTCAACGCCAATACAGTCCTGGTCGAATTAATGACTGTTCTTCATCGATGGCTCTTCACGTTCCCCGGTGGTGCCTCTGCAATAATTCGGCTTTCTGATCATCGCTCCTCACATCCAATGGTTTATCTTCACAGGCCTACTCTTAACGGGTTAGAACAAGGCCTCTGCTGGTTCTGGGGCTTCCTGTGCTCGGGTCACAATGGTTTCAATGGCATCCAATGAATACACTCATTGACACACGGAGAACTTTCTACTGGCTTCCTCGCTAAGATATTGACAGTATCATTATGTAAAATCTAACGCGCACTTTCCGGTGTAACACACATTCATAAAATCTCTAATTTCAGAGCTGCACAGATGCACAGTTCAAAGGATCTGTGGCAGTGCCTCAGTAACCAGCTTAATGTTGAAGATTTCAATATTTTTCTTTCACCTGCAGAGAGTAACAAAAAAGTAACTTTCAGCACTTCCTTCCAAATTATCTTGAACCGCAAAAACTGAAATTTGTTCATTGCAGGTGTTGCATTCTTTAGTTTAGTATAGTTTAGTTTAGTTTAGTTTAGTTTAGTTTAGTTTAGTTTGGAGACACAGGGTGGAAACAGGTCCTTTGGCCCACCGAGTCCTCTCCGACCAGCGATTACCTGTACACTAGTTCTATCCTACACACTAGGGGCAATTTACAGAAGCCAATTAACCCTCAAACCCGCACGTCTTTTGGAATGTGGGAGGACGCTGGGGCACCTGGAGAAAACCCATGTGCAGGGAATACAGGGATATGGATCACATTCAGGCAGATGAGATTAATTGAACCTGATACCTCGTTCGACCCGGATGCTGTGAGCCGAAGGGCCTGTTCCTGTGCTGTATGTTCTATGTCCTATGCTCTTCTCTGACCAAATTCAACTTGAAAATTCTGACAAGGGGTCTTTGACCTGAAACTTTGAGACTGTTTCTTTGCCCACAGATGCGGGCTGACCTGCTGAGTATTTCCATCAGTTTTCGGTTTTGGTGTTGCTGAAAATTCACTTTCCACTCATCATTAAAATGACTTATTTAAGAAGTGCCTCGCACTCTAATCAACAGTTTACTGCCACCGAGGACCTAATAAAATTATTCATTGAGTGCAATTGCCAGGAGAATTTCTAACATTATCAGATCTTATTACAGTAAAACTATACCCATAGTCTATCAGCTGCACAAAGTTAAAATAAACTTGTGTTGTGTTACTGAGCTGCCATTTTGTCTTCAGTTTGGGAAGAGGGCCTCAAAATGCATTCAATGTCCATTAAATGTCCAGATCTATTTGCATCATTTTTTTTAAATTGGAAAATTACAAATGCATTAGGTCATCATTTCAAAATGGCAATGAAGTCATCAGTTTCTCCAATGGTTCAGTAGCTGATTTGTTCTGCTATAAATAAGTAATAATAAGAAAATGAATGGAATGGGAGACACTGCAGATTGCTGTAACCCTGAAGAACAAAATGGAGTAACTCGGCAGGTCAGACAATAGGTCCAAGCCCGCAGACCGGACTGGACTTTGAAAATGGCGCCAAGACCTGGTGGAGGACTATTTTGATGTACTTTGTACAAATTAGGAATTGTGCTTAGGTATGGCAATACTTAACTGAACTGAATGCAAAAACAAAATTTCACTGTACATCTGTACATGTGATAGTAAAGAACCATCGAACCATTAAGTAATTGAACTAAAGATAGACACACAATGCTGGAGTAACTCAACAGGTTAGGCAGCAGCCCTGGAGAAAAGGAATAGGTGACGCTTTGGGTCGAGACCCTTCTTTAGACCCTCTTATTCCTTTTCTCCAGAGATGCTGCTTGACCCCATGAGTTACGCCAGAATTTTGAGTTATCTTTGGTGTAAACCAGCATCAGCAGTTCCTTCCGAACTATTAAACCATCTGCACCTAACAGTTATGTAATCAGTCTGAAGAATGGTCCTGACCTGAAACATGGTCTTTCCATTTCCTCCACAGATGCTGCCTGACCCACTAAGTTCCTCCAGAACATTGTATTTTGCAAAGGAAAGAAAGCTATATTTTGGTTTTTTTCTTGACTGATTGATTGATTGAAAGATTCAGTATGGAAACAGGCCCTTTGGCCCATCGAGTTCACATCGATTGTCAATCACCCGTTCACATTAGTTTTATGTTATCTCACTTTCTCACTCACTCCCTATGCACTAAGGGGCAATTTGCAAAAGATAGACACAAAAAGATGGAGTAACTCAGGCAGCATCTCCGGAGAGCAGGAATGGGTGGCTTTTCGGGTTGAGACCCTTCTTCAGATTTACAATTTACAGAGGCCAATTAACCTACAAACCCCACGCATCTTTGGGATGTGGGAGGTAACTTGGAAGAAACCCACACAGTCACAGGGAGAACGTGCAAACTCCACACAGAGAGCACCTGAGGTCAAGATCAAGAGATCGTGCCACCTTCTCTGATGTATCCTTCTCAACACTTTCTACATGACTTGTGCTTCCACGGGATACCCACGCCGAACATAACACCAAGTTAAACTGAACTCTTCTGCCTGCACATTATCCATATCCTTCCATTACCCACATCGCCATGTGCCCATCCAAAGGTCTCTTAAGTGCCACTCTCCTCACCATCACCACCCCGGGCAGTGTGTACCCACATCACCACCCCGGGCAGTGTGTATTCCAGACACCCACCACTAGGGTTGTCAACCTCACTCCCAAATACGGGACAAAGGGTGATGTCACCGCCCCGCGCCCCACGTGACCTCACCCAGCCAGCGGCCACGTGCTCCCGCTCCCGCTCCACCAATGGCGGCCGCCATTGGTGGAGCGGGAACACGTGGCCGCTGGCTGGGTGAGGTCATGTGGGGCGGGGGGGGGTGGGTTACGTCGCCCTTTGTCCCTTATTTGGGAGTGAGGAAGTTGGCAACCCTACTAAAACGGTACAAGGGCGGTCCCGTACGGGACGAACTAATTTAGCCCAAAATACGGGATGTCCCGGCTAATAGGGGGCAGTTGGCAACCCTCCCCACCACCCTCTGTGTAAAAAAAACTCACCCTGCGTATCTCCTGGTGGAAACGGGGCAACTTGTTTGGTGTGGTTGGGCCAAAGGGCCTGTTACCATGCTGTGCAACTCTATGACTGCTGTATGTGCAGGGCAGGCTTTATAAACAGAGAGTGGTGAGTGCTTGGAAAGTACTGCCAGAAGTGGTGGTGGAGGCAGATAGTGGCGTTTAAGAGACTTTTGGATAGGCGTGTGGGTATGCAGGAAATGAGGGGATATGTATAATGATAAAAATTGGTCTTGGCATCATGGTCGGTATGGATTTTGAGGGCCGAATGTCCTGTTCTAAGACTGGATAGACTCGGCTTGTACTCGCTGGAATTTAGAAGATTGAAGGGGGATCTTATAGAAACGTACAAAATTCTTAAGGGGTTGGACAGGCTAGATTCAGGAAGATTGTTCCCGATGTTGGGGAAGTCCAGAACAAGGGGCCACAGTTTAAGGATAAGGGGGAAGTCTTTTAGGACCGAGATGAGAAAGTTTTTTTTCACACCGAGAGTGGTGAATCTGTGGAATTCTCTGCCACAGAAGGTAGTTGAGGCCAGTTCATTGGCTATATTTAAGAGGGAGTTAGATGTGGCCCTTGTGGCTGAAGGGATCAGGGGGTATGGAGAGAAGGCAGGTACGGGATACTGAGTTGGATGATCAGCCATAATCATATTGAATGGCGGTGCAGGCTCGAAGGGCCGAATGGCCTACTCCTGCACCTATTTTCTATGTTTCTATGTTTCTATGTTTCTGTTGAATGTCCTGTTCTATGATCTAAGTAGCCCAATATTTAGACTTAGGTGACACTTTGGAATCCACAGTCAGTTGTGTTTATTGGCAAAAAGGACTTCAAATTTGTCTTTTGATGGCCGGCAGGCTGATGACGAGAGAGTGATGCAGAGTGTCTTTTTCCTTTAATGAGATTACCTGGTAAGTTATGTATAAGGTTTTGTTTTTTGTGCTCCGAGCTCCGAGCCAGGCTCGTGTTACCCACGTCCGCCCGCTTGCAGCGTGTGGCGAAAGTCATCTTTTATTCAGAAGGCAGTGTCTGTGCATTGCAGAGCAAGATGCTGCGTGGCTCCAGGAGGAAATGTAAAAAGTCGGCAAAGTCGGAGGAGACCAGGTTGATGGAGAATGGAGCGGCCGATGAGAGTCAGACGCGGGCCACGGTGCAGGCTAAAGGGCCGGTGGCGAGCGAAGCCCCTGCCCCTGCCCCTGCCCCTGCCCCTGCCCCTCCCGCTCCCCGCGCCCGCCCCCGGCTGATATTCCACACGCAGCTGGCTCACGGCAGCCCCACCGGCAGGATCGAGGGCTTCACCAACGTTAAGGAACTGTACACCAAAATCGCAGAGGTCTTCGAGATCTCACCGACAGAGGTGGGTGCATTTGGGGAAGGTGACTGACTTTATCCAGTGCTTCACGTTGCTTGTGAATTAGTCTTACCAGTCTAAGGTAGACACATAATGCTGGAGTAACTCAGCGGGACAGGCAGCATCTCAGGAGAGAAGGAACGGGTGACGTTTCGGGTCGAGACCCTTCTTCAGTCTGAAGAAGGGTCTCGATCCGAAATGCACATCAGTCTGAACAAGGGTCTCGACCCGAAACGTCACCCATTCCTTCTCTCCTGAGATGCTGCCTGACCCGCTGTGTTACTCCAGCATTTTGTGTCTACCTTCGATTTGAACCAGCACCTGCAGTTATTTTCCTACAGTCTTATTTGTCTGATGCTTCAATCCAAAATCCCCATCAGCGCCATAAAATTGTGGTTCCATTTAATATACACAAGGTAATCAACTCAAAGATGAACACAAAATGTTGGAATAACACGGCAGCATCTCTGGATAGAAGGACTCCCGCTGAATTACATGACATGAACCGTCGAATTAGGAGCAGGGGTCGAAGTGACCCGAAACGTCACCCCTTCCTTCTCTCTAGAGATGCTGCCCGTCCCGCCGAGTTACTCCAGCATTGTGTGTCTATCTTCGGTGTGAAACCAGCATCTGCAGTTCCTTCCTATACATAATCAACCCAAAAGCTGCTGGTAAAAGGATTTTATCTCCGGCAAATGATCTATTTGTGTGCTTTTAGATTTCAGAGGATAATCTCAAAAAATGGACCAGTTGTCACGGTAGATGATTTATGAATGCAAACATAGATTTCAAATTCCTTTGTTGATTTTTACACTTGTCAACTCATTGCCTCAGTGTGATTGCTGGCAATATTGGATGATTATATTCCTGCAGGTTTTGCCTCGCTGTGCTATTCCATAGAGAGAAACAGCACCAGAAACAGGCCCTTCAACCCATCTAGTCTGTGCCGACCATTGACCTCATATTTATACTAACCCCAGTTAAGTATAAGAGCCAGGAAGACATATTGCAGCTTTATATGACTTTAGTTAGGCCTAGAGTTGCCAACTTCCTCACACCCAAATACGGGACAAGGTGACGTCCACCGCCATTGGTGGAGCGGGAGCACATGGCCGCTGGCAGGGTGAGGTCACGTGGAGCGCGGGGCGGTGACATCACCGTTTGTCCCTTATTTGGGAGTGAGGAAGTTGACAACCCTACTAATACGGGACAAGGGCGGTCCCATACGGGACAAACTAATTTAGCCCAAAATACGGGATGTTCCAGCTAATACGGGACAGTTGGCAACCCTAGTTAGGCCCCATTTGAAGATCTGTTTGCAGCTCTGGTCACCCCATTACAGGAAGGATGTGGAGCCATTGGAGAGGGTGTGGTAGCAGGTTACTAGAATTCTACCTGGATTCAAGAGAGAGCTCTTAGGGCTAACGGAATCAAGGGATATGGGGAGGAAGCTGGAATGGGGTACTGATTTTGGACGATCAGCCATGATCATATTGAATGGCGGTGCTGGTTCGAAGGGCCGAATGGCCTACTCCTGCAGCTATGTTTCTATTAGAGGATACTACCTATAAGGAAAGGTTGGCCCAACTTGGATTGTTTCCTCTAGAGTGTTGGAGGCTTGAGGGGAGATCTAATAGAAGTATATACAATTATGAGAGGCAAAGATATATAGACAGTCAGAACCTTTTTCTCAAAGACTAGAGGGCATAACGTTAAGCTGAGAGGAGCAAGGTTTAAATGCACCAAGCTCTGCATGGACATTGTGGGCTGAAGGGCCTGTTCCTGTGCTGTATTCTCTATGGTTAATGTACCCTATTCACCTGAGTCACCATTTCCAGTGAGCTCTGGACTTGGACCCCAGAGTCGCTCTGTACATCAATGCTCCTGAGGTCCCTGCCACTACTGTATATGTTTAGTTTAGTTTAGAGATACAGTGCAGATACAGGCCCTTCAGCCTACTGAGTCCGCAACGACCAGCGATCCCCTTATCGCTTATGCGATAACATAAGCTTAAACAGACTAGGGGCAATTTACATTTATAACAAGTATACAAACCCCAGCCAATTAACCTACAAACGTGTACTTCTTTGAAGGTGGGAAGACACTGAACCTCTCGGAGAAACTTCACGCGGTCACGGGGAGAAAGTACAACCTCCGTACAGACTGCACCCCGTAATCGGGATCGAACCCGGGTCTCCCGCGCTGCAAGCGCTGTAAAGCAGCAACTCTACTGCTGCGCCACCGTGCCTCCCGCAATTTGACTGCCCAAAGTGCATTGCCTCACACTAGTCCGGATTAAATTCCAATTGCCACCACTTTGTCCAACTTTTCAACTGATCTGGGTCTCTCAAATGTTTCTTAGAAAAGTTTTTTCGCGATCGACAACTCCATCACTTTATGTGCCACTGCACTTTTGTTAATCGGAATACCTACATTCTCTCCAACTCATTTAGACTTTGCTTTAGACTGTAGAGATACAACGCAGTAACAGAGCCTTCAGCACACCAAGTCTGCGCCGACCAGCGATAAACCTGTACACTACCACTGTCCGACACAATAGGTACAATTTTTACAATTTCACCAAAGCCCATGCAAACATTGAGTGTGGGAGGAAATTGGATCATATGATATGATATGATACCAAAGCCCATGCAAACATTGAGTGTGGGAGGAAATTGGATCACCCAGAGAAAATCTATGCAGTCACAAGGAAAACGTACAATCACCGTACAGACAGCAGCCATAGTCAGGGTCGAACCCAGGTCTCTGGCATTGTAAAGCAGCAACAAATTTAATGGAGATGTGTGGGGCAGGTTTTTTTTTACACACAGAGGGTGATGGGGGCCTGCAACACATTGCCAGGGGTGGTGGTGAAGGCACGTATGATCGTGGTGTTAAAGAGACTTTTAGAGAGGTACATGGATGTCCAGATAATAGAGGGATACAGATCTTGTACAGGCAGATGAGATCAGTTTAACATGGCACCTTGATCGACACAAACATTATGGGCCGAAGGGCCTGTTCCTATGCCGTACTGCTCCATATTCAATGTTTGAAATCAAACGCTAACATGAGCTTACATGTTTTCATCAGGCTCAGTACAAAAAGGTAAGGGGTGGAGAGGACTGTATTAATGTACATTTATGTTTTCATTGCAGGGAATTCCCACACAGAAGACATTTAGATCAACTCAATAGAGAACTCGAGATAGCTGGTTAAAGAATTGTCTAATAATTCACAATGCTGTCCTTCACAAATTCGATACATCTAAAAAGGAACATGGAATTCTGTGCCGATAAATAATCTGATTCCAAAATTACTGTCGTAGATAATCTTTTGACATGTCCAAGGCTTTGTTGGTCGACCATGTGCGATTCAAATGCATCACTTAAAAATGTGTCCTCTTTGTGCAAAGCATCAAATTGGTACCAATCGAAGGTAGACACAAAATGCTGGAGCAACTCAGCGGGTCAGGCAGCATCTCTGGAGAGAAGGAATGGGCGACATCTCAGGTCGAGACCCTTCGTCACCCATTCTTTCTCTCCAGAGATGCTGCCTGACCCGCTGGGTTGCTCCAGCATTTTGTGTCTACCTTCCATTTAAACCAGCATCTGCAGTTTTTTTTCCTACTCAAATTGGTGCCACATTCTCGCTGCCACAACCACAGGAACACACTTTGACAGTATAAACACTTGCGAATTCTTTGTAAGGGATGTGAAGAGTATCATGCAATGAACTTTTTATTTCTTCCGATACTTTTATAGGTCTTGCTAATGCTGTAATCTAATTCCCAAAGATTATTTTGACACAAAGCAATTAAATAAAACGGTTCATAAAAGCTGTGGTAAATATCCAACTGAGTGGAAAGTTTTGGTGGTTGATATTAATTTTGTAGAGATGTCGTCTCAAACATCTCTCTCCAATAATCACTAACCTGTTTTAATTGAGAAAGAATGGGTGACGTTTCGGGTCGAGACCCTTCTCTCCAGAGATGCTGCCTGTCTCGTTGAGTTACTCCAGGATTTTGTGTCTGTTTTCGGTGTAAACCAGCATCTGCAGTTCATTCCTACACAGCCTGTTTCAATATCTGTAGCTGCATTTTAAGTTTTTTCTTCTTCTTTTGTCCAGCAGATTCTGTTCTGCACGTTAAACACCCACAAGGTAGACATGCAGAAGTTATTGGGAGGCCAGATTGGGCTGGAGGATTTCATCTTCGCCCATGTGAAAGGACAAATGAAAGAAGTGGAGGTGACAAAGTCCGAAGATGCTCTTGGTCTGACCATCACAGACAATGGGACAGGCTATGCCTTCATTAAGGTACAAACATTGACTGCTCACCAAGTAGAGTTGTACAGTCATTCAGTCCCAAGACCCTTCAGCTCACTGCGTCCATGTTAATCAGCGCAGGAGAATGAGGGGCAGATCTTATAGAAGTGTATAAGATCACGAGGTGAATAGGTCGGGTGAACGCACAGAGTTTTTTTTACCCGGTATATGGGAATCAGTTATGGCACTGGGCCTGTACGCACTGGGGTTTAGAAGGATGAGGGGGGACTTCATTGAAACTTACCGAATAGTGAAAAGCCTGGATAGAGTGGATGTGGAGAGGATGTTTCCACTAGTGGGAGAGTCTAGGACTAGAGGTCATAGCCACAGAATTAAAGGATGTACCTTTAGGAAGGAGATGAGAAGGAACTTCTTTAGTCAGAGGGTGGTGAATCTGTGGAATTCTAATGCCACAGAAGGCTGTGGAGGCCAAGCCAATGGATATTTTTAAGGCAGAAATAGATAGATTCTTGATTAGTACGGGTCTCAGGGTTTATGGGGAGAAGGCAGGAGAATGGGGATAGATCAGCCATGATTGGATGGCGGAGTAGCCTTGACGGGCCAAATGGCCTAATTCTGCTCCTATCACTTATGACCTTATGTAAGCATTTTCACACTTCTGTACCTCTTACCTGATGGGGGAGGGGAGAAGAGAGAGTGCAGCAGGCCTTGCGGTGATCTTATAGAGGTTTATAACATCACACGGGAAGAGACATGGTGAACTAACAGAGTCTTTTACCCAGGATAGGCGAATCAAGAACCAGAGGACACAGGTTTAAGATGAGAGGGAAAAGATTTAACGGGAACCTGAGGGGCAACATCTTCACGCAGAGGGTAGCAGTTCTATGGAACAAGCTGACAAAGGAGGTGTTTGGGGCTGCTCCTATAGCAACATTTAAAAGATATTTGGACAAACACAATGATAGGATTGGTTTAGAAGGATGTGGGCCAAACGCTGGCATGTCGGACTAGTGTTGAATGGGGCACGCTGGTTGGCATGAGCAAGATGGGCCGAAGGGCCTGTTTCCACGCTGTATGGCTCTACGACTCTATGACACAACAAAAACCCAGAGGATGTAGGTTTGAGGTAAAGGAGTGGAAGATACTTTTTTTCACCCAGAGGATGGATCAATCTACCTGAGAGGGTGATGGCTTCCACAACATTAACAGTAATTTCTAGGCCAGCACTTAACTTGCCCAGGCTTGCGAGGCCAGAGAGCAAGGGCTGGTGAATGGGATTAGTGTGGATGGGTAACTGATGGACAGTATGTTGTGCTGCATGACTCCATGACTCAGCGCATGCAACTTTACAGAGGGGTTTATGATAGAGTGGGTGGGAGGGTTACCCAATTTGGTGCTGTCAGCCAACAGATTATACAATGTTAAATTACGGTAAAAGATCACCACTAGATGGAGAACAGCTAAAGTGAACAAAAACCTCAGTCCATCTTGTATCTTGTATACACTGGAATTTAGAAAGATGAGGGGGGATCTTATTGAAACATATAAGATAATTAGGGGATTGGACACATTAGAGGCAGGAAACATGTTCCCAATGTTGGGGGAGTCCAGAACAAGGGGCCACAGTTTAAGAATAAGGGGTAGGCCATTTAGAACGGAGATGAGGAAGAACTTTTTCAGTCAGAGAGTGGTGAAGGTGTGGAATTCTCTGCCTCAGAAGGCAGTGGAGGCCAGTTCGTTGGATGCTTTCAAGAGAGAGCTGGATAGAGCTCTTAAGGATAGTGGAGTGAGGGGGTATGGGGAGAAGGCAGGAACTGATTGAGAGTGATCAGCCATGATCGCATTGAATGGCGGTGCTGGCTCGAAGGGCTGAATGGCCTACTCCTGCACCTATTGTCTATTGTCTATTGTCTATTGTCATCTACATATGGACTACATATCCAACAGGGTTTTAACAAGTTCATCACAAAGGCTGGCTAAGTCCTGGGGGCAGAGTTGGATTCATGGGAGGTGGTCTTGGAGGGGAGGATGCTCCTCAAACTGCGGGGCATCTTAGACAATACAGCTCACCCCCTCCATGACACACTGGTCAACCTGAGGAGCACCTTCAGCAACAGACTGGTTCCACCAAGATGCAGCACAGAACACCACAGGAGATCCTTTTTCTCTGTGGCTATCACACTGTACAACTCCACCCCCTTCTGTCGTTGGGTAGACTGACTCCCCTTTCCCCCCTCTCCAATCTTTGCACAGCCCCCGATCTTTTCCACTCATCACTTTAATTTCATGTTTCATGTATCTTGTGTTTTATGACTGCTGGCCGATCAATCTCCCTCCTGGGATAAATAAAGTTCTATCGTATCGTATTGTCTCGTATATGTCCTGAAAGGGAGGTACGTAATGTAGTTTACGATGGCATTTTTTATTGTCTCGTGTACCTCGAGACAATGTATACAATCCAGTAAAATCGTACTATACCTAAGGACAATCATGCAAAAAGTAAGAGTCTAACAGTTGGAGTATAACAAAAATAGTGCATTTCTTCTGAGACAGTACACAAAGAGATGCCAAGATTCTGACACCAACTTGTATCTTTCAAGTATCAAGTTTGTAAAAATATCTCATATTGGCCTTAAATGCCCATTGTCCTGGCAACGGGCCTTTGGAAGGATTATGACATGGACCCCTGAATGCTGTGCTGGTGATATTGTCCACTGTATCTGGCCTGGAGGGGTAGCAAAGGTCGTTTGTGTGGCAGGACTAAATGTATTTGCATTACTTGCAGTAAGGGCAGGCACAGTGTCACGTCTAGTAGAGCTGCTGCCTCACAGTGACGGGTTCGATCCCGACCTTAGGTGCTGTGTGTGTGGCGTTTGCACGTTCTCCCTGTGACCACGTGGGTTTTCTTCGGCTGATTTGATTTCCTCCGACGTCCCAAAGACGTGCGGGTTTGTAGGTTAATCGGCCCTCTGTAAATTGCCCTGAGTGCCTAGGGAGTGGTTGTGAAAGTGGGATAACATAGAACTAGTGTGAACGAATGATGGATGGTAAGCGTGGACTCAGTGGGCTGAAGGACCGTAGGTCTAAACTGTTGTAGATGTCTAATGTACGTCTAAACTGTATGTCTGAACTGATCCATGCTGTATTTATAAACTAAATTCATTTACGATCAATTATTGGATTTTAACATCATTTTTAAACATTATTTGCCGCAGGATATCGAAACAAATGTTTAGTGCTGCATTTTTCTGCTTCTTATTGTTTACAGCCAAAGAAACATGTACATTTTGACTGGAGGAAACTGAGAGCAGAAAGATTTTGCTATTGCCTAGACTGCGTGATTTAAACTCCTAAAATGGATTGCTACACCACTAAAGATAGGGATCAGCATTAAAAACATGATTTCATTATTTTAAAATTAAGCACCAGATGGTAGGAGCCAGTCTGTCAATGTGGTCAAGATTTTTCACGGGGTGAACATTGGATTGATTGGGAAAATAATCACAGATTATCGTTAATGAAACCTCCATAAATGGCTTTGTTGTGAATTTGGCGTGAAATTAATGTTGGAACGCTTGTGTTAGGATCTATTAATGGGGTGGAAAGTGATTTCATGCATACTTTGGTGCAGTGATTTGTGGCTTGCAATCGCTCATCCCTTTCGGTTCTCTATCAGTATTTTCTTCCACCCCTAATCTGGTTTACAGGTTCCAGCAGTCTGCTCGGCATTGCTGTATGATGAGTTGTTTGATGTAGGGGGGGTGGGGGGAACAATCATCTGTTGAAAGAAATTTCCGAGAAGTATGTTGGGATAAAAACATGTGATTCTGGGTTGAGTGATTCTGTTTCTTTAATATTTCTTGGCAGAGTGGTCATCTAAGGCATTGAAATGGTTGGATCAATTCACACTGTCATTGACAGGAGATCAGAAAGCCACATACACATTACATAACACAGAACCTTCAGCCCTCAATGTCTGGTTTATGGTGGTACTTTATTTGTAGGTGTACCGAGGTACAGTGAAATTCATTTTTGTATACAGTCCAGTGGAAGTATCACTATACATAAGCACTTAGATTCATATTAGATAAGCATCTCAGACTGAAGAAGGGTCCCGTCCCGAAACGTCGCCCATTCCTTCTCTCCTGAGATGCTGCCTGACGTGCTGAGTTACTCCAGCATTTTGTGAATAAATACCTTTGATTTGTACCAGCATCTGCAGTTATTTTCTTATACTAAGTGTATAACAGTAGTACACTGAGGCAGTATATAGTGTTGCCATTTTCAAGTCTGTGCCCAACATGATGCCAAGATACTCTAATCTCATCGGTCTGGACATGATCCATACCACTCCATTCCCTCTATATCCATGTGCCGATCTAAAAGCTTCTTTAACACCACTATTGTATCTCCCTCCACCAACATCGCTGGCAATGTGTTCCAGGCACCCACCACCCTCTGTGTAATATATTTGCTCTGTTCCTCTCTTATAAACTTTGCCCCTCTCAGCTTAAAGCAATGCCTTCTAGTCGTTGACATCTGACTGAATACTCTAAATATGTCTCTCATAACTTTATATACTTCTATTAGGTCTCCCATCAAACTCATTGTTTTTAGCATAATACTCATGCCAACACAGGGAGAATGTGCAAACTGCACATGGACATCATCCGAGATTAGGATCTAACCCAGGACTCTGGTGGTGTGAGACAGCAGGTCTATCATCTGTGCCACCACAGTTATCAATTCAGTCATTGCTTTTCTGGAAAGTATCGTTCAATGTAAAAGTACCGAATAACCTGCTAGGACGTTGCTGGGTCCAGTTAAGAGGGAATCTTGATGGTGCTTTCATGTCAAGCCAGACTGAATAAAACAGATCATTAGCAAACATGATGAGTCATTGCAGCCATACAGTTGTCTCATGTCTAATCAACATTACTGATGTTAACTTGGTCAAATTTCTCAGCAGTTGGGTTAAATTCACAGTGTGGACTCAATTGGGCGGCACGGTAGCGCAGCGGTAGAGTTGCTGCTTTACAGCGAATGCAGCGCCGGAGACTCAGGTTCGATCCTGACTACGGGTGCTGCACGGTAAGGAGTTTGTACGTTCTCCCCGTGACCTGCGTGGGTTTTCTCCGAGATCTTCGGTTTCCTCCCACACTCCAAAGACGTACAGGTATGTAGGTTAATTGGCTGGGTAAATGTAAAAATTGTCCCTAGTGGGTGTAGGATAGTGTTAATGTATGGGGATCGCTGGGCGGCATGGACTTGGAGGGCCGAAAAGGCCTGTTTCCGGCTGTATATATATGATACGATATGATAATAGGGCTTGTTTCCCTGCTGTAGGTATCCATGAATGAAATTTTAATTCATAAGAAAGTAGGAGCAGTAATAGGCCACTCGGTCCCTCAAGCCTGACTTACCATTCCAGATGATCATAGTTGATTTGCCCAAGACACCATCTCCTCTTCTGTGCCCGGCCCCTCAATTCCCTGATTTTGCAAAATATTGAATTACTTCCTCTTAAAGTACACCCAATCATCTAGCATCCCCAACCCTTTTGGGCATAAAATTCCAGTGATTCAACGTCCCCTGCAAGAAGATATTTCCAGAGCAATAGTAGAGTCTGTGCCCGACATGATGCCAAGATACTCTAAGGATTCTGCCAAGATGTCTGTAGAAGGGTCTCGACCCGAAACATCACCCATTCCTTCTCTCCAGAGATGCTGCCTGACCCGCTGAGTTACTCCAGCATTTTGTGATACCTTCGATTTGTACCAGCATCTGCAGTTATTTTCCTACACAGTAGAGTCATAGTATAGTGTACACAGTACACAGTGCAGTGTGGAAACAGGCCCTTCGGCCCAACTTCCCCATGCCGACCAACATGTCCCATCCACACTAGTCCCAACTGCCTGTGTTTGGCCCATATCCATTTAGATCCATTAGATTTAGACATGTACCTGCCTAATGGTTTCTTAAACGTTGCAAAAGCCCCTGTCTCAACTACCTCCTCTGGCAACTTAACTTGACGTAACTTCAAAATTATTTACCATAGTCTGCATTCAAACTTAATTTTTTATAATGAACTTTGTGAATCATTGTGGCAAAAAAAAAAAGATTTATTTTCAGGGCGCTGATTGCATTTGTTTTTACTAACCAGTAGTTTGTGATTTCACAGAGGATTAAAGAAGGTAGCACGATCGACGGAATCAAGACTGTTTGCGTTGGAGACCACATAGAAGGAATAAACAATCAAACTATCGTGGGCTGTCGACATTACGAAGTTGCCAAGATGTTGAAAGACTTGCCTAAAGGTCAACCATTTTTGCTTGCATTAGTGGAACCAAGGAAAGCATTTGGTGAGTTAACCAACAGACCAGTCCAAGTGTCTAAACAAACATCATTCACACTTGTAACAATAACATTTAGTCGGTGAAGGCTACATTTTTTGATCCATTCTTTTGAACAGTTCATCTTGCAACAGTCCTAAGATTTTCTACCATTCTTTTGGTCAAGTCCAGTCAAGTTTATTGTCAAATGCGCAGGTACAGTGAAGTACAGGTCCAAAGAAAATCTTGCCTTCAGCAACATCATCGGCACATAGACTTAGACAACATACAAAAAAACACAAATGATGCATGACACTACACATAAATTCTACAAGATGTTGAATAAGAAAAAAGACTGTGCAATAAACAAGATATTAGTGCAGAAATACACAATTGGAAATCAAATCCACGGTCGGTCAAGAGGGGGTCTGTATTGTTCCGTTGCCAAGGGCGGCTTAGGTTGGTTCAAGAAGCTGATGGTTGTAGGAAAGTAGTTGTTCATGAACCTGGTGGTGTGGAACGTCAGGCTTCTGTACTTCATCCCAATGGCAGCAGTGGGAAGAGAGCATGGGTCAGATGGTGTGGATCTTTGATGACAGATGCCGCCTTTTGAGCCAAGGCCTCATGAAGATGCTGTCCCACCCCCTCCACTGACATCAGTCTGAAGAAGGGTCTCGACCCGAAACGTCACCCATTCCTTCTCTCCAGAGATGCTGCCTGACCCGCTGAGTTACTCCAGCATTTTGTATCTACCTTCGATTTAAACCAGCATCTGCAGTTTTCTTTCCTTCATTCCTTTTAGTGATTTCTATATTTATATTCTAAAATACTTTTAGAATATAAGAGGAAAATTAAAATACAAATCCGCATATCTTTAGGATGTGGGATGAAACTAGAGCACCCAGTGGAAATGTACTCTTTCACAAGGCGACTGTGTAAACTCCATACAGCGAACACCCAGGGTCAGGGCCAGGGTCAGACCCAGGTCTCTGGCTCTGTGAAGCAGCCGTTTTATCAGTTCTTTGTGCTGCCCTAGTTCAAGTCTTTCCATTTCAAGAAGGATGTGGAGGCTTTGGAGAGGGTGCAGAAAGCAGAGGTTGGAGAGACACGAGTTATTTTCTCTGTAATGTCAGAGGTTGAGAGGAGTCCTTCAGCATCTCTAAACTAAACTGAACTGACAAATAAACAAACGAGAGTTTTAGTATATAGATGTATCTTTGTGGAGTGCTCCCTGAATCATTGAAAACTATTAAACAAGGACAGTTGGGGCAATACAAGAATACTTTTATCAGTATAAGAGTCTAGAAATTAACTCTGAAACGGTACACGATAGCGCGACAATTTTCGGCCCACCTTACTCACCGTCGTCCCTTTAGTGCTAATGGAAGAAGTTTCATTGAAATAGGTGTTAAATTTTTAAAGTTATTTCCATTTTAAAGTTTAAATCTATCTCCGAGGGAGGGAGGGAGGGGGTGGAGGGAGGGAGGGAGGGAGGGAGGGGGTGGAGGGAGGGAGGGGGGAGGAGGAAGGAGGATAAGGGGGATTAAGGGGGATGGAGTGGAGGGGGAGGGGAAGGGGGGGGGGTGAAGAGAGGGGGGGAGGGAGGGGAGGAGGGAGGGGAGGGGGCAAGGGAGGGGAGGAGAGGGTGCTGCTCCAATGCAGGAGAGGTTTGGGCCCAACGGGTCCACTTGGTCTAGTCACTAAATAAAATCTCTTGTCCTTCTTTGTGCTGCCCTAGTTCAAGTCTTTCCATTTCAAGAAGGATGTGGAGGCTTTGGAGAGGGTGCAGAAAGCAGAGGTTGGAGAGACACGAGTTATTTTCTCTGTAATGTCAGAGGTTGAGAGGAGTCCTTCAGCATCTCTAAACTAAACTGAACTGACAAATAAACAAACGAGAGTTTTAGTATATAGATGTATCTTTGTGCATCCATTAATTCTATTTAAATTACAGCCATTTGTTTAAAATTGAAACCCAACCCATGTACCTTGAAAGGCAATTGCTTCAGCATCTACATTTTTAATTAGGATTGGTAAAAATAGGACAAATGTAAAATTTTCTCTATAACCGACTGATAAAGGGCTAAACGTCTGATGATGTTTCAAACTGACTTCACAAGTCTCACAATTGCACTTTTGATTTTATGACAGTGGCAATTGTTTGCACAAACCTATCCAGAACTTAAATGGACTTTTGATTGGTAACAGCAGGATACAAACATAATCTGCTATTCATTATATATCTTCGGCCTTTATTTATTCATGAAAGGCTGAATTTAATGTGTCTCAATAACATCTTCGAAGCTGCTCTCAGTGTTGAGCTCACAGTCCATCACCCTCAGTGACTACCCTCAGTGCAGGAAGGAACTGCAGATGCTGGTTTAAACCAAAGATAGACACAAAAAGCTGGAGTAACTCAGCAGATCAGGCAGCATCTCAGGAGAAAACGGAATAGGTGATAGTTAGGCCACTTAGGACTGAGATGAGGAGAAGCTTTTTCACCCAGAGAGTTGTGAATCTGTAGAATCCTCTGCCACAGAAGGCAGTGGAGGCCAATTCACTGGATGTATTCAAGAGAGAGTTGGATATAGCTCTTAGGGCTAATGGAATGAAGGGGGATGGGGAGAAAACAGGAATGGGGTACTGATTCTGGATGATCAGCCATGATTATATTGAATGGCGGTGCTGGCTCAGAGGGCCGAATGGCCAACTCCTGCACACATTTTCTATGTTTCGGGTCAGGATCCTTCTTCAGACTGAGAGTCAGGCGAAAGGGAAATGAGAGTAAGTTATAATGTCATACCTTCAGCTGACCACGTCCATGCCAACCATTAACTATTCATTCATTTTAATATCCATTCACAAGCACTTAGTGAGCCTTGGCAATGTACCTGTTAACCCAGATATTCCTTAAACATTATGATAGTACCTGCTACCTGCTTCCACTATCTAACAAACAGTCCGGTACTGACGCAGGCCATTCAGCCCACAATATATATGCCTGGCATGATGCCAAGATAAACTAATCACTTCTGCCTGCCCCGGTGAGTTACTCCAGCACAAATTCTGGTAATTTGCTTTATGTCTATGTTATAGTTCACACGACAGTAATGTTGCACCTAAGGTGAACAGAACAACTGTGCAGGATAACGGTGTGGGAAGAATTAAACAGTTTAGTTTTGTTTAGTTTGTTATTGTCATGTGTACCGAGGTACAGTGAAAAGCATTAGTCTGTGTGTTATCCAGTCAGAGAAAAGATCATACATGAATACAATCTAGTCATCCACAGTGTTCAGAGGACAGTGTACAGGTAAAGGATAAAGGGTACAACATTCAGTGCAAGATATAATATTGGAGTGCGACAATGTCCGATTAAAGACAGATCAAAGGTCTCCAGTGAGGTAGATGGGAGGTCAGGACCGCACTTTGACTGATGAGATGGGAGGTCAGGGTCGCTCTCTAGCTGATGAGATGGGACAGGAGGGGGAGGCATGGTGGAGTGGCGGTAGAGGTGCAGCCTTACAGCACCAGAGACCCGGTTTGATCCTGACTACGGATGCTGTCTGGACAGAGTTTGTACCTTCTCCCCGTGACCTGCGTGGGTTTTCTCCGAGATCTTCGGTTTCCTCCCACGCTCCAAAGGCGTACAGGCTGTTAGGCTAATTGGCTTGGTATAAATGTAAATTGTCCCTAGTGTGCGTAGGATAGTGTTAATGTGCGGGGATTGTTGTTCGGAGCGGACTCAGTGGGCTAAAGGTCCTTTTTCCGTGTTGTATCTCAAAACTAAACTAAACTAAACTAATGAGGACCACACTCCAGCTGGCCGCACTGTCTTGGAGAAAGCCAATCATCTGGAGTGTTGTTGGAACAGCACTCATCTTGGCAAATAGGCAGCATTCCTACACACTGCTGTCTTTGCCTTTAGATGGCCAAAACTGCTTCACAGATTCACTTGAAATAGATTTCCCAGCATCTGAACTACCTTTGAAGTCACAGTATTTTAGTCATCATTGTCATTGGCGGAGGTGGAACTAATTTGGGAAAGAAAACATTCATGAAACCAATAACACCAGATTTTCTACAGGAAGTAGTTAATATTTCAAGTCCAAAGAGCACTCATTCCAACAGAATATCTTTAATCTGAAACATTATCTGTTTCTCATTCCACAGATCCATACCTGAGTGTTTCCAGATTGTTCTGCTTTTGTTTCAGATTTCCAGCTCCTGCGGTTCTTTAAATGTTTTTGTCTAGGATTTATCTAAACACTTAAGAGGCCCAAAACCACCACCTTCTTGATGTCAAAAATGCCCTGACATTTTAGTATACCCCACACTGATCTCACTATCCACCAAGTCATTCTGCTTGGTGACTACCAAGTTTGTTATTATGATGGCATTTCAGGGACACTTGGACAGGTGCATGTGTAGGAAAGGTTTAGAGGGAGATGGGCCAAATGTGGGCAAATGGAATGGCTAGCTTTTGGGGCAGAGGGATATGAGCCGTGAGCGGGCGGGTGAGACTGGTGTGGATACGACATCTTGGTTGGCGTGGGCAGGTTGGGCCAAGGGGCCTGTTTCTATGCATGATTCTATGTCACAAGAAACTAAACTGTTCTTGTGCATGATTCTATGTCACAAGAAACGGAACCATCCCATCACCAACTAGAGAGTGGTCCTGATCTACCATCTGGCTCATTGAAGACACTCGGACTATCTTTAATTGGACCTTAGGCTGGGCTTCATCTTGCACTAAATGTTATTCCCTTTATCCTGTATCTGAACACTGTGAATGGCTTGATTATAATCATGTATAGTCTTTCCGTTGACTGGTTGACATGCGACAAGAAAGGTTTTCACAGTACCTCGGTACACGTGACTATAAACTAAACTAAACTAAACTGAACTAAACTAAACTAAATTAAACTAAACTTAGATGGGGAATCTTGGTCTGCATGGACGAGTTAGGCCCAAGGGCCTGTTTCTGCGCTGTATAACTCTAAGACTCCATGACTAAGACAAGTGCAAAGTACTTGTTTCATATCTCGTACTCATCCTCTAACACCAAGCATAAATTCCCTCCTTTTAAACAATGTCATAGATGTTGTTACAGTGGCCGGCATATTTGATTACTGATTACTGAGGTGCATATGCAGTATATGGTATTCTGGGAGAGAAGAATTCAGCATGATGTCTAATAACAGGATGTGAATGAATCCAGCACATGCTTCAGAATAAACTGACGCAATGTTGTTGGTTCTTTAATTTTGACTTAATGACCGCCATTGTTTGGCACTGTTGGAATTGTAATGCAGTGTTACGAATTCAGCAAGACCACATTAGGCAGTCATGATACTCTCAGTGCTCTGATCCTCGTGTCAATGATATCAGGCACAAAGATTCTGAATCCCCGATGATTCCATTCTAGGAATATTCTGCACAGTACTTGCACCAAATGGTATGCAGTGAGATTCATCATTTGTGACATTCTGTTCATGTTGGTTTTCCATCATAACAGGATGTTTGGCATTCGCTCACACTGAGACACGACATCTTATATGAGCAGTTAAATCAAGGATTGAGGGTTTCCTTGCACAGTGAACTGCCATTCGGCCTTTCATTTGTATGTTCATAAGTTTAGTTTAGAGATACAGCGCGGAAACAGGCCCTTCGACCCACCGAGTCCGCACCGACCAGTGATCCCCGCCCACTAACGCTTTCCTACATACACTAGGGACAATATACGTTTCAACCAAGTCAATCAACCTAAAAACCTGTACGTCTTTGGAGTGTGGGAGGAAACCAAAGATTTTGGAGAGAATACGCGCAGTGCACTCCCACACTGTACAACTCCTCCCCCTTCTGTCGTGGGGTAGACTGACCCCCCCCCCCCAAATCTTTGCACATCCCCAAACCTTTACACTCGCCACTTTAATTTCATGTTTCATGTACCTTGTGTTTTATGACTGTTGACAGACCAATTTCCCTCCTGGGATGAATAAAGTTCTATTGTATCGTAGGTCATGGGGAGAACGGATAAACTCCGTGCAGACAAGCACTTGAAGTCGGAATCGAACACTGTAAGGCAGCAACTCTACCGATGCCTATCATTAGTGATAGGAGCAGAATTAGGCCCTTCCGCCCATCGAGTCTACTCCCCCATTGAATCATGGCTGATCTACCTTTCCCTCTCAACCCCATTCCCCTGCCGTGTGTATATTTTGGACCGCGTTGCCGCAAGCTCTGTTTGCGCTCCTTTTACCTGTGAGGGACAGATTTCAGGCCCTGGATCGAGAAGATTGCAAAAAGTGGTGAACACTCCCCAGTCCATCACAGGCACCTCCCCACCCACGAAGCGATCTACAGGAGTCGCTGCCTCAAAAAGGCAGCCAGCGCCATCAGAGACCCACACCACCCTGGCCACACTCTCATTTTACTCCTGCCATTGGGTGGAAGGTATTCATATATCATATCATATATATACAGCCGGAAACAGGCCTTTTCGGCCCTCCAAGTCCGTGCCGCCCAGCGATCCACGCACATTAACACTATCCTACACCCACTAGGGACAATTTTTACATTTACCCAGCCAATTAACTTACATACCTGTACGTCTTTGGAGTGTGGGAGGAAACCGAAGATCTCAGAGAAAACCCACGCAGGTCACGGGGAGAACGTACAAACTCCTTACAGTGCAGCACCCGTAGTCAGGATCGAACTTGAGTCTCCGGCGCTGCATTCGCTGTAAAGCAGCAACTCTACCGCTGCGCTACCGTGTCGCAAAATGGAGTCTGAAAACTGTAACGTCCAGGTTCAGGAGCAGCTTCTTCCCTACAACCATCAGGTTATGAAACACTGCAACATCCAACCAAGCTCCGAACTACAGTACATAGACGGTGGGCATTGTTTTTTGTCTTTCCACTGTTTTTTTGATATACTGATTTTTTGCTTACTATAGTGTTCACAGAGTTCTGTGTTTGTATATCTGTTGTGCTGCTGCAAGGATAAAAGTCATTGTTCTGTTTCGGGACATATGACAATAAAACAATCTTGTCTCCTGACTCTTGGTTGCACCTTGACTTGTTGGCTGGCTGCTTCTCGCAGTTCTTCATCTGCCGTTACCTGAGGTCGTCATTTGCAATCATAAAGGAAGCCCATCAACGTCTCTACCTCATTAGAAGATTGAGGAGATGCAGTATGTTAGCCAATGGTCTCCTGAACCTCTACAGGTGTGCGGTAGAGAGCATATTGACTGGTTGCATCATGGCCTAGTATGGCAACTTGAACGCTCAGGAATGAAGGGAATTACGGAAAGTGGTGAACACTGCCCAGTCCATCACAGGTACTGACCTCCCCACCATTGATACTGATCCCAGGAATGGGTGGGTTAACATACGATGAGCGTTTGATAGCACTGGGCCTCTACTCCCTGGAGTTTAGAAAGGATGAGGTGGGACCTTACAGAAACTTACCGAATAGTGAAAGGCCTGGATGGAGTGAATGTGGAGAAGATGTTTCCACTAGTGGGAGAGTCTAGCGCCAGAGGTCATAGCTTCAGAATTAAAGGATGTTCCTTTAGGAAGAAGATGAGGAGGAATTTATTTAGTCAGAGGGTGGTGAACCTGTGGAATTCTTTGCCACAGAAGGCTGCGGAGGCCAAGCCAATGGATATTTTTAAGGCAGGGATAGATAGATTCTTGATTAGTACGGGTGTCAGGGGTTATGGGGAGAAGGCAGGAGAATGGGGTTAGGAGGAGGATAGATGGATCAGCCATGATTGAATGGTGGAGTAGAATTGATGGGCCCAATGGCCTAATTCTGCTCCTATCACTAATGAACTCATGAACCATTGAAGGAATCTATAAGAAGCACTGTCTCAAAAAGGCAGCCAGCATCATCAAGGACCCACACCACCCTGGCCACATTCTCATTTCACTCCCGCAATCGGGAAGAAGGTATTGGAGTCTGAAAACTGTGACCACCAGGTTCAAGAATAATTTCCTGCCCATCAGTATGGGTGATGGGCACTGACTAAACAATGCCGTTAATGCAGAAGCAGGTGGAGCACCACTGGAGATGCTTCGGTGATATGAAGAGATGCACTGGGGCCACAGATGCTGTCTCGTCCGTTGAATTCCTCCAGCACCTTGTGTCATCATCTTTTAGGAAGCCTTGTGATTGTGTTGATATCACCTCCCTCCCGTGGTTGATGATGGCAACAGAAAATGAAATGTTTCTGCACGTGGAAGCATGAGGTTGATCTCCTGCCTTCTCCCCATCGCCCCAGATACCCAACCTCGCAAATCATCCACCTCTCTTCCAGTCAAGTATCCGTGTCGGGGTCCCGAAACGGTTCAATGGCCCCTGTAGTTGTCATCTGTTTGCGTTGGTTACCTTTGCACCACTGTTTCCAGACAGCCCATGAATAGAGACAGTTCCTCCTGCTGTACGAATGAACTGCAGATGCCGGTTTAAACCGAAGATAGACACAAAAAGCTGGAGTAACTCAGCGGGACAGGCAGCATCTCTGGAGAGAAGGAATGGGTGACGTTTCGGCTTGAGACCCTTCTTCAGTCTGAAGATGGGTCTGTCCCGCTGAGTTACTCCAGCTTTTTGTGTCTGGCTTCAGTTCCTCCTGCTCATTGTTTCCATTGTTGGCCGTGATGTTCCATCACTACCCAAGGGTTCAGAAGGTCTATCGTGGTCTCTTTTAAGTCCCACTCACACATGGCATCAAGACCCAACATGTTTTGGATCAGGAATGGTTTACCAATTAGAAGCAGATTTGGATATTGTTCTGTTTTAATTAAGTTCTTTTTTTGTATTGAAACAAAGAGTTGTTTGAGTTCTCACAGCATGTGGTGGACGGTACTTAAACATTAAGTGAAAACAGGACTTCTTCTGCCTCAGGGTATTGTTTGTGCATTTACACTGGGACTGTTACAACTTTGTTTTTTCATTTACATTTAGAAATGCAGAGGAACAATTTATAAGTCTATTTATAAGGTTCTCTCCGGGTGCTCCGGTTTCCTTCACATCCCAAAGATGTGCGGGTTTGTAGGTTAATTGGCTTCCGTAAATTGCCCCTAGTGTGTTGGGCTTGGATAGGAAAGTGGGATAACACAGAACTAGTGAATGGGTGATCGATGGTCGGCATGGACTCAATGGCCAAAGGGCCTGTTTCTACACCGTATCTCTAAACTAAGCTTAACAAAAGTAAAGCAAACTAAACTGTACTGTGGGGTAAGGAGCACATCTAATTTATATTCTTGCTTGATACAATAATATCGAAGCTGGACTAGGGCCCGAGGCTCCTCAAGCTTGCGCTGCAATTTAACGTCATCATGGCTGATCTATGTTCGCCTCAGCTCCTCTTCTGCGCCATTTTTCTCATAACTATAGGCTTCGATCGTCAGAGTTTTGTGAAGTTTGTACCTTCTCCCCGCGACCGTGTTGGTTTTCTCCGGGTGCTCTGGTTTCTTCCCGCACTCCAAAGACACTTGCAGGTTTGTATAATTGGCTCGGGTAAAATTGTAAATTGTCCCCCGAGTGTGCAGGATAGTGTTAGTGCGCGGGGATCGCTGGCCGGCGCGGACTTGGTGGGCCGAAGGGCCTGTGTCCGCGCTGTAGCTCTAAACTACATTTTTAAAAAAAACATTAAATAGAAAGTGTTGGAGAAACTTAACAACTCAGGCAGCAACTGTGGAGGGAATGGATGGGTGTGATTTCAGATCAGGATCCTCCTTCAGTTCTTCAGTTTAGTTTAGTTTATTGGTACAGTATGGTTGCAGGCCCTTTGGCCCTCAGACTATCGATCACCCGTTCACACTGGTTGCATGTTATCCCACTTTCACATCCACTCCCCACACACTGGGGGCAATTGTACAGTGGGCAATTAACCCACAGACTCGCACGTCTCTGGGATGAGGGAGGAAACTGGAGCTCCCGGAGGTAACCCGCACGGTCACAGAGAGAACGTGCAGACTCCACGCGCAGAGAGCGCCCGAGGTCAGGATTGAACCCTGGTCTCTGGTGCGGTGAGACAGCGGCTCTACCGGCTGTGCATTCTCAAGAAAGGTCCCGACCCGAAGGAAACGCTGCCCTGAGCGTGGCCTCCACAGATGCTGCCTGACCCACTGAATTCCCCCACCACTTTGTGTTGTGTTCAAGATTCCAGCCTCCTCATGTCAGCTGAAGAATAAACTGTGGTTTGGCACAGATGCAAAGCGCTACAGATTTCCAATAAGTTCAGAACATTTCATCCACGTGCTGTGTCCCAGGGCCATCATTCAAAAGGGAACCTTACTACCCTCAAGTAAGCCAACAACATCTGAGTTTATTTTATTTTTTATCTCTTGACGCCTTCATTACCTCTGAAATTCCTTATCTGATATCCAGTAACAGATGTGCAAAAGCTTACTCCAACTAAGGATGAGGAAGATTAAAACCTTTCCCCTTCACTGCCCATTTGAGACTATGTTTGCCAACCACCATAGTATGAAAACAGGCCCTTCGGCCCAACTCATCCATACCGTCCTATGTCCCTGTCTAAGCTAGTGCCATTTGCCTGTACTTGGCCCATATCCCTCACAACCACACACACCACATAGCTCCCAAATGAGTCTGAAGAAGGGTCCCGACATGAAACGTCACCTATCCAGGTTTTCCAGACCTGCTGAGTTACTCCTGCACTTTGCGGCTTGTTTTGTAAACCGGCATCTGCTGTTCCTTGTTTCCACCTTCTCCCTCTCATCGTTTCCTGTCAATGCACCTGTCTGAAAATGTCTTTTTTTAACGTTTTAATCGCACCCACCGCTGCCACTTCCTCTTGCACCTTGTTCCAAATACCTACAGTAACAGCCTCTGTGTGAAAAACCAGCCGCCAAGTTCCCCTTTAAACAATCCCCCTCTCCACATTTCCACTTCACTCCCTGGAAACTAAGGGAAAGTGAAGCAGCCTCTCTACAACCTTGGCATCATGTTTAATCCTGCAAAGAGGGCGGAACAGTGGCACAGCGGCAGAGTTGCTGCCTTACAGCGTTTGCAGCGCCGCAGACCCAGGTTCAATCCTGACTACAGGTGTTGTCTGTATGGATTGAGAATGATCAGCCATGATCACATTGAATGGCGGTGCTGGCTCGAAGGGCCGAATGGCCTCCTCCTGCACCTATTGTCTATTGTCTATTGTCTATTGAGTTTGTACCATTCGTGGGTTTTCTCTGAGATCTTCGGTTTCTTCCCACCCTCCAAAGACGTACAGGTATGTAGGTAATTTGGCTTGGTAAATGTAAAAATTGTCCCTAGTGTGTGTAGGGTAGTGTTAATGTGCGGGGATCGCTGGTCGGCGAGGACCCGGTGGGCCGCAGGGCCTGGTTCTACGCTGTATCCCTAAACTAAACTAAACTAAGCTAAGCTAAACTAAACTAAACTAAGAACATCTATTTCCCCTCGACTCTGTCCTGATGCAGTACATCTGTTGCTGAAACCTTTGTACAGCCTTTTGCTATTGAAGAGTCAAGAGTCAAGAGTGTTTAGCTGTCACATGGGATGGGACCAGAGCAATTAAATTTTTACTTGCTGCAGCTTTGCAGGCACATTAACGCAACAATACAGTACTGTTAATTATCAGTTGTATAAGGTAAACACGAGGTAAAAATGATGGAGAAGACAGGAGAATAGGGTTAAGAGGGAGAGATAGATCAGCCATGATTGAATGGCAGAGTAGACTTGATGGGCCAAATGGCCTAATTCTGCTCCTATCATTTATGAACTTGCGAACTAGACCATGGTAGTGCAAGCCAAAGTGCGTAGTGCAATCTCGGCTGTGCAAAGTCCATACTTGTTCGGTGCTGAGGTAGGGTTGTGGTTCGTGTCGTGAAGGGTGGCTCAAGAGCCTGATGTTTGATGTGAAGAAGCTGTTCTTGAACCTGGAACTCAGGCTCCCGTACCATCTTCCAGATGGTGTTAGCGAGATGAGAGCTTGGCCAGGGTGGAGTGCCTTGTCGATGTTATTAGCTGGAGTAACTCAGCGGGACAGGCAGCATCTCTGGTGAAAAGGAACGGGTGACATTTCGGGTTGAGACCCTTCTTGAGAACGAAGAAGGGGTCTCGACCCGAAACGTCACCCATTCCTTCAACAAAAGTGAAGAATGAATATGATCACGCTAACTTCAGAGAAAGAGCGAGTCCAGGTCATGTAGCAGTTGAAGGCAAACGAGGTGTCTGTGAGGGATATATTGCTCGGGGCAACAGTGGAGGACATGCCCAGCAGATCAGACTGTACCGGGGAAAACAAATCTGATCCAAAATCACAGATGGGTGATTGCCAGAAGTCTCAATCCATTTGCAGAAACCCAAAGGCAGCCAGCATCATCAGAGACCCACACCACCCTGACCACACACTCATTCCACCCTTGCCATCGGGAAGAAGGTACAGGAACCTGAAAACTGTAATGTCCAGGTTCAGGAACAGCTTCTTCTCTGCAGCCATTCAGCTATTAAACACTGCAACCTCAAATATGCTCTGAACTACATAGACTATTATTGTTATTAGTGCACTGTTATTGTCTGTTTTTTTGGTGTGTACTTATGTGTGCGTGTGTGTATATATATATATATATATATATATATAATAATAATAATAATAATACATTTTATTTATATAGCGCTTTTCATATACTCAAAGACGCTTTACAGAGATTTTGAGAACATAGGGAAATTAATAAATAGATAAATAAGTAAATAAATAAATGAACAGAGAAAGGAGACAGTAGGTGAGGTGACCTTCAGTGGTTGAAGGCAGTACTGAACAGGTGAGACTTCAGCGATGTTTTGAATGTGGTGAGTGTGGGGGAGTCTCTAACGGTTTGGGGTAGTGAGTTCCATAGGGTGGGAGCAGCGATGGAGAAAGCCCTGTCCCCCCAGGATCTGAGTTTAGTCCGGATGTGGGGGGATAGGAGATTGGCAGCGGCAGAGCGGAGGGTGCAGGTGGGAGTGTGCCTGTGGAGGAGGTCGGTCAGGTAGGATGGGGCCAGGTTATGGAGGGCTTTGTAGGTTATGAGGAGGATTTTGTACTGGATTCTCTGGGGGATGGGGAGCCAGTGGAGTTTATAAAGGACGGGGGTGATATGGTCACGGATCGAGGTGTGTGTGAGTAGACGGGCAGCGGAGTTTTGAATGTATTGAAGTTTACTGATGATTTTTGAGGGTGCGCCATAGAGGAGGCTGTTGCAGTAGTCCAGACGGGAGGTGATGAAGGCGTGGATGAGGGTTTCTGCAGCTGTGGAGGAGAGGGATGGACGGAGACGGGCAATGTTTTTGAGGTGGAAGAAGGCTGTTTTTGTGATGTGTTTGATGTGTATATATATATATCTGATGCACATATATGTATATTTGTGAGTATGTGTATATAAACGCACACTGAGCTTTTTTTTCTCTTTTGTTTATTATATTATTTCCAGTGCACTATGTTTAGATATTCTGTTTGTGCTGCTGCAAGTGCTTCATTGTTCTATCTGGGACATATGATAATAAGAAAACTCTTGTCTCTCTTGCCTCAGAAGGCAGTGGAGGCCAATTCTCTGAATGCATTCAAGAGAGAGCTAGATAGAGCTCTTAAGGATAGCGGAGTCAGGGGGTATTGGGAGAAGGCAGGAACGGGGTACTGATTGAGAATGATCAGCCATGATCACATTGAATGGCGGTGCTGGCTCGAAGGGCCGAATGGCCTCCTCCTGCACCTATTGTCTATTGTCTATTGTCTTGACTCTTGACTCTTGCTACTTGGGTTGGCTGCTGTTTAGGCAAATATTCAGGAAACCTGTGTTGGCTCATATTCATCTCAGCTTAAGGGGCGGCACGGTTGCGCTGCGGTGGAGTTGCTGCCTTACAGCGCCAGAGACCCAGATTCGATCCTAACTCCGAGTGCTTGTCTGTACAGAGTTTGTACGTTCTCCCCGTGGCCTAAGTGTTTTTTTTTCTGGGATATCTGGTTTCCTGCCGCACTCCAAAGACATACAGGTTTGTAGGTTAATTGGCGTGGTATAATTGTAAATTGTCCTTAATGTGTGTAGATTAGTGTTAATGTACTTGGTTGTTGTGGGCTCGGTGGGCCGATGGGCCTGTTTCCACGCTGCATCTCTAAACTAAACTAAAATAAAATAAAAAATATAGTGTCCACCTGTTCTGAAGAACGTTAAAATGAAAGGCAAGTGGCAGTACATCTCTAATTCCCCGTCTGCTCTACTTCTCCCACTCTCGTCAGTTTAAGGTTGGCCCTAATGAACATTTTTTAGCATTGAGTTGAGTAGCCTTGAAATTGTCCATGTGGTATATCGAGTTTATGCCAACCATCTGTCAGTCGTTACACCAACCCCATTTTATTCACCACATATTCCTATCAACCACTCGCTCACTAGGGTGTATTTACTTTGGACTTTAGAGATACTGCAGGGAAGCAGGCCATTCGACCCACCGAGTCCGTGCAGACCAGTGATGACCTCCATACACTAACACTATCCTACACACCAGGGACGATTCTCAATTTTATCAAAGCCAATTAACCCACAAACCTGTATGTCTTTGGGGGTGTGGGAGGAAACGAGGGCACCCGGAGAAAACCCATGCGGTCACCAAGAGAACATACAAACTCTGTACAGACAGTACCCACAGTCAGGATTGAACCTGGGTCCCTGGCACTATAAGGCAGCAGCTCTACTGCTGCGCCTTGTCTGATTTCCATCCTGTGCAGCTCCACGACTCCCTATGTTTGCTAAACTGTGTTAAGAGTTAATATCTTTTCCTCTTTGGACTCGGGTCAAAATGATAAAAACTAATTGATACTTTTTCCAATGCATAAGCACCACAGTTTGCTCACAGGCTCAGCATAATATTCTGTAACATGTGTACATAGCTGAGAGCTGAATCCTATTATTCCAACGTCAACGGGTCTGTCCCTGTTGCTTCTGCCAAACACACACCATTCCAGTGGCTTTATTTTAAAGTGGTTTTTAAATATTTTTTTAAAAAATGTGGTTCCATTGAAGCCAGCAGTGGGGAATTTTGGAAGCAAATTGCATTAAAGTCCGATCTGTGTGGTGGCCTCCATGCGACACCCATGGGTTTTTTCAGGGCACTCCGAGCCATTCACAAGTGAGTGGAGAGACACAAAATTCTGGAGTAACTCAACGGGACAGGCATCTTCTCTGGAGAGAAGGAATGGTGACGTTTCATGTCGAGACCCTTCTTCTTGAGTCTGAAGAAGGGTCTCGACCCGAAACGTCGCCCGTTCCTTCTATCCAGAGATGCTGCCCGTCCCGCTGAGTTACTCCAGCATTTTGTGTCTATCTTAGGTGTCAACCAACATCTGCTGTTCCTTCTTACACGCAAGTGAGTGGAGTTGGGGTTGTCAGGGGTTGGAGCTATGTACCACAACTCTGTTAGTTCAACTGTTCCAGGATGCCACTGTGGACACCATTTGTGTTTTGTTTTAGCATTAGGTAGATAGAGAGGTGGAAAAAAAAAGGTTTTGGTACATTGGCGTTCATCAGTCAAGGTACTGAACATAACAAGTTCACAAGTTCACAAGTTATAGGAGTAGAATTAGACCATTTGGCCCAACAAGTCCTCTCCGCCATTCAATCATGGCTGATCTCTGCCTCCTAATCCAATTTTCCTGCCTTCTCCCCATAACCCTTGACACCCTTTCTAATCAAGAATTTGTCTATCTCTGCCTTAAAAATATCCACTGACTTGGCCTCCACAGCCCTCTGTGGCAATGAGTTCCACAGATTAACTTCCCTCTGACTAAAGAAGTTCCTCCTCACCTCCTTTCTAAAAGAGCACCCTTTAATTCCGAGGCTATGACCTCTGGTCCTAGACTCTCCCACCAGTGGAAACATCCTTTCCACACCCACTCTATCTGTGCCTTTCATTATTCTGTAAGTTTCAATGAGGTCCCCCCTCAACCTTCTAAACTCCAGTGAGTAGAGGCCCCATGCTGTCAAACACTCATCATATGCTAACCTACTCATTCCGGGGCACTCTTTTCGAAAGGGGGTGGGATGCCAATTTGGCCATGAGCACGGAAAATTCACCATCACAACTCTTTCAGTTATAATTAAAAACTATTATTTCAGATCTCAGATCCCCCCTGTTATTCCAAATCACGTTTTCTTTGGTTCTACTTAACATTCTGGCCTCTGTTCCAGTTCTATGGGAACACAATTCCCAGGAAAGTTCAGACTTAAAAGAAAATAATGCAATCCTCTTCTATCCAAACGCAAATGGCATTTGATCAATGTAGCAACTTCATTGATCAAGGTCCATTTCTTTGCAAATCCTCACCTAACCACTTCTGGCTTCCTCCTCACTTTTAAGAATCTCTTCAGCATTTACCTCCATTGCTAAGTTATTGGTCTTTGGGTCTGTGCATTGTTTCTACAAGTTCTTTGAATACATGATGATTTTCAGGTTGAATGACCATACGAATCCAATTTCCTTGATATCAATCTTGAAGAATGGATGGACTGGGCTTATATTCACTGGAATTTAGAAGGATGAGAGGGGATCTTATAGAAACATATTAAATTCTTAAGGGATTTCGACAGGCCAGACGCAGGAAAAAAATGTTCCCGATGTTGGGGGAGTCCAGAACCAGGGGTCACGGTTTAAGAATTTAGGACTGAGATGAGGAAAAACTTTTTCACGCAGAGAGTTGTGAATCTGTGGCACTTTCTGCCATGGAAGGCAGTGGAGGCCTTTTCACTGGATGTATTCAAGAGAGAGTTAGATTTAGCTCTTCGGGCTAATGAAATCAAGGGATATGGGGAGAAAGGAGGAACAGGGTACTGATTTTGGATGATCATATTGAATGGCAGTGCTAGATCGAAGGGTCGAATGGCCAACTCCTGCACCTGTTTTCTATGTGTCTATGTTTCTATGTTGAGCATTGACATTCGAGGAGTGCAGGTACATAGTTCCCAGAAAATGCCGTCACAGGGCGGCAAGAAGTCTTTTGGTACTTTGGCCTTCATCGATCAGAGTATTGTGTATTGACATTGGGATGTTATGTTATAGTTGTACAATGCGGAGTATTGTGTTCAGTTTGTGTCATCTTGCTGCAGGATGAGTGCAGAAAAGATCTGCAAGGAGGTTATCAGGACTCGACAGTCTGAGCTATAGAGGGAGGCTGAGCAGACTAGGACTTTATTCCTTGGAGCGCAGGATGCTGACGGGTGATATTATACAGGTGTATGAAATAATGAGGAGAATACTTGGGGTGAATGCACACTTTTTTCCCAGAGTATGGGAATCAAGAACCAGGAGACATAGGTTTAAGGTGAGAGAAGAAATATTTAATAGGTACTTAAGGAGAAGCTTTTTCACACAGGTGGTCGGCATATGGTACGAGCTGCAGGAGGAGGTGGTTGAGGCTGGTTCTATTACAACATTTATATAACCAGGATTTCCTCATTTTACTGGGTGTATGGAATAAGCTGCCAGAGTAACTACGACAGGATTTTAAAGACACTTAGGCAGGTACATGAATAGGAAATGTTCCGAGGGATATGGGCGAACTGCGGGGAAATGGGTCTAGCTTAGAGGGGGCATCTTGGTCGGCATGGATGAGTTGGGTTGAAGGGCCTGTTTCCGTGGTGTATGACTGAATGCTATGACACTCCAGTTAAGTTTCTTGGAGGTAATTGTGACTTTCTTTGACAGCATAAAGTTCATGCAATAGGCCGTTATTTTGGTTTCTATTGACACTGCAGAGATGCTCTTTTAAAAAAAAAAATCAAAAATATTTATTCAAATATTAAAATAATATATACAATACAATAAAACCAAAAACAGAACCCACCACCAGAATACTATACAAACAAATATACCAATTGAAACTATTATACAATTATATTACAATCCCCATCCAGGATACATCCAATCCCCCGCGGTGCCCAGCGGTCCCGGAAATCCTCCAGGGTGCCCGTGGACAGCACGTAGTCCCTCTCCAACACCACCCGGGCGCGGATGTAATCCCGGAAAAGGGGCGGGCAGCCGGCTCGGGCAGAGCCCTCTTCCGCCTGGCGTCATGAGTCGCGGATGGCCAGCTTGGCCAGGCCCAGGAGCAACCCAACAAGGACATCTTCGGCCCTACCCTCTCCCCTACGCACAGGGTGTCCAAAGATGAGGATGGTGGGTGAAAAATGCAGCCAAAAAGCAAGGAGCAGCCCCTTTAGATATTGGAACAGGGGCTGCAACCTCACACACTGCATGTACACGTGGTACACAGACTCTTCCAACCCGCAAAAGTGGCAGGCGGCTGGCGAGTCTGTGAGCCGCGTGAGGAACAGGTTGCAGGGGACTCCTCGGTGCAATACCTTCCACCCCAGGTCCCCGATGGAGAGGGGCAGAATCCCTGCGTAGAGGGACCCCCACCGCGGGGCCCCCTCGCGACCAGTTAAGTTTCTTGGAGGTAATTGTGACTTCCTTTGACAGCATAAAGTTCATGCAATAGGCCGTTATTTTGGTTTCTATTGACACTGCAGAGATGCCTTGGGATGGATAGCTTCTTGATGTTACACCGTCCAAAACATTGGCAGCAGAGGAACTCTGTGCTATAACATCAGGGCTTGGTTCTGAATAAGCCGCGGCTTATTCACCCAGCTTATTTCTGCCAATGCATTTTCCATCCGTATTTTGCAGACATGATCGCTCGAAGGACAAAGTGCGGTAAGTCTACGGGCGAGGCAAAAGTTGGAAGTGGACGGGAAACTTTGCGTTTAAGGTCAAAGGGCTCTGCGACTGTGGAAGAGGCTGTAAGTAAAACCGTGGCTGTTCTGATCTTGTCGCACATAAATCAAAAGTTCAGATCACTGTTTGTTGCGGCCCACGCACTTTTTTCTTATCTGCACTCTTGTTAATTTTCTCTCTGCGCTGCCTGATGTACTTGTGTACGTCGTGATTATAACCATGTTGCCTCCTTTTCCCCTTGAACCTTTGTCATTTACTCCATCCGTCTACATCTACGTCGATGTGGCATCCTCCCACGCTCCAAAGACGTACAAGTTTGTAGGTTAATTGGCTTTGATAAAATTGTAAAATTGTAATGCGTAGGATAGTGTGAGTGATAGTAGGATAGTGTCACTGGCCGGCGTGGACCTGGTGGGCTGAAGGGCCTGCTTCCGCGCTGTATCTCCAAAGTCTAAAGTCCGAAGACATCTGTTATCTTGAACCATTTTCCCAAAAGCAGTCAAATGGAACAAACAGAAAATATGATATCTGGTGTGCTTTGTGATTTCAAAGAAAATATATAGTGCTGGAGTAACTCAGCAAGTCAGACAGAATCTGTGGGGGGAATGGACAGGCAACATTTCAGGTCGAGACCTGAAGTCATCTAAAAAAAGGGTCTCAACCCGAAACGTCGCCTATTTATTACTTCCCACAGATGCTGCCTGACCCATTGAATTTCTCTGACACTTTGTGTTCATAAGTTCATAAGTGATGGGAGAAGAACTAGGCCACTCGGCCCATCATGTCTACTCCGCCATTCAATCATGGCTGATTTATCTTTGCCTCGTGACTTGTGTTCTACTCAAGATTTCAGCATCTGCAGTTCCTTGTGTCTTGAAAGAAAATGTGTTCATTTCTTCTTTCATTTTCAAAGAATCAATGTTTCCACTTTTGTAGCCAACAGAGTTCGAAGAACGAGCAACCAGGAAAGTGGACGATCTGCTGGAAATTTACATGGGCATCAGAGACGTAGAGTTAGGTGAGTGTTGAACAGCACCTCATATTCCACTCGGGTACTCTGTGGAACAGCACCTCACATTCCGAAGATAGACACAAAATGCTGGAGTAACTCAGCAGGTCAGGCAGCATCCAGGGAGAGAAGGAATGGGTGACGTTTCGGATCGAGTCCCTTCTTCAGACTGATGTCTGGAGAGAGGGGGCTGGATAAAGATAGGATGTAGCAGGAGACAGGAAGACTAGTGAAAGAACTGGGAAGGGGGAGGGGATAGAGAGGGAAAGCATGGACTACCTGAAGTTAGAGAAGTCAAGATAGACGCAAAGTGCTGGATCAGGCAGTATGGATAAGTAACGTTTCGGGCCGGGACCCTTTTTCAGACTGATTGCAGAAGGAAGGGAGGAAAAAAAAGTAAGCCATAAGGAGCTGGACAAATCAGGGCTGGCAACAGATGACCTCAGGCGAGGGGGTTCCCCAGTGGGCAAATTTGTGGACAAGGGTTAGATATAGAAGCAGGTGTAAGCCCAAAAGGGATACATAATTGCAAACTGTAAATCTAGTTAATGTACTTCATAATCCACTTGGGTAGGCTGCAACCTAACAGCATGTACATTGAATTATCCAATTTTAGGTAACTAGGCTATAAATAACTCCTACTTTCCCCTTTTCCCCTCTTTCATCCCTGTACCTCATCTGAATGCGAAGGATTTTTCCCTTCCACCTATATTCCTTCATTTTAGTTTTTGATTTTGTGCCTCTTCAACCATTCCATTCCATCTCACACTTTTTCTCTTTTCATCTCTGGCCTCTGTCCAAACTTCTGCCTAATCAAAATCCCGCCTCACCTGTATCCACCCATCACTCGCCAGACATTGTCCCATCCCCATTTCTCTTTCAGCTTCCCCCCTCCCCTCCCCCATTACAATAAGTCTGAAAAAGGGTCCCTACCCGAAACGTGGCCTGTCCATGTTCTCCAGTGATGCTGCCTGACCTGTTGAGTTACTCCAGCACTTTGTGTCTTTCTTTTGAATGACGTTGAGACTGACTAGTTTCACGGTAGCTTTCTGCATGGAAAAAAGCTTGTGCAATGAAGTGGGATTAAATACTGTTCTCATACTTTGATGTTTTACATTACTCCGTCACCATTTCCCCTTCAAAACTGTTGGTCTAATATATTTCATGCATCAAAGGGCCAAATGGCCTACTCCTGCACCTATTTTCTATGTTTAAATCCAACCTCAACAAATTACGGCAATTAAACAGTTCTCAATGAAGTAACTTGTCAAGCACTACCATCTGGTGTGGTCTGATGCTTTATAAAAATCAGTCCACTATATTAACAAAAATGACCCTGTAAATCTGATTTATTGTCATTGCCAGTTTACTGGAAGGAATGCAGACTGACAGTTATTTTCACATGTGGCTAGAATTAATCATGTCATATTTTTCTTTTTTTTTTACAAAAGAAGCTAATGAATCTTGCAGAACATTGACTCTTGCCGACTTTCCAACTCTTAAAAACATCCGGGTATATTCACGACTGAAACTATATAGAATGGCTCGTTAAAAAATAGTGTTCCCTTGCAAGGTCGATAGATAAGGGCACGTGCAGAGCACGAGAATTAGTTCTAAATAAGATCTACATATAGATATGACCTTGCCCTCTTTGTCCTCAAAATTGAGGAGTCAAACAAATGACTTCTCACTGCAAGGATTCTGAGCTTGTAACAGCTGGGAACATGGTTTTACTACGTGACCTGAGCATGATTTAACAAAAAAGACACAAAGTGCTGGAGTAACTCAGCGGCTCAGACAGCATCTCTGGACAACATGGAGAGATGACGTTTCAGGTCAGGACACTTCTTCAACCTACCCATATTCTCCAGAGGTGCTGCCTGGCCAGCGGTACTCCAGCACTTTGTGCCTTTTATTGTAACCCAGCAACTGCAGTTCCTTGTGTATCATCTCGTGATTTAACAAATTCTAGTAAGGTACTCATAATCCCAATTTCTATAAAACAGACAAACCACAACTCCTGATTACTTTGATCTGTCAATGTCTGCAGGTTTCTCAATTTGACCCAGGAATTCCTTGGTTCAACTTATTCTTTACCACAAACCTGATTAAAATTATGTGATTTGTTCTCCAGCGCTGTTTAATGCTCTATCTGATGCTGTTCTCCTCACGTTAGTCATAGCAAAGTAAAAGAAGTATGAAAATAAAGACAAACTATTTCATTGTGAATGGGTGCTTAATGGTCGGCGTGGACTTTGTGGGCTGAAGGGCCTGTTTCCTTGTTGTATCTCAAATATAAACTAAACTAAATTAAACTAAGCTAAACTAAGCTAAGCTAAGCTAAGCTAAGCTAAGCTAAGCTAAACTAAACTAGACTAAATTGTTGTAGATTCATATGTGCACATAAATCTTATTTATATGTTATGTAAATATATTAATGCATAAATGTATTAGTATATAAAATTATGAGATGCATTAGAAACAGATAGAAACATAGAAAATAGGTGCAGGAGGTGGCCATTCGGCCCTTCGAGCCAGCACCGCCATTCATTGTGATCATGGCTGATCGTCCCCAATCAATAACCCATGCCAGCCTTCTCCCCATATCCCTCGATTCCACTAGCCCCTAGAGCTCTCTCTAACTCTCTTGATCGGGTATTGATCGGGTAGATAGTCAGAACCTTTCTCCCAGGGTGGAAATAAAGATACAGTACTTTAAGAGTACTCTTAAGGTACTCTTACTTTAAGAGTAAACACTAAGTAGTGTTTAAGAGGCTTTCACAGAGGCACGTGGATATGCATTGAGATGCTGTCCATTTTACTATATTCTGCACTGTTTATTTTCTCTTTTGCACCGCCTATTGTGCCCATGTATAGTATGATTTGCCTGGATAACACACAAAACAAAGTTTCTCTCATGTGACAATTATAAACCAATACAAATTTTAATGTGAACATCCTTCACATTGCTCATTGTGGTGGTATTCAACATGGCTGACACGTAATTGTGAACAAGTATTCACATAAATGAGAAATACTATGGATGTTGAAATAAATAGAACATAGAACAATACAAGAACAGGCCCCACTGGCCCACAATGTCTGTGCCCAACATGATGCCAAGTTAAATTAATCTCCTCTGCTTTTGCAGGTGATCCATAATCCCTCCATTCCCTGCATATTCATGTGCCTATAAAGCCTTTTATAAATGCCACTATCCTATTTGCCTCCACCACCACTCCTGGCACCACACCTCTCTGTGTAAAAACATCCACACCCACCACTCTGTGTACAAATCCCACTCTGCACATCTCTCTTGCAAGTAGTTTTATTGAAATCGGTGTTATATTTTTTAAGTTATTCACATTTTAAAGTTTAAATCTATCTCCTAGGGAGGGAGGAGAGAGGGAGGGGGGGAGGAGGGAGGATGGAGGATAAGGGGGTTGAGGGGGATGGAGGGGGATGGAGGGGAGGGGGAGTGGGAGGGAAGGGGAGGGGGAGGGAAGGGAGGAGGGAGGGGGTGGAGGGGTATGGGGGGGAAGGGGAAGTGGAGGGGGGGAGGAGAGGTCCACTTGGTCTAGTCTCTTTTAAACTTTGCCCCTCTCCTCTTAAAACTATGTTCTCTAATCCTAGACATTGCCACTCTGGGGAAAAAAACATAGAAACAGAAAATAGGTCCAGGAGTAGGCCATTCGGCCCTTCGAGCCAGCACCGCCATTCAATATGATTATGGCTGATCATCCAAAATCAGTACCCCGTTCCTGCTCTCTCCCCACATCCCTTGATTCCGTTTGCCCTTAGAGCTATATCTAACTCTCTCTCTTGAAAACATCCAGTGAATTGGCCTCCACTGCCTTCTGTGGCAGAGAATTCCACAGATTCACAACTCTCTGGGGGAAAAAGTTTTTCCCCATCTCAGTCCTAAATGGCCGACCCCTTATTCTTAAACTGAGACCCCTGGTTCTGGACTCCCCCAACATCGGGAACATTTTTCCTGCATCTAGCCTGTCCAATCCCTTCAGGATTTTATATGTTTCTATAAGATCCCCTCTCATGCTTCTAAATTCCAGTGAATATCAGCCCAGTCGATCCATTCTTTAATCGTTTGTCAGTCCCGTTATGACTGTCTACCCAATCCATGCCTCGAATGGTTTTATATACCGATGTGGCTTCCTTCCATGTTGCGCCATTCGATACTATTAGATAAATGTAATGGAGGCAACTCCAAGAGTGCTTATTGACATGCTTTGTCCCGTTCATTCCTGCCTGAAGCATGGAGGAAAATATGATGAGTTTTCTTGCAACTGTTAATATCTAATCCACACATTACCATATTAGGAATTATCAAATTCTTTCAACCCACTCCTTAGTCGCCGCCACTTTGAGTGGAGACAAGAGCAAGTGTTTGGCAGCTAATTTTATTTCTGAAAGATGATTTAAACAAAGTAGTTATTGCCAATTAATCATGGATGTGAAGTTGGGACAGCATGTGGCGTCATGTGGAATGCCTATTTTCTTGGATTTTAAAGAAAATCCAACTATTTAAAATGACACAGAGTGCTGGAGTAACTCAGCAGATCCGACAGCATCTCTGGAGAACATGGATTGGGGACCTTTGGATAGAGTACTTCATAAGATGGACTGTGGCAGTTCATGAAGCACCTCACCACTGTCTTCTGAAGGGCAGTTAAGGATGATCCGAAGTTAATGATGGTCTCAACTCCATCCCCGCCCGAACTGCACCCCACTAAAGCCACACGTTAATGGTTTAACAATTGCTTTCCCAGAAAAAAAAAGGGTTGTGTCATGCTGTTATTTTCAATAGACAATAGACAATAGGTGCAGGAGGAGGCCATTTGGCCCTTCGAGCAAGCACCGCCATTCAATGTGATCATGGCTGATTATTCTCAATCAGTACCCCGTTCCTGCCTTCTCCCCATATCCCCTGACTCCGCTATCCTTAAGAGCTCTATCCAGCTCTCTCTTGAATGGTATTCAGAGAATAGGCCTCCACTGCCTTCTGAGGCAGAGAATTCCACAGATTCACAACTCTCTGACTTTTCATTATTAATCAACCTCAAATTAAGTGATTTATTACTTAAATGATGGTGTAACAGGGTGGGTCAAGCAGCATCTCTGGAGCACATGGACAGATGACGTTTTGGAATGTCCATGTTCTCCATGAAACGTTGCTTATCTACGTTCCCCGCAAGGTGTCACCTAACCACGTTCTCCACAAAATGTCACCTATCCACGTTCTCCAGAAATGCTGCCTGACCCGACCTGTTGAGTTATCCCAGCACCTTGTGCCGTTTTATTGACCAGAATCTGCAGTTGCTTGTATCTAATTAAAATGGCCTTGTCCAACATTGCATACATCTGTGCGCTAATGTGTATATCTCCGCTTAACTCAGAAACGATGGCCTGAGTCTTCTCTGTTTTATGATTCTGAAACCAGAGAACGCTCTGGTTTGGAGACGGAGAAAGATTCTTGTGAAAGTTCATGGAACGTCCTGTCAAAATCTTTATTGGAGAATCCCAAAGATCCAGAGCCTGAATGTATCCCTCTCTCAGGCCAAAGTGGGCGATACCTTTCCCTTAGATGGTCACCTCTAGTTCCAAAGGCCCCAGGCAGGTGAACATCCTCCTGGAATTATTTCCTTCAAGCCCTCTAAGAACTGTATATGTTTACAACCCATGTGTGGGAAGGAACTGCAGATGCTGGTTTAAACCGAAGATGGACACAAAATGCTGGAGTAACTCAGCAGGATTGGCAGCATCTCTGGAGAGAAGGAATGGGTGATGTTTCGGGTCGAAACGTCTGAAGAAGAGTCTCGAGCCAAAACGTCACCCATTCATTCTATCCAGAGATGCTGCCTGTCCCGCTGAGTTACTCCAGCATTTTGTGTCTGTTTTTCGTATCAATATTGAATTTTCCAATTTAAGTAATACTATCCACACCCCCTTGTCTCTTTCCTATGCAACCCCCCCCCCCCCCACCTTGGTGAGCATGCATCTCTCCCATTTTTCCACCCCTCTGCCCTACAATCCTGCCACTTTCCACCTTTATCCTTCCCTCTGGCTTTACGTTTCACTTATCTTCTCTCCCTACCTGATGCCTTATTGTCTCATTTTCACATCAAGGCTTTGTCACTTATTCCACGCATCAAACCACCTTCATCTCTATCCACTACACAATAGATCCACCACTACCTAAAACCAGGCTTTATCTTGCTCCAAAGCTCCCACCCAAACATAAAACAGTACAAACCAGGAGCAGGTCCTTCAGGTCACAATGTCTGTAAAGAACATTATAGTCAAGACATAAGTTGTACTTATTTCCTCTGCCAGCACGTGACCCATATCCCTTTGTTCCCTGTATTCCTGCATCGAAACGTATAAGATTATTAAGGGGTTGGACACGTTAGAGGTAGGAAACATGTTCCCAATGTTGGGGGAGTCCAGAACCAGGGGCCACAGTTTAAGAATAAGGGGTAGGCCATTTAGAACTGAGATGAGGAAACACTTTTTCAATCAGAGAGTTGTGAATCTGTGGAATTCTCTGCCTCAGAAGGCAGTGGAGGCCAATTCTCTGAATGCATTCAAGAGAGAGCTAGATAGAGCTCTTAAGGATAGCGGAGTCAGGGGGTATGGGGAGAAGGCGGGAACGGGGTACTGATTGAGAATGATCAGCCATGATCACATTGAATGGGGGTGCTGGCTCGAAGGGCCGAATGGCCTCCTCCTGCACCTATTGTCTATTGTCTATTTCTAGTCAAAGAAGAATAGCTTCTAAAGTGGTGTTCCTAAATAGCATGTTTTTGTATTTCCATCATTAATCTGTTGTGTTATTAGTCATTTTGGCTCCTTGGAAGCAACCTGTTGCTGTGTGTGAGAAATTAATGATAAATTAATAAAATTACCTTCCTGTACAAATTCCTCTACCTTTCATGTGCAGTGATTTAGAAGGATGTTTATAAGGATGAATGGGGACCTCATTGAAACTCTGATTAGTGAAAGGCCTGGATAGAGTGGATGTGGAGAGGATGTTTCCACTGGTGGGAGAGTCTTGGACCAGAGGGTACAGCCTCAGAATAAAAAAACATACCTTTATAAAGGAAATGAGGAGGAATTTCTTTAGTCTGAGGGTGGTAAATCTGAGGTATTCATTGCCACAAATGGCTGTGGAGGCCATCATTGGTTATTTTTAAAGCAGACAGTAACTCTGTTCTTGATTAGTAAGGGGTTATGGGAAGAGTAAGGGGTTATGGGAAGATTATGGGAGAAGGCAGAAGAATGTGGTTGAGAGGGAAAGATAGATCAACCACGATTGAATGGCAGAGTAGCTTGATGAGCCGAACAGCCTTATTATGGTCCTATAACTTACGATTGGCAGAGTAGGCTCGGTGGAATGAATGACCTTATTCTGCTCTTATGACTTATGAATTTATGAACTATTTTTTGCCTCATTATGATATCTGGAGCCAAATGCAGTTCCTGAGCACACACCAAAAACCACGGATGAATATAGAAATCTAAATGACCAAACCAGATGTCTGATATGATGAAAGGAGTTCAAATGAAATTCATGCACATTTTAGGTGAAGTACAGATATGTTTTGAGATTTAGTTTAGTTTAGTTTAGGGATACAGCGCGGAAACAGGCCCTTCGGCCCACCGGATCCGTGCCGACCAGCAATCCCCGCATATTAACACTATCCTACACACACCGGGGACAATTTTTACATTTACCAAGCCGATTAACCTACAAACTTGTACGTTGTTGGAGTGTGGGAGGAAACCGAAGAACTCGGAGAAAACCTAACGGTATATCGCCGTTTCATTATCACGTGACCTCTGTTGGTCCAGAAACACGGACAATTCAGAAAAACTTGAAAACCCAGGCAGCCGTAAGATCGGTGTTCAACCTGTAACATGTGAACTCTAATTATTTTTTAGAGGGATAGGCTTGGTAAAGTTGTAAAATTGTCCCTAGTGTGTGTAGGATAGTGTTAGTGTGTGGGGGTCGCTGGTCAGTGTGGACTCGGTGGCCCAAATGGTCTGTTTCCACGCTGTTTCTCGCAACAAAACTGAAAACTAAAGCAAGTTAGGCAGTAATTATATTTTTGGACTGCTAATTCTTTGCAATGATTTCTTCTTCAATACGAAGATAGACACAAAATGCTGGAGGGACTCAGGGGGACAGGCAGCATCTCTGGAGAGAAGGAATGGGTGACGTTTTGGGTCGAGACCCAAAGGCAGTGGAGGCCAATTCTCTGAATGCATTCAAGAGAGAGCTAGATAGAGCTCTTAAGGATAGCGGAGTCAGGGGGTATGGGGAGAAGGCAGGAACAGGGTACTGATTGGGAATGAACAGCCATGATTACATTGAATGGTGGTGCTGGCTCGAAGGGCTGAATGGCCTCCTCCTGCACCTATTGTCTATTGTCTATTGTCTTTCGAGACCCTTCTTCTCGACCCAAAACGTCACCCGTTCCTTCTCTCCAGAGATGCTGCCTGTCCCGCTGAGTTACTCCAGCATTTTGTGTCTTATCTTCGGTTTAAACCAGTATCTGCAGTTCCTTCCTAAACTCTTCTTCGCTATGTCTGAGTTTCTAGGCAATCAGAGTGATCCATGAAATCTTTTGTATCGTCACAAAGTAATTATCTTTATCGTTTGTTTCTCGTCCAGCTGCAACAATGGTGGAAACTGGAAAAGATAAGAAGAATCCAGATGAGTTTGCAGAGGCTTTGGACTCCGTCCTTGGTGATTTTGCGTTTCCAGATGAATTTGTTTTTGATGTTTGGGGGGCAATAGGAGATGCCAAAAACGGTCGAATCTAACACGATTAAGTACAACGTGTGGAATTCCTCCAACTATGGGTATTATCTGACTCCTTGACTTTTCCCTTCCTTCAGGATTAAGCACTTTTAATCAACGTAGGATAATCTGAACCGTGATTACCGTATGTAATTAGAAATTTAAAAAAACATAATTTCAGTTTATAGACACAAACAGCAGGAGTAACTCAGCGAGTCAGGCAGCATCTCTGGAGAAAAGGAGCAGGTGACATTTTGGGTCGAGACCCTTCTTCCCGAAACGTCTCCAGAGATGCTGCCTGAGTTACTCCAGCTTTTTGTATCTATCTTTGGTGTAAACCAGCATCTGCAGTTCCTTCCTATATAATTTTGGTGCAAGTAAATATGTATTATGAAACGTTTGGGTACGCCGAAACACTTATAGATTTAGGAATCACAATTATTTCTCTTTTAACTTTGGATAATAGAGTGTTTTGGAAAGCAGGAGCAAAATTATTTTTTTTCCAGATGAAATGTGATGTTGAGCTGCTGTTTTCCGAAGCGCCTGTGCCCGAGCTGGATGACTCCATGACTCTATGAGTCTATGACTCTCACTTTGAGGGGTGAAATGCAGATTGTGCACAGCCGAGGCCCAAAGGTGATTCTTTTGATTACAGCCAGCCTTGTAATGAGTGTCGTCGTGACATGATACAATATCAAGGTCCTTTATTGTTTTGCAAGTCCCCAGCACAGATCTGGAAAGTCCTGAGCTGAACACAAGTCATGCAGTTGACCATGGGGAATATTACTGGCCGAGGCGATCTCCCGGTTGCCAAACATTTTAACTCCCCTTCCCACTCCCATACCGACCTTTCTGTCTTGAGCTTCCTCCACTGTCAGAGTGAGGCCACACGCAAATTGGAGGAACAGCACCTCGTATTTTGCTTGGGCAGCTTACAACCCAGCGGTATGAATATGGATCTCTCTAATTTCAAGTAACCTCTGCATTCCCTTGTTCTCTCCGCCCCCTCCCCTGCCCTCATTTTTCTGCCTGTTCCACTCTTCGTATCCATATATCCCTTTGTTGTCACCTCTTCCACAGCCAACAATGGACCATTGTGGGCTCCACCTTTCCTTGATCATCGGTGCTGGCTCTGATTTGTTCTGAACCTTTTCATACCTCTAGTTTCCCTCTCCCCCGACTCGCAGCCTGAAGAAGGGTTTTGACCCGAAACTTCACCTATTCCTTTTCTCCAGGGATGCTGCCTGTCCCGCTGAGTTACTCCAGCATTTTGTGTCTATCTTTGGAGACATCCCACTCCAGCTGGTAAGAGGAGTGGAGATCTTGAAGGAGTATTGGGTTAGGCTCAGCTGGTTCCCCCCATGGTTAAGTAGCCCTCCAAATCTCACTGCAAGGACCGCAGATGAACGATAATCATCTCCAATGAATTGGTTATTTAAGTGCTTGCAACCAAAGGATCCCCTACAAGTTCGCGGGGAGAAGGAAAGAAATCAAGACAGCAAGAAATAAGATAACTTTTTTTCCCCCCCATGGTAAATTGAAATTGCATTTATTATTGTAGCTATGTTCAACTTTTAATTTTTGTTGTTGTTAATCCAGCAGACACTTTTCTTTAGTTTGGATTTAAAGTGCTTCTTGCATTTTATGATATTCACTAAGCAAACAGTCTCCTAATTTACGACATAGAAGAGAGGCAGTAAACGCATTGGCTTCGAAAGCATGACGGACCCTAAATTTTCAGCACAGATTGTTTACAAAATCATGGCTCTAGAAATGCATTGGATTTCCTTGTGAAAGATTTTGTTTGAGCTTTATTACGTTAGTAACACCATCTCCATTGTTTGAAAGTATAATATACTGCGTTGCAAATAAAATTATATGATAGTCATGAGCCAAGAAAATTTGGAAAATGGCTCAATTACAAAACTATGTATAACAGAAGGACTTGCATTAGAGATGTCCATTTTAATTTTGCACTGTGAGTGTGACATTTAACATTTACACCATGTAAAACTTATGAAACTATGAAACTTATAAAACTAAACTCTTAGTGTAAGAAAATAACTGCAGATGCTGGTACAAATCGAAGGTATTTATTCACAAAATGCTGGAGTAACTCAGCAGGTCAGGCGGCATCTCAGGAGAGAAGGAATGGGTGACGTTTCGGGTCGAGACCCTTCTTCAGACTGAAGAAGTGTCTCGACCCGAAACGTCACCCATTCCTTCTCTCCTGAGATGCTGCCCGACCTGCTGAGTTACTCCAGCATTTTGTGAATAAACTAAACTCTTATGTTGCTTGAGCCCAATTGAACACTAAGATGGCAGTAATCCTTTGGTTGTAAGCACTTAAATAAGCAACTTATTGCAGTAACAGGTCACCAAAGAAGGTTCACTTGCTCACTTTTTCCCAGGATGGAAAAAAAATCAAACACCAGAGGGCAGAGCTTAAAGGTGAGAGAGGCAAAGTTTAAAGGAGATAGATGTGCCGGGCAAGTTTTCTACACAGAGGGTGGTGGGTGCCTAGAACATGCTGCCAGGAATAGTGGTGGTGGAGAGAGAATGGCATTTAAGAGACTTTTAGATAGGCAAATGGATATGCAGGGAATGGAGGGATATGGATTGTGTGGGTTTCCTCTGGGTGGTCCGGTTTCCTCCAATATCCCAAAGATGTGCGGGTTTATGGGATAATTGGTCCTAGTGTGTAGGGAGTGAATGCCTAAAAGGGATAGCATAGATAAGCGATGGTCTTGGCATCAAGTTTGGCACAAACGCAGTGGGCCAAAGGCCCTGTTCTTGTACTGTACTGTTCTATGTTCTATGATTGGCCTAGACCCGATTACAAAGTCTGTAATTTTATAAAATATCAAATGAGATTAACTATATGCAGAATGTTATCAAAGTATTTTGTATTACTTTTTAAGAAAAATCATACACCAGAGAAATTTGAAGCAAGCACCATTCAGTTTATGTGGCAATAGATTTAAGTGGAGGGAGGCATTAAATATTTAGAGAGAAGTCACAGATATTAGTCATGGTCAGATATCAGGCAAGCAGTGACATAATACAGACGAACATTAAACAACACAGGAATGCAATAGTATTTGCTGGAGAAAGACACAAAATGCTGGAGTGGCTCAGCGGGACAGGCAGCATCGCTGGAGAGAAGGAATGGGTGGCACTTAGAAGGATGAGAGGGGATCTTACAGAGACATATAAAATTATAAAAGGACTGGACAAGCTAGACGCAAGAAAAATGTTCCCAATGTTGGGCGAGTCCAGAACCAGGGGCCACAGTCTTAGAATAAAGGGGAGGCCATTTAAAACTGAGGTGAGAAGGAACTTTTTCACCCAAAGAGTTGTGAATTTGTGGAATTCTCTGCCACAGAGGGCAGTGGAGGCCACGTCATTGGATGAATTTAAGAGAGAGTTAGATAGTGCTCTGGGGGTTAGTGGAATCAAGGGATTATGGGGAGAAGTTGGGCACAGGTTACTGATTGTGGATGATCAGCCATGATCACAATGAATGACAGTGCTGGCTCGAAGGGCTGAATAGCCTCCTCCTGCACCTATTTTCTATGTTTCTATGTTTCTATGGGTCGAGACCCTTCTTCAGACCCGACCTGTCCCACTGAGTTCCTCCAGCATTTTGTGTCTATCTTCGATTTAAACCGGCATCTACAGTTCCGTCCTACACAGTATTTGCTGGAGTTTGTCTCTGAGCCTGAGTCTTGGACTCATTTGAGAATATAAGCTGGTAGTCAACTAGAGGAAGAATTTTTCTGGCCCTAAATCTTGAACGCGTGGCCTTAGAAAACAGGTGGAGGGAGGCAGGTGCTCTCAAATGATTGAGCATCTGAATTTTCAAAGCGTATCAGGCAGCTTCCAAAGTGATGGTATAAATGTTTAGTTTAAAGATACAGCATGGAATCAGGCCCTTCGGCCCACCGAGTCCACACCGACCATTGACCACCCCCTCATGCTAGTTCTTTGTTATCCCATTTAGGCATCACTCTCTACACACTAGGACCAATTATCCTATAAACCCGCACATCTTTGGGACATGGGAGGAAACCGGAGCACCCAGAGGAAACCCACTTGGTCACAGTGAGAACATGCAAATTCCACACAGACAGCACCCGAGGTCATGGTCGAACCCAGGCCATTGGCCATGTGAGGCAGCAGCTCTACCAGCTGCACCAGTGTGCCATTCTATGAGATTAAAAATGGGATTAGTATAGATAGGTACTTGATGGGTGGAATAGACATGGTGGGCCGAAGGACCTGTTTCTGTGCGGTATGACTCCGAGTCTACGACAATCAGAAGGTGACTTTTCAATCCTTAAGTTAATTGTTGCCCTGAAATAGGAACGTTTCGGTGCTCCTGCAGTTTGCATGTGGCCTCACTCTGGCAATGGAGAAGGCCCAGGACCAATGGAGAAGGCCCAGTATGGGAATGGGAAGAGGAGTTTAAATGGTTAGCAGTCGGGGAGATCTGGTAGGCCTTGAAGGAAAGAGCACAAGTGTTTGGCAAAGTGGTTGCAGGATCTACGCTCGGTCTCGCTGATGTAAAGGAGGCCATATCGGGAACGCCTGATGCAGTGGATGAGGTTAGAGGAGGTGCGTGTGAACCTCTGCCGCACAAGTGAGGGCGGTACGGCGGCACAGCGGTAGAGTTGCTGCCTTACAGCGCCAGAGACCCGGGTTCGATCCTGACTATGGGTGCTGTCTGTGTGGAGTTTGTCTGTTCTCCCAGTGACCGTGAGGGTTTTCTAGGGGTGCTCCGGTTTCATCCCATATTCCAAGGTCGTAGAGGCTTGTCAGTTAATTGGCTTCTGTAAATTCCCCCCAAGTGTGTAGGATGTGAAAGTGAGATAATGTGGAAGTGGTACACGGATGATCGTTGGTTGCCGTGGACATGGTGGGCTGAAGGGCCTGTTTCTTTTAACTAAATTTTTTTTTTAAGTGTGTGGTTTGTACCAATCTGTTTTTGCCGTAAAATCATTGTGAATGGTGCATAACAATGTTGTATTTCCCAAATAGTTTCCAGACCATGGATTTTAAATCTGTAAGATCTGAAGTTATACTTGACCCAAATGTCATGGAGAAACATTTGCATGAAGAATATTAACTAAAGACTACAATCTCAATGAGCATGGAAAAATTGTGGACAGAAGCAACAACCGAGTGCTAGGGATACAACAATATAAACTCCCCAAGTCTCACCTTTGCCCAAAGCAACTATATTCATTCTTCTGTAGAATTTCAAGTGCCACTAAACGTAACTTTCAGGATTGAAGTGAAATCCAAATCACAATGTTAGAAACTTCTGATAATCATTGATTTTAAAAAAAAAAAAAGGTCCTTAATTCATGCTGAATTTCAATTTTGGGACCTGATTTTGAACCAATGCTTTCACTGAGATCAGCGATTGCAAGTAACATACTTTGAGGGCATTCTTGGATGAAACTTTTCATAAATATTTGCTATATTAAGGACAAGATTCCAGCACAGCGCAGACATTAATCTTTCTGTATTTGGATTGTATTTATGTTTAAGATTCTTTTAATTCTTTGTGTATCTAACTTTGGATCATTCTAAAAGTGTAACAGTAAGAAAGAAGACCTCATTAAAATTGTGTTTGATTCTTTATTAAAACGGTATTGAAACTTGCGTTTGAAAACAATGATACAGCGAGCCATTTCGACCAGGTGAAAAGAACACGAATACTGGAGGAATTCAGTGGGTCAGGCAGCATTTGTGGAAGGGATGGACAGGCGATGTTTCAGGTCCGGGACCCTTCTTCACTCTTGAGTTCCTTCAGCACTTTGGGTTTTAGACAACAGACAATAGACAATAGGTGCAGGAGTAGGCCATTCAGCCATTCGAGCCAGCACCGCCATTCAATGTGATCATGGCTGATCATCCACAATCAGTACCCCGTTCCTGCCCTCTCCCCATACCCCCTGATTGCTCATGATTCCAGCAACCGCAGTTCATTGCGTCCTGCAGATGAATAGAAATGTGTCTTAGGATGAAACACATTGACCACAGCAAAAGTTCCACATTCCTTCTTCTTTCTGTTCCCTTCGGGCAGAAGATCCAAAAGCTTGAAAGCTTGCACCTCCAGATTCGGGAACAGCTTCTCCCCCTCTGTTATCAGATCTCTGAATGGTCCTTCCATAAGCTTGTGCACACCACCCAATTCTCCAACCTACCTCGTTGCAGACATTGACCTTTTTCTCTGGAACTGTTAGTCTTTTACAATGCTGAGAACCTTATTCTGCACTCTCTACCTTTCTCTCCACTTTACCTTTCAGACTTGAGTTTGGCTTGAGATTGGCACAAAAAGCTGGAGTAGCTCAGCGGGACAGGCAGCATCTCTGGAGAAAAGGAATGGGTCCAGACCCTCCTTCGGAATTGGCTTGGTTGTATTCATCCTGTAGCATAATCTCATTCGATAGGATAGCATGCAGGCAAAAGCTTTTCACTATACCTCGGTGGTACACATGACAATAATAAACCTAAACTTATATTTCACAAAATGCAGCAACCCTGTCAACAAATCCAGCTGATGAGAACAACTGTGTTCTTTGGAAGGGAACAATTCCCTTTTCAGTCACCCTCATGTACGGTGTAATCTGTTGGGATAGCGCACAAAATAAAGCTTTTCACTGTACAGTAAACCTCGTTTTTACGGAGCTCTTTATAATGGATTTCAGTCGTAGCGGACAGTCCTGTCAACCTTCCCCGCCGACGCTACCTCCGACCCGGCCGCTTCCAGGCTGTGGCCTGCCACCGCCACTACCGACCCTTGCCCTTTCTCCGGTTGCCTGCGCGCTGCGACCATTGACTCCGCTGATCCTTGCCTCTCCCCGGCCGCCAGCAGGCCACGGCCGCCAACCCACCTGGACTCCAGGCCCAGTTCCAGTCCGAGAACCTGAGGAAGGGTCTGGACCCGAAACGTTACCTATCCACATTCTCCAGAGATGGTGCCTGACCCGCTGAGTCACTCCAGCACTTTGTATCCTTTTGTGTATTAACCAGCATCTGCAGTCATTCGTTTCTACTGCTTATACAATGATAATACTTTCTTGCTTGTGGTGAACCTGTCGAATTCTTTGCCACAAAGAATTGGGTGTGGAGGCCAAGTTAGTAGATATTCTGAAGGCAGTGACAGATAGATTTTTGATTAGTACAGGTGTTAGAGGTTATGGGGAGAAGGCCGGAGAATGGGGTTAGGAGGGAGAGATAGATCGGCCATGATTGAATGACAGAATAGACTTGATGGGCCGAGTGGCCTAATTCTACTCCTATCACTTCTGACCTTATGGCGGACAATTGGCAATAACGGACACCATTCCCTCCCTATGGTCCATTATTATGAAGGTTTGCTGTATCTTGGTACACGTGACAATAATAAACCAATACCAAATACTTGCTCTGAGTTACTGTTATCCTCTTAAAACCATAATGGTGCCTGGATAGCACGCAAAATGAAGCTTTTCACTGCACAATAAACCCTTGTTTTCACGGACCTCTTCATGAGGATTGTGGTTATAGCGGACGCCATTCTCTGCCGATGTCACCACCAACAGTAATAAACCAGTATCGAATAGTTGCTCTGAGCTACTATCATTCAGCACAAAACATGTCTGAAGAAGGGTCTTCACCTATTCCTTTGCTCCAGAGATGCTGCCCGACCCGCTGAGTTACTCCAGCATTTTGAGTTTATCCTCAGTTTAAACCAGCACCTGCAGTTCCTTCCTTCCACATTACATTTGCCCCACTCCAGCCTCTCGGCTTCAGGTTGAGACTCCCAATAGAATGTCCCTGAAAGGGAAATGTGTGGCATTTTGTTTTCCCACACTTGCCATCCTACATCCAGGCTGAGATTAATAGCTTCCCCAAAATAGAAGCTTTTGGCTGGTTCTCATTACGATTTCCCCAAATTATTCACAAAACCGTGCCACAGCCACCAACCAGCCTGTTTGCACAGAAACTGCTCACTGCAAATCGTTCCCAGCGAACTCATTTGAACTTTAGTTTAGCAACAGTTTAGAGAGATTCAGCATTGGAGCAGGCCCTTCGGCCCACAGAGTTCACACCGGCTACTAATCACTCATTCACACTATGTGTAGGAAGGATTTGCAGGTGCCGGTTTACACCAGAGATAGATACGAAATGGTGGAGTAACTCAGTGGGTCAGGCAGCATATCTGGAGAAAAGGAATAGGTAGACACAAAAAGCTGGAGTAACTCAGTGGGACAGGCAGCATCTATGGAGAGATGGAATGGGAGACCCTTCTTCACACTGGTTGGGGATAAGGGAAACGAGAGATATAGACGGTGATGTGGAGAGATAAAGAACAATGAATGAAAGATATGCAAAAAAAAGTAATGATGATAAAGGAAATAGACTATTATTATCTGCTTGAAGGGTGAAAACGAGAGCTAGCATGACTTGGGTGGGGGGGGGGGGATAGAGAGAGAGGGAATGCCAGGGCCACCTGAAGTGTGAGAATTCAATATTCATTCATTCGGGATGTTTTTTTAAACCAATATGTAGAAGAACCGAATAGAAGCCAGGCCATCCTAGACTGGGTATTGTGTAATGAGGAAGGATTAGTTAGCGATCTTGTTGTGCAGAGCCCCTTGGGCAACAGTGACCATAAAATGGTGGAATTCTGAATTAGGATGGAGAGTGATATGGTCCTGAACTTAAAGAAAGGAGAATTTGAGGATATGAGACGGGAATTGGCTAGGATAGACTGGCAAATTATACTTAAAGGGTTGATGGTGGAGATACAATGACAAGGATTTAAAGACTGCATGGATGAACTCCAAAAATTGTTCATCCCTGTCTGGCGAAAAAATTAAACGGGGAAGGCCGCTCAACTGTGGCTAACGAGGGAAATCAAGGATAGTGCTAAATCCAAGGAAGAGGCATGTAAATTGGCCAAAGGAAGCAGCAAACTGGAGGCCTGGGAGAAATGTAGAACTCAACAGAGGAGGACAAAGGGGTGAATTAAGAGGGGAAAACAGGGCACGAAAGAAAGCTTGTGGGGGATATAAAAACTGACTGTAAAAGCTTCTCTAGATATGTAAAAAGGAAAAGATTAGTGAAGACAAATGTAGCTCCCTTACAATCAGAGACAGGTGAATTTATAATGGGAAACAAGGAAATGGCAGAACAGTTAAATGAGTACTTTGGTTCTGTTTTCACTAAGGAAGACACAAACAATCTCACAGAAATACTAGGGGACCGAGGATCGAATGGGAGGTAGGAACTGAAGGGAATCAACTTTTGTCAGGAAATGGTGTTGGGTAAACTGTTGGGACTGAAGGCAGATAAATCCCCAGGGCCTGATGGTCTGCATCCCAGAGTACTCAAGAAGGTGGCCCGAGAAATCGTGGATGCATTGATGATCATTTTCCAATGATCTCTCGACTCGCGATCATTTCCTGTGGACTGGAGGGTAGCCAATGTAACTCCACTTTTTAAGAAAGAAGGGAGAGAGAAAACTGGGATTTATAGACCAGTTAGCCTTACATTGGTAGTGGGGATGAGAATCTATGCTATTAGCTAGTATAGTCAATTAGAGATATTATATTTTGTTGTAGTAAAGATGGTTTATTTTGTTGTTTTAGCTAATATAAAATGGATGCTTATTTTAGTGGAAAGCAGTAAGATGGATGCTTGTGGCAGAAATGTTATCCTTGGGAACAGAATGTGTTTGTCCCTTTACGAGTGATAAGGAGTGTACAGAAGAGATGGGCTATTGTCCTCTCCCACTCTGTCTGACTGCGAGTACTGTGTATTGAAACAGTAAAGCAAGGTCATGCAGCTGCGAGATTGCTCGTCTATAGAGATAAGAAAGTTTCTTTCTTATTAGCAACTCCTTATTTGGGTGCGTGTGAAAGTAGGAAAAGTTTGAATCCACGCTAGGTAAATTGATGCGTTTCTCTAAATACATGTGACTTATATTAATGGTTTGGTTTTTGAGCATGTGACCTGTATCAATGATTTTGTCTTCTCTGTAACCATGGAAATTGTATTAGATGTGTAATTGGTCATTGTATTAGATGTGTAATTGGTCCTTGATTTCTTTTTGTCACACCTCTCTTTTTCTGTATAAAAAAGTAAACAATGGTGGAGAAGTTGTTCTTCCTCTCCCCTGAGTTGAGCTCTCTTCAGACACTAGTGTTGTGTCTGGAGATCTTCTCGGGAAGAACCCCATGGTGGAATAAATCTGATGTGCTAATCCAGTATCACATGTGATTATTCAGACTGAAGGTAAAGAATTTGATTTAACATTTGGTGGCAGCGGTGGGATTTCAAAAGACAATTACCACGAGTTCGCGGCCAAGGAGCTGAGAAGTCTCGGAGGCAGAGAGAGGAATTGGGCCCCCGATGCAAGTGGTTTGTTTTACTGCATCGGTTTCCTCTGATCTGTTGTCTGATGATGAATTGGCCATTCGCTAACTCTTGTGTGATATCTTGACGAAATCAGGTCAGTCTGGTGAATACTGGAAGCGGCAGATATTTTGGTCAGTGATTGGTATCACTGGGAGTCGACTATAATTAAATGATATCGATATCAATACCACTGGGTCAGGTTTCAGTCCTGAGAGAGTGGGGCACAGGTCAGGTTTCAGTCCTGAAAGTGCGGACGTTGTTCAGGTTTCAGTCCTGAAAGCGTGGGTTACAGTCGCTGTAAGATTGGGTCCGATTGTGTGTATGAAAGTGTGAAGTGTTGTGGGGGGTATTAAGATGTGTGACGTTTGGAATGCGACTGTGTAATTTGTGTCATTTGCAACGCACTGTGTTGAATTATCAGTCAGCAAGATGGGTAATCGTTTGGATACTACAACTGAATCAAACAGTGCTTTGCAAATCTTATGTGAACGGTATCCTGACAAATCGGAGCAATTCAGACAATTGTCGGGGGAGTTAAACAAGAAATTAGGGGATGACTTTTGGCCATTAGAAGGAATAAAGGCTCTGGATGATGTTAAGAAGGTTCAGGAGATAATTTGGAAGAGTAATAGGGGTACTCTGGCAAAGGAACTTATTGCCCTGTGGAAACAGTATTGTCAAGAATTAAGGGAAGCTTCAGTGTTGACAAGTTGGCAGGATAATGCTTTGAAATTGGGAATAGGAATTACAGGAGGGGGAGTGGCTAAATCAGCCGGAGTGTTAAAGAAGGAATGTGCTCATGAGAAACGTTTGAGACAGAAGTCTGGTAAGACCCTGATGGGGTCTGGGGATATGGATGTAAGGGATTACGTAGTCCAATGGCTGGCTTTCCCCGAACGAAGGGAGACTGTTTGTTTCCTGATTTGGATGAATGGAATCACAGAATTGCCTGAAGTCCCTAAATCCCCCATATGTTGTCAGGATGGCAAACTGGAGTCAGCAGCTTTGAGCATTCTGCTCAGCCAGCTGAACTAGTTGTCCTAATACAACAGAGCAGATTTCCGTTATGAAATGATCTGCCCACACAACAGGTCAAACACCAGGGGATGTAGGGACCGTTTAGGAAGCTAGAGAGGCGTCCCGGGGACAGCGGGTGGTTGTGCCTAAAATGATGGGCCAGACTAAAAGCTCAAATAAAAGCAAGTCTCCCTTGGAAAGGAATGCCAACCATCCAAGACGTCATTAAATCACAGGAGGACGCTCCTGACTGGGATAAGGTACTGTGGAAACAGCTCGGGTGTACAGTTGATTGTGAATCTAAACTGTGGATCACCCCTGCTGGACAGGCTTGTATGTCAGATGATTTAGCAATGTGGGTTATTGAATATATACACTTTGCAACTCATTGTGGTGGTAAAGCAACCAGTGATATGCTCCTAGCCACATGCTGGCATTCACGGTTACAATCTCTGGCTCAAGGTATTAGCAATCGTTGCCTGATTTGTCAGCAACATAATCCTGGAAAGGGTGTACCTTATGAGATGGGTAAAACACCATTGTCCGTGGATCCCTTTGAGACCCTCCAGATGGACTACAGTGAGCTGGAGAGATGTCAGTGTTATAAATATGTATTAGTTATTGTAGATGAGTTTAGTAAATGGATTGAGGCTCACCTGACAAAGGATAACAAAGCCTCTACTGTCGTGAAGTGTTAAATGAGATTATTCCCAGGTATGGAATTCCAAGCCGATTAAGTTCAGACAACGGCTCTTATTTCATGGGTCAAATAAACAACGAATTCTGTACCCAGATGGGCATCCAGTAATAGTTGCATTGTGCCTACAGACCTCAGACTGCCGGACTAGTTGAAAGGGTTAATCAGACCTTAAAAGTAAATTGGCCAACTACAGGGTGAAATGGGAATTACATGGGTCAAATTACTTCACGTAGCCCTGTTCCAGATACGTGCTACCCCGGCTGGGGAAGCACGGCTGAGTCCTGCTGAAATTATATCCAACAATCTGACCTGGACCTTGAAGGGAGTAAAAGTGCACTATCAGATCCTTTGTGTCTGGACTCCTGAAAAAGGTTCCTGGGAACACAGTGGTCACATAGAAGCCAATAAGCCAGTAAGAAAGTTTTATGAATTGGAGACTTTAAATTGAGTAACCCGTCCCAGGGAAGATGGGGTCTGTAGAAATACTTTATAAATTGGTCAGTGTGTTAACCGAGTTTCCCTCCTGGAGGGGAAGGGGGGATATGTGTTACTTAGACCCTGGAAAACGTACATATTACACACAGTTATCAGCTTGTAACCAAGAGATTAGGAGACAAAGGATGGTCAGCGTGGGGGAAGCATGGAATGTAAAAGCCGAAGGCAAAGCAAGTTTATTTATATGGCACATTCCAGCAACAAGGCAATTTAAAGTGTTTTACATAAAACATTAAAGAGCAGGAAGCTGAAATAGAATAAGACAGGTATAAAATACCAGAATAAAGGTTACAGTGCAATGTTAGAATTAATAATTATTTGATTTAATAAGAGGCAGCGTCAAACAGAAGTCTTCAGCCTCGATTTAAAGGAACTGAGTGTTGCAGCGAACCTGCAGTTTTCTGGGAGTTTGTTTCATATATGTGGTGCATAAAAAAATAAATGCAGCTTCTCCAGGTTTATTTCTGACTCTGGGACAGAGAGCAGATCTGTCCCAGAAGGCCTGGGAGGTCTGGATGGTTTATAGTGTAGCAGAAGATCAGAAATGTATTTTGGCCCTAAACCATTCAGTGCTTTATGAATCAACAGTAGTATTTTGAAATTAATTATTTGATAGATTGGATGCGAGTGTGAGACCTCAGAACTGGAATGATGTGATTCACTTTCTTGTCCTAAGTGAAACTTGAGTGGCTGCTTCTGAAACCGCTGCAGCTATCCTGCTGAGCCATGTCCTTTAACCTTTGAGATATTCTTAAGGTGATAATAGACTGACTGAAGTCAGTAAGCAGGCGGAGTAGGTGCTATGAGAGAGAGAGAGAGAGAGAGAGAGAGAGAGATAGGCAAGAAATGGAAGAAATAGATTGAGGAATGGAAATATGAAGAAAGAGGTGTGGGAGGAGTTTCAGCATATTGGATGGATAATCTAAGTTGTAGAGGTATAGAGTTACATACGAAGGAAGGCATATTGAAAGGTTGGGATGTATTATTGGCAGAGTGCCAATGGCATGATGATCAGGAGGAAAAATGCAGTTGGCCAACAGGATTGTAAACAATTGGTAATGCAAAAATGGAAACCTAAGCGAAATAACCCCGAGGACTCCTTGTCTGGCATGGCGACCCTGTTTATAGAAGAGGAGGATGAGGTGTAAATTGGGAAAGTCGGGAATGGTGTAGAACACCTCCCCCATATGCCCCTAGCTACCTGTCCCCAAGAGCAGGAACTGCCCCACTAAGATCCCATCGGGGGGGGCATCGGCACCCCCACAGGGAAGGGCATCCCCAGAGGAAGATGATACCGATAGCGACCGGGAAACTGAAAAGGAGGATGAAAGGAGGGGAAGGGCTGAGGCAGAAGAGGAAGGAGCAGCAGTAATTGAATTCATCAGTGAGAGAGTGCAACGAAGAGCAAAGGAAACGCGAGGCTGAGAACCAGCAGGAAATTAAAAAGACTAAAAAGATAATGCTACTGAGAGCAATGCCAAACCCATTAGCAGGACAGAATGGGGCGCAGGCTGTGATGCATGTATACACCCCATGGAAGTTGCAGGAAATGATGAAAATTTCTAGGAATGGTCCAGACTGTGTTTGGATTTGTGAATTGTATAAGATCAACATTAACCATGTATGAAACAGTCGCAAGAGATGTGTTCACCCTAACGTCCGCTATCCTGAATCCAACCGAGGGGGTACGATGGAGAACCCTTTGGGAACCATACCAGCCCGACCACCCCTAGACGGATGAGGGGTTTTTCTGGGCTTGGTGAATTTCTGCCGGAGTGGATCCCCAACGTGGCAGTGTACACTAAATTACTGTCACCCTTGCCTCCGCCAAGGCACCGCAGCAATTCACTCTCTCACCCCAACAAGAAGAAGCGTGCCGCAATCTAAAACAGTGCTAGTCACTGCACCAGACATTGGATGTTCCTTATAAGATTGCCCATTTTCAGCTTTATGTGATCAACCTATTGCAAGCCCCAGCCCTCCCAACACAACTGGCCATTATCAAGTGCAATGCCCATCCGGGTGGCCGCGACTAAAATTGCCAGGGAAATGCCCTTTGCTGACATCACTGCCCGCACCGTAGCTTGCGAATCCTGCACTATGGTCCCCACAGAACCAAAGATTCTAATGGGCAGAACGGCCTTGCCAGACATGGGTGATGTAGGGTTAATGCAGGGGGATGCCTCTGCTGGGCAACGTGATCTTGGAAATGAGAGGATTGTGCCATTGACTCCTTGACTGGGCTCTGGCTTACCCCTCTTGGGCAAATTTGTGTACCTGATGTTTTTCTGCCCGTTCCTTTCAACTATGTACACTTCCTTACGCATGCTAGTAAGGAGGGTATGGTCAGGATGGCAAAGGAAACCTGGTGGCATCTGGAAATTCACCAGGAGGCGTTAAAACAAGCCTCAGATTTTGAAATTTGCAGATGAAATAATCCCGGAAAGACAAAGGGAATGACACTCATATTGGACTGACCATCCGTCACTGAAAGGAAGTATGCAGGTACAGCAGGTAGTGAAGAAAGCCAATGGAATGTTGGCCATCATAACAAAAGGAGTTGAGTATAGGAGCAAAGAGGTCCTTCTGCAGTTGGAGAACTGCACCAGGAGTGAGACCACACCTGGAGTATTGTGTGCAGTTTTGGTCTCCGAATTTGAGGAAGGATATTCTTGCTATTGAGGGCGTGCAGCGTAGGTTTACGAGGTTAATTCCCGGAATGGCGGGACTGTTGTATGTTGAAAGACTGGAGCGACTGGGCTGGTATACGCTGGAATTTAGAAGAATGAGAGGGGATCTTATTGAAACATAGGATTATTAAGGGATTGAACACGTTAGAGGCAGGAACGGGGTACTGATTTTGAATGATCAGCCATGATCACATTGAATGGCGGTGCTGGCTCGAAGGGCCGAGTGGCCTACTCCTGCACCTATTGTCTATTGACCCTTTGAGTGTATATAAGTAGATCTTATAGAGTTGTCAGGGGCACATTATGATTAAGTGTGTGTAAGTTATTCTGACCCACACGCCCTCAGCGATGAATTAATTATTTATGCACAGCAATTAACCCCTGCTTTACCAGTCCTGCATTCCCAGGTACAAGAGGCACCAAAGCCACTACCAGTTACATAAGGGGACGAGTCCATAATACCAGGAGACTACGTGCTGAAATCTCTCCTCGGAGTACACGAGGTTAACGTATAATGAAAATGCCCCTGGTGATCATCTGTCTTAAAGCCTTGCAGATTCCAGGTATGATGGAGGAAAGAAGTGCAGGCCGAACCAACCTAACCACGATCACCACCTGTGCCAAGGAGATGTACTCTAATGCGAGGATGATAACCCGGAGGGATTTGGAAAATGGAACGTCAGCCGACTGAAGGCCTGTATTGGACTTTTGAGGCATCTTCACTTTTCGTGACTGTTGAAGGACTGTCATCATAAAATGTTACCTTGTTATTGGACTAAATGTAAAATTTGATGATGTATGTCGAAGTGCGGTAGGTTGGATTCTCACAGAACTATGTCTGGTCTCTCCACTACAGAGATGTAAACATGATCTCAAGTTTCTCGGAGAAGTCCCAAGAGGTAACTTATTTCTCCGAGATCACTCAGCTATGTACTCCCCACAGTCAGTTGTTTGCTACCCACCCATAACCTCAGTACAGGCATTATTCAGCATGACCAGAATGGGACCCCCTAAAGTACCTTATATGTGATAATTGGAGGGAGAAAGCAAAAATAAAGGCGTCTAAACCCACCTTATTTATGAACCCTTTACTGCCCCGCCTGCTATTGGTCTTCCGTTACCAAAGGATAATTCACATTCACAGGACATATGTTTGGTCGCGGATATCGCCAAACCGTGCAAATTCACACCCAACTTTTACCCAGATGATGAAAGAAAGAGGTGGCAGAGATGCACAATGGTTCTCTGAGCAGTTTAGGGACTTGATAGAGGGAGGTGAGTTAAACATGTATTCGATATGTCATGGCACTTTGTTTTTAACGTATTCAAACCTTTTCTTTTTCTTTAATGGTACAGCCACTAATGTCCTGAATCCACCAGTCCTGAGGTGGCAATAAGAACCCTGATTCCTATGACAATAACCTGTCCCTCCCAGTGGGTGTCTCGTCAAAGGTTGGTGACTAAAGCTGTTTCAAAAGAATTTTGTTCAAAGTGGAAAGATCCCACATCTCTAGGAACACATGGGAGCTCTGTGGGATAGGGATGGGCGAGCTTCTTTAGTCTAGGCTTCACTGGAGGTTATTTGGCTGCCAATAATCGCAATTACCTCATTTGTGGTCTCACTATCTTGGGTAATGCAACCACGGGGGCCCTCGACATGATTACCCAGGGACTTACTGAACTTAGGCTCTTTACTATGCAGAACAGATATGCCCTAGATTATTTGTTGGCTCTGGAAGGATGTGTCTGTGCTATAGTAAAAGATAGTTGTATGATGGGAGTTAGGGATCAGACAGAGAATATTACTAGTTTTATTACAAAGATAAGAGAGTAAATGGATAACATGAAGGAGTCGAATAGTTGGGGTGATTAGGATTTTGGGGGCTGGTCGGACAAGTTGATTAATATAGCATTGCATATGGGAATTTTAATTGTTTGTATTTTTGTCAGGTTGGCTATTCTGAAATGCGTATTGAGAAGAATGGAGATGGTGTTAGAGTGTATTGGTACTTCAAGAATGTTAGTGGTAAGACAAACTGAATTATATGATAAGGAGGCTGAGGATGTTGATAGTGTGAAGGAAGAGTTTTGAACGACTAGGAAGATTATTAGATTAGGAGGTAAGAGTGAAGGGGAAGATGAAGTGGTTTTGAGGATGAGCAACATAATAGAATAGGTGTAATAGGATATGCGCCCTTTGGAGGGCTATACCAGAAGAATGATGCATGTGTGGAGTTTTGAAACTAAAAGGGTTAAGGTGATGTAGGCAAGAAGCAGTTCATGTAAGAGATATTGTAGCAGGGAGCATTTTTCTGGTGTCAGGGGTCATTGTTTAGAAGTGTTAATGGTGGTCCAGTATTGATGTAGTTTCCTTTTTAGTTTGATTAGAAGTTGAAGTTGATTTGATTAGAAGTTTGAAGTTTGAAGTTCGATTTGATTAGAAGTTGAAGTTTGAAGTTTGATTTGATTAGAAGTTGAAGTTTGAAGTTTGATTTGATTAGAAGTTGAAGTTTGATTTGATTAGAAGTTGAAGTTCGATTTGATTAGAAGTTGAAGTTGATTTGATTAGAAGTTTGAAGTTTGATTTGATTAGAAGTTGAAGTTTGATTTGATTAGAAGTTGAAGTTTGAAGTTTGATTTGATTAGAAGTTGAAGTTTGATTTGATTAGAAGTTGAAGTTCGATTTGATTAGAAGTTGAAGTTGATTTGATTAGAAGTTTGAAGTTTGATTTGATTAGAAGTTGAAGTTTGATTTGATTAGAAGTTGAAGTTTGAAGTTTGATTTGATTAGAAGTTGAAGTTCGATTTGATTAGAAGTTGAAGTTTGAAGTTTGATTTGATTAGAAGTTGAAGTTCGATTTGATTAGAAGTTGAAGTTCGATTTGATTAGAAGTTGAAGTTGATTTGATTAGAAGTTTGAAGTTTGATTTGATTAGAAGTTGAAGTTTGATTTGATTAGAAGTTGAAGTTTGAAGTTTGATTTGATTAGAAGTTGAAGTTCGATTTGATTAGAAGTTGAAGTTTGAAGTTTGATTTGATTAGAAGTTGAAGTTTGATTTGATTAGAAGTTTGAAGTTTGATTTGATTAGAAGTTGAAGTTGATTTGATTAGAAGTTTGAAGTTTGAAGTTCGATTTGATTAGAAGTTGAAGTTTGAAGTTTGATTTGATTAGAAGTTGAAGTTTGAAGTTTGATTTGATTAGAAGTTGAAGTTTGATTTGATTAGAAGTTGAAGTTTGAAGTTTGATTTGATTAGAAGTTGAAGTTTGAAGTTTGATTTGATTAGAAGTTGAAGTTCGATTTGATTAGAAGTTGAAGTTTGAAGTTTGATTTGATTAGAAGTTGAAGTTTGAAGTTGATTTGATTAGAAGTTGAAGTTTGATTTGATTAGAAGTTGAAGTTTGATTTGATTAGAAGTTGAAGTTGATTTGAATAGAAGTTTGAAGTTTGATTTGATTAGAAATTTGAAGTTCGATTTGATTAGAAGTTTGAAGTTTGAGGTTTGATTTGAAGTTAGAAGTTTGAAGTTCGATTTGATTAGAAGTTTGAAGTTTGATTTGATTAGAAGTTTGAAGGTTGAAGTTTGATTTGATTAGAAGTTTGATTTGAAGTTAGAAGTTTGAAGTTCGATTTGATTAGAAGTTTGAAGTTTGAAGTTTGATTTGATTAGAAGTTTGAAGTTTGATTTGATTAGAAGGTTGAAGTTTGATTTGATTAGAAGTTTGAAGTTTGATTTGATTAGAAGGTTGAAGTTTGATTGGATTAGAAGGTTGAAGTTTGATTTGATTAGAAGTTTGAAGTTTGATTTGATTAGAAGTTGAAGTTTGATTTGATTAGAAGTTGAAGTTTGAAGTTGATTTGATTAGAAGTTTGAAGTTTGATTTGATTAGAAGTTGAAGTTTGATTTGATTAGAAGTTGAAGTTTGATTTGATTAGAAATTGAAGTTTGAAGTTGATTTGATTAGAAGTTGAAGTTTGATTTGATTAGAAGTTGAAGTTCGATTTGATTAGAAGTTGAAGTTTGAAGTTTGATTTGATTAGAAGTTGAAGTTTGATTTGATTAGAAGTTGAAGTTTGATTTGATTAGAAGTTGAAGTTTGAAGTTTGATTTGATTAGAAGTTGAAGTTCGATTTGATTAGAAGTTGAAGTTTGAAGTTTGATTTGATTAGAAGTTGAAGTTTGAAGTTTGATTTGATTAGAAGTTGAAGTTCGATTTGATTAGAAGTTGAAGTTTGAAGTTTGATTTGATTAGAAGTTGAAGTTTGAAGTTGATTTGATTAGAAGTTGAAGTTCGATTTGATTAGAAGTTGAAGTTTGATTTGATTAGAAGTTGAAGTTTGATTTGATTAGAAGTTGAAGTTTGAAGTTTGATTTGATTAGAAGTTGAAGTTCGATTTGATTAGAAGGTTGAAGTTTGATGTGATTAGAAGTTTGAAGTTTGAAGTTTGATTTGATTAGAATTTGATTAGAAGTTTGAAGTTTGATATTTAGAGGTTTGATTTGATTATATTTTGAAGTTTGATTTGATTATATTTAGAAGTTTGATTTGATTAGAAGTTTGATTTGATTATATTTAGAAGTTTGATTTGATTAGAAGTTTGATTTGATTATATTTAGAGGGTTGGTTGTACTTAGTTTGTTTTCTATCCACCTGAGGTAATATGAAGGCGTTGTTTTACTCTTGAAGTGTTTAAGGTGATTTATTGTTTTAAGCTTTGATAGTTATCATAGAATGATAAAAGGAGGGAATGAGAATCTATGCTATTAGCTAGTATAGTCAATTAGAGATATTATATTTTGTTGTTTTAGCTAATATAAAATGGATGCTTATTTTAGTGGAAAGCAGTAAGATGGATGCTTGTGGCAGAAATGTTATCCTTGGGAACAGAATTTGTTTGTCCCTTTACGAGTGATAAGGAGTGTACAGAAGAGATGGGCTATTGTCCTCTCCCACTCTGTCTGACTGCGAGTACTGTGTATTGAAACAGTAAAGCAAGGTCATGCAGCTGCGAGATTGCTCGTCTATAGAGATAAGAAAGTTTCTTTCTTATTAGCAACTCCTTATTTGGGTGCGTGTGAAAGTAGGAAAAGTTTGAATCCACGCTAGGTAAATTGATGCGTTTCTCTAAATACATGTGACTTATATTAATGGTTTGGTTTTTGAGCATGTGACCTGTATCAATGATTTTGTCTTCTCTGTAACCATGGAAATTGTATTAGATGTGTAATTGGTCATTGTATTAGATGTGTAATTGGTCCTTGATTTCTTTTTGTCACACCTCTCTTTTTCTGTATAAAAAAGTAAACAATGGTGGAGAAGTTGTTCTTCCCCTGCCCTGAGTTGAGCTCTCTTCAGACACTAGTGTTGTGTCTGGAGATCTTCTCGGGAAGAACCCCATGGTGGAATAAATCTGATGTGCTAATCCAGTATCACGTGTGATTATTCAGACTGAAGGTAAAGAATTTGATTTAACAGGGAAGATGCTGGAGTCAATTATTAAAGATGTTATAGCAGCGCATTTGGAAAGTAGTGACAGGATTGGTCAAAGTCATCATGGATTTATGAAGGGGAAATCATGCTTGACTAATCTTCTGGAATTTTTTGAGGATGTAACAAGTAGAATGGATACGGGAGAGCCAGTGGATGTGGTGTATCTGGACTTTCAAAAAGGCTTTGACAAGGTCCCACACAAGAGATTAGTGTGCATAATTAGAGCACATGGTATTGGGGGTAGGGTATTGACACGGATAGAGTGGTTGACAGACAGGAAACAAAGAGTAGGAATTAACGGGTTCTTTTCAGAATGGCAGGCAGTGACTAGTGGGGTGTTGCAAGGCTCGGTGCTGGGACACCAGTTATTTATAATATATATTAACGATTTAGACGAGGGAATTAAATGTGACATCTCCAAGTTTGTCGATGACACAAAGCTGGGTGGCAGTGTGAGCAGCGAGGAGGCTGCAGGGTGACTTGGATAGGTTGGGTGAGTGGGCAGATGAATGGTATAATGTGGATAAATGTGAGGTTATCCACTTTGGTGGCAAGAACAGGAAGGCAGATTATTATCTGAATGGTGTCAGATTAGGAAAAGGGGAGGTGCAATGAGAACTGGGTGTGCTTGTACATCAGTCACTGAAGCATACAGGTACAGCAGGCAGTGAAGAGAGCTAATGGCATGTTGGCCTTCATTGCGAGAGGATTTGAGTTTAGGAGCAAGGAGGTCCTACTGCAGTTGTACAGGGCCCTGGTGAGACCACACTTGGGGTATTGTGTGCATTTTGGTCTCCTAATTTAAGGAAGGACATTATTGCTATTGAGGGAGTGCAGCATAGATTCACCAGGTTAATTCCCGGGATGGCGGGACTGACGTATGATGAAAGAATGAGTCAACTGGGGTTGTATTCACTGGAATTTAGAAGGATGAGAGGGGATCTTATAGAAACATATACAATTCTTTAAGGATTGGACAGACTAGATGCAGTAAAAATGTTCCCGATGTTGGGGGAATCCAGAACCAGGGGTCACAGTTTAAGAATAAGGGGTAGGCCATTTAGGACTGAGATGAGGATTTTTTTTTCACCAGACAGTTATGAATCTGTGGAATTCTCTGCCACAGAAGGCAGTGGAGGCCAATTCACTGGATGTTTTCAAGAGAGAGTTAGAGTTAGCTCTTAGGGCTAAAGGAATCAAGGAATATGGGGAAAAAGCAGGAACGGGCTACTGATTTTAGATGATCACCCATGATCATATTGAATGGCTGGCTCGAAGGGCCGAATGGCCTACTCCTGCACCTATTTTTTATGTTTCTTTGTTTGTATACCACTGGGCTGTAAGCTGTCCAAGCAATTGAACTCCTGAGTCTGAGCAAGCAGTCTCGACCCAAAATGTCACCTATTGCTTATCTCCAGAGGTGCTGCCCGACCCATGGGTTACTGAGGCATTTTGTGTCTATACTCACTCATATTATCCCACTTTCTCATCCACTCCCTACACTCGGGGGGGGGGGGGGGGGGGGGGGGTTTACAGAGGCCAATTAGCTTACCAACCCGCACGGGTCATGGGGAGAACGTGCAAACTCAGCGCAGACAGCACCAGAGGTATCTGATTCGCGGGCAGTTTCTTCCCAGCTGTTATCAGGCAACTGAATCATCCTACCACAACCACAGAGCAGTGCTGAACTACTGTCTACCTCTTTGATGACCCTCGGACTATCATTGATCAGACTTGCTGACTTCACCTTGTACTAAACGTTATTCCATTATCATGTATCTATACAATGTAAATGGGTCGATTATAATCATGTATTGTCTTTCTGCTGATTGGTTAGCATGCGACAAAATGTTTTTCACTCTACATCGGTACACGTGACAATAAACTAAACTGAACTGGTGCGGTCAGGCAGTAGTTCTACTGGTTGCACCACTGAACTGCCCTAAAAACGATCACTTAGAGGGACAGAAGCAGTGTTCTGTGGAGCCTCTAAAGAGTGTAGAACCCCATAGAGGCCAGTAATATCCTCTCATGGCCACCCATCTAAAGGCAACGTCAACTAAATAAATAATTAATCGAACAAAATATCTTGGAGTTGAATTAGTTCAGAGTAAGAGCTGGGGTGTAAATCACATATTGTTCCCATAAGGCCCATTGTAGCTGTCGCCTTGATTGGGATCGGCCTGTGGACAGTCGTCCCTCTCCTCGCCCGGCTACCTTCAGCCTGTGTGGCCCGGCGATGCCTCCTGCAGCCGATCCAGGGGGCGGCGAAGGTAAGACCCCGGTAGCTCTGACCGGCCCTTTGCTCCAGCGCCTATCTGTACTCATTGTAAGGGAGGAGACTCGGTTAAATATAGGACCGATGGTGCCAGTTGCCAAGTCCAAGTCCAACCCCAACCCGAGCTTGAATTAGTTTAGTTTAGTTTAGTTTAGACATGCAGAGCGGGAAACAGGCACCTTGGCCCACCGAGTCCGCGCCGACCTGCACATTAACACTACCCTACACACACTAGGGACAGTTTTACACTTACAGTATACCAAGCCAATTTACCTACTGACCAGTACATCTTTGGAATGTGGGAGGAAACCGAAGATCTCAGAGAAAACCCACGCTGGTCACGGGGAGAACGTACAAACTCCATACAGACAGCACCCGTAGTCAGGATCGAACCCGGGTCTCTGGCACTGCAAGCGCTGTAAGGCAGCAACTCTACCGCTGCCACTAGGTGGGAAGAAGCTGACAACTCTCTGGCAAGAGAAACTCTGGAGTGGAGGTGGAGGGGGGACGGGGGAGGGGGGACAGGGGAGGGAGGGGGGGGACAGGGGAGGGGGGGGGGAGTTGTTCACAGAGGCAATGGTTCGCGGGATGACCGGATAGAGGCCACGGCTGCAACAGGCCTTTGTGGTCAGCTGCAGTTGGGACTGTGAGATGGCACCAAAACCCGGCAACTAATGCATATAAACACACCATGCTGGAGTGACTCAGCGAGACAGGCAGCATCTCTGGATGGAAGGAATGGGTGACGTGACGGGTCGAGACTGAGAGTCAGGGGAGAGGGAAACACAGAGATAAGGAAGTGTAAGGTGCGAGAAAGATCTGGTGAGCCGGAGGAATCACAGAGGGGGAGCAGCGAGAGAGGATGTTGCAGAACGACTAACGCAGATACACTCAGTGGGCTGTTTCTCTACACGATGTGCTTAAGTGAGGTTTATACTTACTGCATGACAATAATCTTACTCATCTGTATGTCAAAAAAGCATCCCACAGTGCCTTGGTACACGTGATAATAAAGGAGCCATTTAACCGTTGAATACTTGTTGGGCACAGAAACATAGAAAATAGGTGCAGGAGGAGGCCATTTGGCCTTTCGAACTAGCACCACCATTCATTGTGATCATGGCTGATCATCCACAATCAGTAACCCGTGCCTGCCTTCTCCCCATAATCCCTTGATTCCGCTAGCCGTTAGAGCTCTATCTAACTCATGCAATCAAGAGCTTCCTGTATCCTCTTCTTGATCCCACAAGACTCATTAAACTGTTTTGAAGGACGCAAAGTGCTGGGGTAACTCAACGGGTCAGGCAGCATCTCTGGAAAACATGGATGGGTGACGTTTCGGGTCGGGACCCTTCTTCAAAGTGAAGACAGGTTCCAACCCAAAATGTCACCTATCCATGTTCTCCAGGGATGCTGCCGGACCTGCTGAGTTACTCCAACACCTTGTGTCCTTTTGTGTAAAACAGCAACTGCAGTGCCTTGGTTCTGCGTTAAAACTATTCTGGTCCCATTTCAAAATGGCAAGCACCCAAACTTGGTACAAAATGGAGCAGCAAGTTTATTGAAACCAAACTGAAACCATTAACAACTCATTAATCCTAGTTTGCCAGGTTAAAATCAATTCCAGATGCCCTGGTAGCACATTTCTGTACATTTGACACTTAAAGTGCTTTTTTGGTCTGGTGACAATTTCCATAAAGTTGAAAACAAAGTGATTTGGGAATATGACCATTAATAGATGAGATTGAAATAATATCCAAGTTCCCATCAGAAGCAGTCATAGGCTTGAGCAGGAGCCACACATCTAACATAAATATGGAAAACTTGAAACAATCACATCATTATCATTTTTAGGTTTATTTCCATAAATCTAATCACTACAACAAAATAGAGAGTTTTGTCTTCCGAAATCTCTTTTATCTGCAATGTTCATGACAAATGGTTTGTTTTCAAGGCTTTTCTTTAGTACAAATTGCATTGGGTTTTTTTTGAAGATCAATAAAGGAAAGCTTGGACAGACTGGGATTGTTTTCTCTGGAGGTTGAGGGGAGACCTGCTAGAAGTGGACGGCACCGTGGCGCAGCGGTAGAGTTGTTGCCTTACAGCGCTTGCAGCGCCAGAGACCCGGGTTCGATCCCGACTACAGATGCTGTCTGCACGGAGTTTGTACGTTCTCCCCGTGACTGCGTGGGTTTTCTCTGAGATCTTCGGTTTACTCCCACACTCCAAAGACGTACAGGTTGGCAGATAGATTGGCTTGGCATAAGTGTAAATTGTCCCTATTGTGTGTAGGATAGTGTTAATGTGCGGGAATCGCTGGTCGGTGCTGACTCGGTGGGCCGAAGGGCCTGTTTCCGTGTTGTGTCTACAAACTGAACTAAACTAAAGTGTATAAAATTAGGAGAGGCAGATAGGATAGATGGTCAGAACCTATTTCATGGGGTGGAAGTATCAAATACTAGAGGTCTGGGCATTGAGTATGAGTCAGGTGGTCATGGTGTGGCTTCATAGGACATTGGTTAGGCCTCATTGGGAGTATTGTGTGCAGTTCTGGTCGCTCCATTATAGGACGGATTGTGGAGGCTTTGGAAGGGGTGCAGAGGAGGTCTACTAGAATGATGCCTGAATTAGACAGACTAGGACTGTTTTCTCTGGAACTCCAGAGGTTGCGTGGAGACCTAGCAGCAATATATAAAATTATGAGAGGCATTGAGAGGGTAAACAATCAGAACCATTTTTCGCCAGGGTGGAAATCTCACATACTAGAGGACACAGCTTTAGGGTGAGAGGGGAAAAGTTTAAAGGAGATGCACGGGGCACGATTTTGTTAACACAGAGGGTGGTGGGTGCCTGGAATGTGCTGCCGAGACCGGTGGTGGAGGCAGATACAATACATGTGGCATTTAGGAGACCTTTAGACAGGCACGTGGATATGTGGGAAACGGAAGGGACATGAATCACATTGGTCAGCATGGGCAAGTTGGGCTGAAGGGCCTGTTTCCACACTGTATGACTCTGACTCTACGTCTAAGCAAATAAGAGATGGCATCATGTTCGTCGTGGACATTGTGGTCCGTTGGGCCTGTTCTTGCGCTGTACTGTTCTCTGTTCCCTGTTCTATACATATAATGAAGTCTCACTTGCTAGTGCCTTCACTGTGAATGGTTTATCCCAGAACTCCATTGAAAGGAAGATGCCAAATATTACCGACTTTCCTTTGTCCAACAGTAAACCCAATGATAACAGAATTTAAATAAAGCATTTTAATATAGACATTTTTTACAGCCACAGTCAGGTTCTAGTGTCACTGGGCTACATTGTGTTTTTCCTGATACCAGAAAAAGATATATGTGGTCATTGTGTTTTTTGAAAACTTCTAACCAATCCCACTGCAATGTCCGTGACACAAAGTGCTCAAATAAGCTATGTATTTTTGATCAAACGCCCATCACAAGAACCAGCGTCAGACACCCGGGTTTGATCCTGACCTCGGGTGCTCTCTGTGTGGAGTTTGCACGTTCTCTGAGTGACCGAATGGGTTTCCTCCGGGTGCTCTGGTTTCCGCCCACATATCAAAGAAGTGGAGGTTTGTCGGTTAATTGGCCTCTGTAAAATTTTCCCTAGTGAGCATTAGGAGTAGATGAAGAAATAGGAATAACAAAAAACTAGAGTGAATGGGGGATTGATGGACTCGGTGATCTGAAGTGCCTGTTCCTATGTTGTACCTCCAACCTAAACTTTCTATATATAAAGAAGACGCAAGTCAGTGGATATCATTTAGGCAGAGATAGACATATTCTTGATTAGAACGGGTGTCAAGGGTTATGGGGAGAAGGCAGGAAAATGGGAGTAGGAGGGAGAGATCAGCCATGATTGAATGGCGGAGTGGACTCGATGGGCCGAATGACCAAATTCTACTCCTAAAACTTGTGAACTTGTGAGCAAAGTGCTGGAGTAAGTTAAGAAATGTTTTGGGTCAGGACTCTTCTTCAGACTGATTGTAGTGGGGTGGGGGGTGGGGGGGAGAAAGTTGGAAGAGAGGTAGGTCCGGGACAAAGTCTGGCGAGTGATAGGTGGATACAGATGAGCAGGGTTACATGATGTTCCAATCAACAGAACAATTAGTCACAGAACACAATTCTTAAGGAGGTTTGACAGTCTTAAACTTCAATACATTCAAAACTCCGCTGCCCGTCTACTCACACACACCTCGATCCGTGACCATATCACCCCCGTCCTTTATAAACTCCACTGGCTCCCCATCCCCCAGAGAATCCAGTACAAAATCCTCCTCATAACCTACAAAGCCCTCCATAACCTGGCCCCATCCTACCTGACCGACCTCCTCCACAGGCACACTCCCACCTGCACCCTCCGCTCTGCCGCTGCCAATCTCTTATCCCCCCACATCCGGACTAAACTCAGATCCTGGGGGGACAGGGCTTTCTCCATCGCTGCTCCCACCCTATGGAACTCATTACCCCAAACCGTTAGAGACTCCCCCACACTCACCACATTCAAAACATCGCTGAAGTCTCACCTGTTCAGTACTGCCTTCAACCACTGAAGGTCACCTCACCTACTGTCTCCTTTCTCTGTTCATTTATTTATTTACTTATTTATCTATTTATTAATTTCCCTATGTTCTCAAAATCTCTGTAAAGCGTCTTTGAGTATATGAAAAGCGCTATATAAATAAAATGTATTATTATTATTATTATTATTAAATTCACAATTATTGTTTGCAATCAATGTTACACGTACTACAATGAAGCAAGCTTTAATATAATATAAAATACATTATTTACAAATAAGTATATCTAAAGTTTATTTTGGCGGCAGTCCGTTCAGCCAAAACTGTGTACTAGGAGGCTGTTACTGAGCCTTGTGTAAATCTTCTACTGTACGATGCATTTATAGTGGGATATAATGAAGATATTGAAGGTCTTGATCGTAGACTTGGGTTGAACTTCCTCAGAACTGATCTTCTAAACAATATGTAAACCCAGGGATCCAGGATCTGGTTCCATGTGGCGATTCGAATGCAGGTAATTAGAGTTTTACCGTCTTGTGCATTGTCGGCCATCAAGGTCTTGTTGCAGATAAATATCTGTGGGAATCAACAAACAACGAGTGTTACTTCAGTGATCCACAGAATCCACAGGGAGACACATGACTGCAGAAACTGGTTATCTAAAAAAAGACACAATGTGCCGGAGTAACTCAGCGAGTCAAACAGCATCCTTGGAGAACATGGATAGGTGACGTATGGAAGAAGACCTTTCAGCCCATCGTGCCAGGGCTAATGGAAACAGAGCTACCTAACCTAAGCTTGTGTTCCTCTTTAAGATCTGTGGTCCTGCAGACCACTGTTCTTTAGTTTAGTTTAGTTTAGAGACCTGTACGTCTTTGGAGTGTAGGAGGAAACTGGGGCATCCAGAGAAAACCCACGCGTTCATGGGGACAATGTACAAACAGCACCCATAGTCAGGATCATACCCGCTGGCACTGTAAGGCAGCAACTCTACTGCTGCAAAACTCTGTATAATATACTCGACCAAGTGGACCCATTGGACCCAAACCTCTCCTGCATTGGTTCAGCACCCTCTCCTCCCCCCCTCCCCTCTCCCCCACAAACACCCCCTCCCCCCCACAAACACCCCCTCCCCGTCCTTCCCTTCTCCCCCTCCCCTCCCCATCCATCCCCTCCCCATCCCTCCCCTCCCCATCCCTCCCCTCCCCATCCCTCCCCCTCCCCCCCCACTCCATCCCCTTCAACCCCCCTTATCCTCCTCCCCCTCCCTCTCTCCACCCCCTCCATCCACCGCCTCCCTCCCTAGGAGATAGATTTAAACTTTAAAATGTGAATAACTTAAAAAATATAACACCGATTTCAATGAAACTTCTTCCATTAGCACCAAAGGGACGACCGTGAGTAAGGTGGGCCTAAAATTGTTGCGCTGTCGTGAACCGTTTCGGCTGTAGTTCAGGAACAAACAAACAAACAAACGAGAGTTTTAGTATATAGATAGTATCATGGCACCACATATCGCAGCAACACATGGCACCATAATATAACACATTAACACTGGAGAATGAGCTTCATGGCATTTGTCCTTCATCTCGATGTGTCGGCTTCTACGATTACTAGTCTGCTTTGGAAAGGTCAATTAGTAAGTTATCCAGTAATTAGTTGTATTGCAATCTGATGAATTGATACATACCAACAGTGGAGCCCAGCAGACTGTGGCGATAACCATTATACCTAGGAGTTGGACCATCATTTCTACTTCGTGATCTCTCTTCCTTTGAACACTGAGACTCCTGAAGCAAACTTTGAACAGTGTTACCACGCTGATTGTATTCAGGAAAACAGACACTGCCAGAGATAACAGGCCAACGCTAGAAAACAGTATTGAAAATGCAACATCATTTGAGCTGTTTGTCATGTTGAAGAAACACCAGGAGTTGGGCCACTGGTGCACGTAATGCCCCAGGCCGCAAATGGGCAAGAGGGCAATGCAGAAGGCAAACAGCCAGACGAAGAAGACCGTGCTCCAGGCCCGTCGTTTCGAGGCGTTGGTGGAACGCAGAAAGGGCTTGTTTATGCCTAGAAACCTCTCCACTGCCATGGTGGCTCCCAGCAGCAGCGGGGAGAGCCCGAAAAAGACCATGGAAAATCCCAGGAACCTGCAGAGGTGCATCTGAGGGTCCACTTCATCCCAGCTGAATTTGGTGTGGTGGTAGGTCAGGACGATGGACGAGGTGGTGGCGAGGCCTAGCAAATCCGTCAACACCAAGCCGCAAAGGAATAGCAAAAAGGAAGACCTCGAGCGGCTCCGTGCTTTTCTGTAGGCGCTGATGAGGACCACCAGTGCAATGGAGTTGGAGAGGAGCCCGACAGCTGAGAACGCGGTTGAAAACCAAGGGGAGGCGTGCAAGCTGCCGTTGGTACAGTTGTTTTGGTTCACCATGGTGGCGTTGCAGGCGTTTGCTTTCCCAGCGACTTCCCGCATGAGGATGAAGACCAGTGGTTTCTTTACTAGAGCCGTCCACAGTTCCAATAATTTACGCTCGGGACTCCTGCAAGAACGCAAAGGATCAATTTAACGTGTTTCTACAAGGCTGCCCTTATTGCAATAAGAGAAACAAAAGTGTAGGAGGATCGCAGTGCTGTCAGGCAGCATCTGTGGCGGGAATGTAAAATCTAAACACAAAGATTTACCTGGAAAAATTTGCCCTTTCCTTTTTGGAGTTTCAGACTTTAGAGATACAGCATCCTTTGGCTCACCAAATCCATGCCGACCAGCGATCGATCACCACATACATTAGCACTATCTTGCTCGCTAGGAACAGTTTACAATTTTACAAAGCTAATTAACCTGTAATTAACTGCACGCCTTTGGAGTTTGGGGGGAAACCGGAGCACCCGGAGAAAACCCACGCAGGTCATGGGGAGAACGTTGTACAGACAACACCCGTTGTCAGGATTGAACCCGGGTCTCTGGCGCTGTAAGGCAGCAACTGAACTGATGTGCCACTGTGCTGCCTTTAAATTTTATTTCGTTAGGAAAACTCAATGCCAACCAATGATGCTAACAATTTCTAATTTTTCAGTCAGAGAGTTGTAAATGTGTGGAATTCACTGCCTCAGAAGACAGTGGAGGCCAATTCTCTGAATGCATTCAAGAGAGAGCTAGATAGAGCTCTTAAGGATAGCGGAGTCAGGGGGTATGGGGAGAAGGCAGGAATGGGGTACTGATTGAGAATGATCAGCCATGATCACATTGAATGGTGGTGCTGGCTCGAAGGGCCGAATGGCCTACTTCTGCACCTATTGTCTATTGTCTAACACAGAACACAGAACAGGACAGCACAGGTACAGACCCTTCAGTCCACAATGTCCACGTCGAACATGATGCCTGGTTAAACAAATCCCCTCAGCCTGCATGTGATCCATGTCCCTCCATCCCCTGCATATCCATGTGCCTACATAAAAGCCTGTGAAACTCTACAATCGTACCTGCCATCACCTCTGGCAGAAATTGTCCCCATCCATATTCCTCTGAGTTTGAGGACTAGTCTTTTACTGAATGGAAACCCCCAGATCACACAAGGGGTTCTGCGAACCATCTGTAAACCAAAGTTGGAAACACCGTCGGCTGAGATCACAGAGGTTGCACTCGTTGGTTAATTAGCTGCAGATTAGTACAGAGAGATAAGCCCTCTGGTAATTGACATTTCCACCAGGGGAAAGATACTCTGACTGTCTCCCTTATCTATGCCTTTCATAATTCTATGTACCTACATCAGGTATTCGTTCCTCTTGCACTTGACCTCCCAAAATGCAACACCTTAAACTTAAGAGTCAGAGAGTCCTGGAGATGTACAGATAATAATAATAATAATGCATTTTATTTATATAGCGCTTTTCATATACTCAAAGACGCTTTACAGAGATTTTGAGAACATAGGGAAATGAATAAATAGATAAATAAGTAAATAAATAAATGAACAGAGAAAGGAGACAGAAGGTGAGGTGACCTTCAGTGGTTGAAGGCAGTACTGAACAGGTGAGACTTCAGCGATGTTTTGAATGTGGTGAGTGTGGAGGAGTCTCTAACGGTTTGGGGTAGTGAGTTCCATAGGGTGGGAGCAGCGATGGAGAAAGCCCTGTCCCCCCAGGATCTGAGTTTGGTCCGGATGTGGGGGGATAGGAGATTGGCAGCGGCAGAGCGGAGGGTGCAGGTGGGAGTGTGCCTGTGGAGGAGGTCGGTCAGGTAGGATGGGGCCAGGTTATGGAGGGCTTTGTAGGTTATGAGGAGGATTTTGTACTGGATTCTCTGGGGGATGGGGAGCCAGTGGAGTTTATAAAGGACGGGGGTGATATGGTCACGGATCGAGGTGTGTGTGAGTAGACGGGCAGTGGAGATGGAAACGGGTCTTTTGTCCCACCCTATCAATGCCAGATAAATTGGCATACTGGGCTAGTCTCATTTGTCTGCATTTTGCCCATCTCCCTCCTACCCTACCTACCCTACCTACCCTACCTACCCAACCTAAACCCTTCCTACCCACATATCTGTCCAAATGTCTCTTAAAGTTGTAATTGTATCCTCTTCTGCGGCTTCCTCTGGCAGATCATTCCAGATATGTTCCACCCTCTGAGTGAAAAGGTCGCTTGCCCCCGAGGTCTCTCTTATATCTCCCCCCTTAAGTTGAAGCCCTCTTGTTTTAGAATCCTCTACCATGCGGTGGAATTGCCATTTCTCCCTTTAAATTTCCAACTGATCTAAAATCCTACTGTATCATATCGGGCATTTAAAATGAGTTGCCAGTGGAGGTAGATAAGGCAGGAAACAATGCTTAAAAGTACATGGATAGGAAAGACTTGGAGAAGATGGAGCAAGTGCAGGCATGTGGCACTAGCTTGAATGGGACATCCAGGTTGGCATGGGTGAGTTGGGCTGAAGGGCCTCTTTCCATGCAGTATGATTTTGTGACTCTATGACTAGTGGAATATATTCAAGGTGGGATACCCAATTCGACGAGCTTTTCAATGCTTGCTTTTTTTTACTGCAGTTTGGCAGAACTCTTTGTAGGATACTCGGTTTCTGTGCATGTACTTCCCCTCACAGTTACAGCTACAAGATTCCCTCGAGTGTACACACCGCAACCTTCAGTGAAAGCATCACAACAACAGTGGGTTCGGTGGAAAAGGTGGCACCTCTCCTCCCAGCAAGGGCTGTGGTCTGTGCCGCTGGTGGTAGGATCCCTGGCGGGAACAGCAGTCCAACAGCGAGAAGACTTGTGCGGAATTATCGGAGGAGATAAAATCAACGAGCATTGACGTCGAACTTCATGGCAAACATCCAACCCTGTTCCTCCCAGCTGTAGCTGTTCAACATAATTAAATTCTCTGCCATCTTTCACTTCCTCTGCTCTACGAACCATTGTAGTTCCATCGAAACAGTTCCTTGCAACACCCTGGACTACCAATGATGGCCTCTATCTTTGACCCACGATCATCCCTGCTGTGTCCTTCATTCCCCTTTCCTCTTTTACAAACCATCTCTCAGTTACGATATCCGGAAGCATGCCACGGCCGTACATCATTATTGAGGGAACAGCTAGTAGAGTTGCCTCCCTCACAACACCAAAGACTCAGCTTCGATCCTGACCTGGGATGCCGTCTGTGTGGAGTTTGCACGTTCTCCATGTGACAGCGTGGGTTTTCTCCAGGTGCTCCGTTTTCCTCCCACATCCTAATGATTTCACATTCTGTGCAGGCTTGTAGGTTAATTGGCCCCCTGTAAATTGCCCCCTGTAGGGGGTGGCTGAGAAAGTGGGATAACGTAGAATTAGTGTGAACGGGTAGTCGATGGACAAGGTGGGACGTAGGGCCTGTTTCCAGTCTGTATCTTTCTATCTAATAAAGATTTATCTCCACGGATGCTACCTGACCTGCTGAGTTCCTCCGGCACTTTGTGTTTTGCTCAAGATTCCAGCATCTGCAGTTTTTGTCTTTTTTGATCCCTCCAACTCCTTTGGTTCTATTAGTATCTCCTTGCCTTCCCCCCACCATTCCCCTCCCTCTCTGCATTGCATAGATAAACTCAACAATGCATGGTCTCTACATCCCAGTTGAGCTCTGATCTCCCATCCAGTTTGTTACCATCTTCCTTCTTCTGCCAGTGCAAAGGGGAGAAATTGGTCATTTGTGCCACTGCCAGCCATGGACCTATTTACTACCCCATCTTTGGAAGGGATTGCAGTTCCAACATCAACCTCATGGACCACCTCAGAACCCAGCAAACCGAAGTGGAAGCAAGTTGTCCTCAGTCACGAGGGACTCCCCAAGAACTCCCCAAGGAGAAGAAATTTATTAAGAAGCAAAGAACTGAACATGCCGGTTTATACCAAAGATAGATGCAAAATGCTGGCCTAACTCAGCAGGTCAGGCAGCATCGGGGGGGGGGGGGGGGGGGGGGGGGGGGGCTAGAGGGAGAAAAATACCAGGACAAATCAGAGGCAGGGTAGTGCCCTACCTGACCCATTGTTGGCTGGGGAAGGTGTGATCTCAAATCTCAAGACGGAAACAATGAGGTGGACTGTGGAACTGGTAAAACAACTAGGATGGAGGGAGGGGTCAAAGGGGGAAGGGGAGAGGGGAGTGTAAAAGATTGATTGATGGATGGATGGATGGATGGATGGATGGATGGATGGATGGATGGATGGATGGATGGATGGATGGATGGATGGATGGATGGATGGATGGATGGATGGATGGATGGATGGATGGATGGATGGATGGATGGATGGATGGATGGATGGATTGATTGATTGATTGATTGATTAATGCAAACAGATCCTCAGCCCACGAGAGGCGATATACAGAGATCAGTTAACCTTCAAACCCATGCATGTTTGCGACATGGGAGGAAACTGGAGCACCCGAAGGAAACCCACACGGTCACAGGGAGATTGTACAAACTCCACACAAGGTCAGCATCGAACCCGGGTCTCTGGCACTGTGAGGCAGCAGCTCCACCCACTCCTCCTCTGTGCCGCCCTAAACGCATTTCATTTTTTTCCTTAAGTGCCACCTCTTTTTGACCTGACGCCCTCAAGAACGCTGGCACTCCTGCCCTCTCAACATTGTAGGTACATCCACACACTACGAGGACTGCCACAATTCAAGGCAGCAGCTCACCCACCACATTTGCGGGCACAATGAGGGATGAATGAGGCAATGAAATGTTCTCTTCAGCCTGCGAAGCCCCCGTTGCTTGATTGAATGAAGAGAAAATGAAATGAAGCATAAGATTATTAAGGGATTGGACACGCTAGAGGCAGGAAACATGTTCCCAATGTTGGGGGAGTCCAGAACCAGGGGCCACAGTTTAAGAAGAAGGGGTAGGGCATTTAGAACGGAGATGAGGAAAAACTTTTTTCACTCAGAGAGTTGTGAAGCTGTGGAATTCTCTGCCTCAGAAAGCAGTGGAGGCCAATTCTCTGGATGCTTTCAAGAGAGAGTTAGATAGAGCTCTTAATGATAGCAGAGTTAGGGGGTATGGGGAGAGGGCGGGAACGGGGTACTGATTGTGCATGATCAGCCATGATCACGGTGAATGGCGGTGCTGGCTCGAAGGGCCGAATGGCCTACTCCTGCACCTATTGTCTATTGTCTATTAAGAGTGTGAGATGGAGGCAACATCGACGATTCCATTACAATGGATAAAGTACCGAGTTGGAATAGACCCATTTTTTCCAAATTACCATGTAAAGCTTCCATCATAAAGCTAAGGTCAGATGGATGTCAAGAGAATGATGTCATTGGAGACCAACAGTTTACACTTGCAACAGCAGAGGATAAGCTGAATGTAAGCATGTGAATCTATTCCAGTTTTGCAAACATTGGATAATAACAACGAGACATACTTCGATCCAACATTTTGGATTTTCTTGTGGTGGTGGCTTTGGACAGAAGCAAAGTAAATGACAACACGTCAACTTTTTTAAAAAAAATCATACAAGAGCTATCAAGTAATAAAAAAATAATTCGGATAAATCATGGAAATTTATCACAGTTGCAATCAAGAAAGCTACACTTGTTTCTAATTTTTGGCAGGAGGGCCGGAGGAAAAGTGGAATAAATGATCCATTAAAAACAGCTACAAACATCGATGGAATCTGTAGCTTCAGCATACCACAAAACAATTCCAATGTTTGAAAGGTTATGAAACACCAAATAAGGATTTATCCTCAAGCTTTGACAGTGGCCAGTGAAATTATGAAATCATAGAACACGGAACATTAAAGTAACTTAACTATATGAACTGGCCTCTTTGTAATAAAAAAAAAACTTTTTTTTGTGAGTTTAATAGGTTTACTTGAAATTTCTTTGTGGTGATATTAAAACAATTTTAGTTCGGTTTTTGGTTATAGATTTTAGTTTGGAGATGCAGCATGGAAACACGCCCTTCGGCCCACCGTGTCCATGGCACCCCTCGATCACCCGTGCACACGAGTTCTATGTTATCCCACTTTCGCATCCACAGCCTGCACACTGGGGGCAATTTGCAGAAGCCAAGTAGCCTAAATCGGTGCACGTTTTTGGGACGTGGGAGAAAACCGGATCACCCGGAAGAAACCCATGTGGTCACAGGAAGAACATGCAAACTCCACACAGACAGGATCCGAGGTCAGGATTGAACCCGTGTCTCTAGCGCTATGAGGCATCAGCTCGGCCATCTGCACCACGGTGTTGCCATCAATTAAAACGTCACTTGAAAAAGGGCAGAATATTGCCCCATGAATACATTAAATAAGCACACGTTGTTAGTTTAGCGTAATTTAGTTTTGTTTATTGTCATGTGTACCGAGGTACAGTGAAAAGGTTTTTCTTGCGCGCTATCCAGTCAATGGAAAGACTATACATGATTACAATCGAGCCGTCCACAGTGTAAACCAATGTGCGTTGAGTTGTATGCAAAGCAATGAACGCCCTTTGTTCTAGTTTTTTTTCCTTCAGCAAAAAAGTAACTAAATGTTGTTAAAATATTTTTATACAAGAGGAGAATCAAGGAATCTCTTTGGGGGGGTCTGTCTCTGTGAAGACTGGGAATGGAATATTTGAAAAGGATTAGAGCTTCCAGGAATGACTTCAGTAGTAACAGGGATGAACTAAAAGGAGTACTTATGTCTTATAACATAAACACTGCCATAAAAAGTTATATTAGACAGGTTTAAGTTTATCATTGACACCTGTACCGAGGTATAGTGGACAGGTTTGTTTGCATCCTATCCAATCATACCAGGTAATAATATACAAATACAATCAAGCCTAAGTCAAGTACAATAGGTAGAGCAAAGAGGAAGATACAGAGTGCAAAGAGCAGTTCTCATCATGGAAGTGCACCAGTTCCATAGACACTCCAATATCTGCAATGGGGTAGAGGTGAATCGGTCAGTCACCCTAACTTATGGAAGGACCATTCAGAAGCCTGATAACAGAGAGGAAGAAGCTGTTTCTGAGTCTGTTGAAGCACGCTTTCAAGCTTCTGTACCTTCTGCCAGACAGGGACAGAGAGAAAGAATGGCTGGGGTGGGACAAGTCGTTGACTAAATTGGCTACTTTTCCGATGCTGTGAGAAGTAATTAAGGCCTCAGTCCAGGTCAGTTTCTGGTCAGTGGGAACCTCCAAGATTTTGCTGGTGAGAGTGGCAAGGGGAAGTGGTGAGACTGCCTGTTGATGGAGTGGAGAATTGCAGACACCGGTGGACAACATTGGCAACTTGCCACTGTCATCCCAGGTCTGCATAGGGGCACGGCCTTGGTGTATTTGGCCGTAGGTGACTCTTTGTCCAAAATCTCCTTCTATGGAGCACAATCCTCATCTCAACCAAAGAAGGATTAGATGAGCTCCCACAGTGCATCCAAAGTAGGGCCCACTTCATTGCCAGCTACCTACCCCATTCAACATGTTGCTCCACTTTCAGCTGTGGTCCAGTGGGCAAGGGTTGTCTCACCTTGACTAAAGGAGGCACAACAGACAATGATCACAGAAGTATTTGGGCGGCCACGGTGGCGCAGCGGTAGAGTTGCTGCCTTACAGCGCTTGCAGCGCCAGAGACCTGGGTTCAATCCCCACTACGGGTGCTGTCTGTACGGAGTTTGTACGTTCTCCCCGTGACCGCATGGGTTTTCTCCGAGATCTTCGGTTTCCTCCCACACACCAAAGACATACAGGTTTGTAGGTTAATTGGCTTGGTGTAGGTGTAAATTGTCCCTAGTGTGTACAGGATAGTGTTGAAGTGTGGGGATCGCTGGTCCGTGCGGACTCAGTGGGCCAAAGGACCTGTATGTCTAATCTAAAAAATAATCTAATCTATGTAAAGTTATGAATGGCAAAGATGGAGTAGACAATCGCAATATATGTCAAGGACAGATAGCTTTAAGGTGAGAGGGGCAGAGTTTAAATGAGATTTGCGGGGCAAGTGTTTTTACAACAAGGGTGTGGAAGGCTGAGGGGAAACCTGATAGAAGTATGCAAGATGATGAAAGGCATGGATAGTGTAGACAGTCAGAATGTAAATACAAGGAACTATAGATGCTGATTTACAAAATAAGGACACAAAGTGCTGGAGTAACTCAGCGGGTCAGGCAGCATCTCTGGAGAACATGGATAGTGATGTTTCGAGTCGGGTACCCTTCTTGTTTGTGTCTTCTTAGACAGCCAGAACCTTTTCCTCAGGTTGAAAGATGAGTGGGCACAGCATTGAGGTGAGGGGCTAGGTTTAAAGGAGGCAAGTATATAAAATTGGGAACGGCACAAATAAGGTCGGCAGTCAGAACCGTTTTTCCCAGCGTGGAAAATGTCAAAGACTGGATAACATTGTTTTAAGGTTAGAGGGGCAACGTTTAAAGGAGATGTGCGGCAGAAGTTTTTTTACACAGAGTGGCTGGAATGTGCTGCCAGTGGTGGTGGTGAAGGCAGATACTATAGTGGCATATAACAGTCCTTTAGATGGGCACATGGATATGCAGTGAACGGAGGGAAATGGATCACTTGCAAGCAGATGAGATCAGTCTAACTTGGCATCACATTCCGCACAGACATTGTGTCCTGTACTGTTCTATGTTCACAAGTTATAGGAGTAGAATTAGGCCATTCGGCCCATCGAGTCCACTCCGCCATTCAATCATGGCTGATCTCTGCCTCCTAATCCCATTTTCCTGCCTTCTCCCCATAACCCTTGACACACGTTCTAATCAGGAATATGTCTATCTCTGCCTAAAAAATATCCACTGACTTGCGTCTTTTTTATATATAGAAAGTTTAGGTTGGAGATACAACATAGGAACAGGCCCTTCAGATCTGCCTCTGCCTCTGCCTCGGCCTGTGTTCTGCTTACACAGCTGCGTACACAGCCGCAGATCCTCATTTTGAAGCTAACAGTCAAACTCTCTACTAACTTGCTCCATTAAAAACAAACAAGCCTGCATGAAGCTGATGCCTGAGATAGTGAAAGTGTGAAGCTGCACCCACTGCTGTTGATTTCCTGCATGTGGTTTAGACCACATTAGGTGCGTAGGCAAGGCCCTGAACAAAGCCACATTACGCCATAGTTATTCACTTTACTGTCGGCCCTGTGTGTTTTGGGTTTGTGCATCAAGCCGCTTGATTTAACCTTTCGATGAGGAAAAACTTTTTCAGTCAGAGAGTTGTGAATCTGTGGAATTCTCTGCCTCAGAAGGCAGTGGAGGCCAATTCTCTGAATGCATTCAAGAGAGAGCTGGATAGAGCTCTTAAGGATAGCGGAGTCAGGGGGTATGGGGAGAAGGCAGGAACGGGGTACTGATTGAGAATGATCAGCCATGATCACATTGAATGGCGGTGCTGGCTCGAAGGGCCGAATGGCCTCCTCCTGCACCTATTGTCTATTGTCTATTGATACCTTGGATTCGCACCCCGGCCGCTCCCTCTTCTCCCATCAGGCAAAAGGTATAGAAGTGTGAAAACACACCTCCAGGTTCAAGGATAGTTTCTTCCTTGCTGCAATCAGGCAACTAAACCATCCGACCAACAACTAGACTACCATCTATCTCATCGGTGACCCTCGGATTATCTTGATCGGACTTTACTGGCTTTATCTTGTAGTGGACGTTATCCACACAATTCCCTTTATCTTGTATCTATCTACACACTGTGGTTGGCTCGATTGTAATCATGTATTGTCTTTCCGCTGACTGGCTAGCAAGGAACAAAAGCTTTTTACTGTACCTCGTTACATGTGACAATGAACTAAACTCAAACTCAAACTCAATGTGTACAGGGCTTGCGGGAATGATCGTGTTCCTGACTTTGCACCCAAGGAGCATTAAAACAAACATGCACCAGCAATCCAATTCTTTTGGCCGAGAATGCATTTCCAATTTTTGATTAATTGATTGAGAGGTGCAGCAATAAAACAGCCAATTCGGCCCATTGAGTCCACGACGACCTTTAATCAATCACCCGCCCACACTCGTTCGATGTTATCCCACTTTCCTGTCCGCTCCCCACACACGAGGGGGGATTTACAGAGGACAATTAACCTACAAACCAGTGCATCTTTCAGATGTGGGAGGAAGCTAAAACACCCAGGGGAGGCCCACGCTAATCACGGGGAGAACGTGCAAACACCACAAGGGCGGCAACCGAGGTCAGGATGGATCCCGGGTCTCTGGCGCTGTGATGCAGTGGCTCCACCAGCTGCCCCTCTTTGTGTTTATCTGCAGTATCTAAACCATTTTGAAATACTCATCTTCCCATTTAACTTCAACACGTAAAGTTATTTATTAAAAAACTTGGAAATAATTGATGCTTTTTTAACCAGATGGAAATTATTTGAGTTTACATGTTTTTGAAAATTGAGCCACAGGTGTGATTTAATGGTGAAATAAAAGCAGAAACTGCTGGAAATTCTCCGCTGGTCAGGCAGCATCTGTGAAAAGAGAAATGGAATCGACCCGGCAGCTCAAAGACTCTTCATCAGAACTGAGAAGATGGAACAGTACAGCAAAGGAACAGGCCTCTCGGCCCATAATGCCTACGTTGAACAGAATGCGAAGAACAAGTCCTTTCTGCCTGTACATAATCCATATCCCTCCATTCCCTGCAAAATTCATGCAGCTCGAAAAGTCCCTTCAGTAATAAAAAACAAGTTAGTTTTAAGCTAAGCTATAATTAGTGATTGGTTTGTTGGACAGCATCACCACAAAGTTCTAAGAACTGAGCTCTCCGAAATGAGCTCTTTTTACAATCTCCAAATCTGATAGATTCAACCGAAGCAATTTTTAAAGGGTCACGATCGATTTCAAAGCAAACAACAGGTCAGCCTGACTCAGTCTGATCGCCCGAGTATTGTTCAACATAACATACATCCTGCATCCCACAGCTAGGGTCAGAGGGTCTGGGCTATAGGGAGAGCTTCAGTCGGCTGGGACTCTATTCCTTGGAACGCAGGAGGATGAGGGGTGATCGTATTGTGGTGTACAAGACTATGAGAGGAATAGATTGGGAGGATGCACAGAATCTCTTGCCCAGAGTCGGTGAATCGAGGACCAGAAGACATTGGATTAAGGTGAAGGGGAAAAAAATGTAATAGGATTCTGAGGGGTATCCTTTTCACACAAAGAGTGGTGGGTGAAAGGAACAAGCTGCCAGAGGAAGTAGTTGAGGCAGGCACTATCCCAACATTTAAGAAACAGTTAGATAGGACAGGACAGGTTTGGGAGGATATGGACCAAAGGCGGGCAGGTGGGACTCGTGTAGTTGGGGCATGTTGGCCGGTGTGGGCAAGTTGGGCTGAAGGGCCTGTTTCCACACTGTCTCACTCTATGACTCTACGAATCGAATCAAGGCACTGTCATCATGTGGCAGTAACTGCAATTGTGACAATTGACATGCTCCATGTTTCTAAGGGACTTAAAGGCACTTGGCAGCAGACCACCAATTGCAAAGAACAGATACCCAAACACCACCACTGTGAAATAAAGTTACTGAACAACCAGTAAACCGTTGAACAGAAAATAATGGGCCGACTTTGAGTTCTGGCAGTGGGTCCCAGACTGAATTGTTGAACTGTTTCTCTATCCAAGTCAAATCAAATTTATTTGTCACATACACATACACGATGTGCAGTGAAATGAAAGTGGCAAGCCTGCGGGTTGTGCACAAAAAGAATTACAGTTACAGCATATAAATAAAGTTAATAAGTTACTATTAGTGTCGACAAAAATTTAGTCTCTGGGGTTATAAAAGTTGACAGTCCTGATGGCCTGTGGGAAGAAGCTCCGTCTCATCCTCTCCGTTTTCACAGCGTGACAGCGGAGGCGTTTGCCTGATCGTAGCATCTGGAACAGTCCGTTACTGGGGTGGCAGGGGTCCCTCATGATCTTACTTGCTCTGGATCTGCACCTCCTGATGTATAGGTCCTGCAGGGGGATGAGTGTAGTTCCCATGGTGCGTTCTGCCGAACGCACTACTCTCTGCAGGGCCATCCTGTCCTGGGCAGAGCTGTTCCCAAACCAGACTGTAATGTTGCCGGACAGGATGCACTCTACAGCCCCAGAGTAGAAACAATGAAGGATCTTCAGAGACACTCTGAATTTCCTCAGTTGTCTAAGGTGGTAAAGGCGCTGCTTAGCCTTACCCACCAGTGCGGCAATGTGCGTTGCCCACGTCAGATCCTCTGCGATGCGGACTCCCAAGTATTTAAAACTGCTCACCCTATCCACAATCGACCCATTTATCTCCAGTGGCGTGTACGTCCTTGGATGTTTAGCCCTTCTGAAGTCCACAATCAGCTCCTTTGTTTTAGTGACATTCAAGAGGAGGCTATTGTCCTGACACCAGAGTGCCAGATGCTGCCTGAGCCTCTGAGTTTTTTTCCAGTATTTTCTCTGTTTTTATTTCTGATTCCCAGCAGCATCGAACAGAGAACAGTACAGCAAAGGGTCAGGCCCTTCAGCCCCACAAAGTCTGTGCCGACCATGATGCCAAGTTCAACTAATCTCCTCTGCCTGCACGTGATTCACATCCCTCCTTTCTCCGCGTGTCCACGTGCCTATCTAAAAGCCTCTTAAATGCCACTATCGTATCTGCTCCTCCATCTCCCCTGGCAGCACGTTCCAGGCACTCATTTCCTTCTGCGTAAAACGTGGCCCTGCACATTTCCTTTAAACTTTGTCCCCCTCACCTTAAAGCTATGACCTCTGGTCTTTGACATTTCCACCTTGGGAAAAGGGTTCTGACTTGGTCTATGCCTCTCCGTCCCTCTCATAATTTCAAAGACTTCTATCAGGTCTTCCCTCAGCCACTGACATTCCACGGAACACAATCCAAGTTTGTCCAACCTCTCCTTGTAACCAATATTCCCGAATCCATACAGAACCTGAATCTATATGCTAAAACTCTCGTTCGTTTGTTTGTTCCTGAGCTACAGCCAAAATGGTACAGGATAGCACGACAATTTTAGACCCACCTTACTCACTGTCATCCCATTTGGAAGAAGTGTCATTGAAATTGGTGTTATATTTTAAAAGTTATTCACATTTTAAAGTTTAAATCTATCTCCTAGAGGGGAGGGAGGGAGGGGAGGGGATGGAGGGACGGGGGAGGAGAGAGGATAAGGGGGGGTTGAGGGGGATGGAGTGGGGGGAGAGGGAGCATGGGTGGAAGGAGGGAGGGAGGGGGAGGAGGGAGGGAGGGGGGGAGGGAGGGAGGGGAGAGGGGCGGAGGGAGGGGATAGGAGAGGGGGAGGGGGGAGGGGGTAGGAGAGGGGGAGGGGGGAGGAGAGGGTGCTGCACCAATGTAGGCGAGATTTGGGCCCCTCTTGGTCTAGGTTTCATCTGAATTTGTAAAAACAGAGAAATAAAGTTACTGAACTCAAACTAAATGGGACAATGTTGAGTTCTGGCAAAGAAACCAGTCTAAAATATTGAACTGTTTATCTTTCCAGAGTTACTGCACAATCTTCTGAGTGTTTAAATTATCTTCTCTTTTAATTTCAGATTTCCAAAAGCATTAGTTTAAAAGAAAAATAATTTCACTAGTCAAACCAGAAAATAGTCAAACAATCATGTCCATTTACATTTCACTAGTCAAACCAGAAAATAGACAAACCAGAAAATAGACAAATAGACAAAATAGACAAAATAAGACTAGCACAAACATCACACAACAATTTTGACCTTATTAGTGGTTCGAACCCAACAGAAAAACACGAGCAAGAAATGTAAATGGACATGATATTTCGGGTCAATAGACAATAGGTGCAGGAGTAGGCCATTCGGCCCTTTGAGCCAGCACCACTATTCAATGTGATCATGGCTGATCATTCTCAATCAGTACCCCGTTCCTGCCTTCTCCCCATACCCCCTGACTCCGCTATCCTTAAGAGCTCTATCTAGCTCTCTCTCGAATGCATTCAGAGAATTGGCCTCCACTGCCTTCTGAGGCAGTGAATTCTGCAGATTTACAACTCTCTTGACTGAAAAAGTTTTTCCTCATCTCCGTTCTAAATGGCCTACCCCTTATTCTTAAACTGTGGCCCCTGGTTCTGGACTCCCCCAACATCGGGAACATGTTTCCTGCCTCTAACGTGTCCAACCCCTTAATAATCTTATATGTTTCGATAAGATCCCCTCTCATCCTTCTAAATTCCAGTGAAGAGTCAGGACCCTTCTTCAGACAGCGACACATGCTGAAGGCTGAAATAATTTATAATTTACAGGGGCAAAAGGAGTTGTATAATGTTGGCCGCACAAGAAGCCCACGAGAATGATGTCCTTACACCACCACCCAGGACCCTTAAGAGATTTATGTTTCAATTAGTTAATCTTTCATTTTTCTCAATCGGAAAAGTAAACCTACTTGTGTATCAAACATTCTCATCCCGTAAATTAATCCCATTCCCTTCAAGGCAAATATTTATATTATGCAGTTTGGAGACCACAGCCGTACATAATACTCAATCTTACAATACTGAAGGACACGGTATGGCAGGAGCTGAATAGCTCCCTATACAAGCCCATAAAGCTTACACAGGGAGGGCAGTACCATTCCTTTCAATGGCATTGTTACCCCTCTTCCCCCCTCCCCCTTCTACCTGTCCCCTTCCATGTATACCCCTCTCCCGGGGTTGTCATTTGTCTCCTTGTCATCTCTATCATGGAGTAACATACATTCATGCCAATCCATGTTAAAAACTATAAAGATATTGAACAGTTCGAAATTTTTGCTCAACAGTCTGTATACAATGGATGTTCTATGAAATTTTCTAAAGCTGCCATTACACTGGCAAGGCTGCAAAGAAGACTTTCGAGGATGTGGCCAGAACTCGAGGGCCTGAACTACAGGGAGAGGTTGGGCAGGCTAGGTCTTTGTTTCGGAGTGCAGGATGCTGAGGGGTGATCCTATAGAGGTGCATAAAATCGTGGGAGGAATAGATAGGGTGAATGCACAGAGTCTTTCACCCAGGGTAAAGAGAATCAGGAACCAGAGGAGATCTGTTTAAGGTGAGAGTGGATAGATTTAATAGGAACCCGAGGGGCAACTTTTTCACTCAGAGGGTGGTTTTTAGTTTAGAGATACAGCGCGGAAACAGACCCTTTTGGCCCACCGGGTCCGTGCCGACCAGCGATCCCAGCACATTAACCCTATCCTATACCCGCTAGGGACAAAGTTTACATTTACCAAGCCAATGAACCTACATACCTGTAGGCCTTTGGAGTGTGGGAGGAAACCGAAGATCTCGGAGAAAACCCACGCAGGTCATGGGGAGAACGTACAAACTCTGCACAGACAGCACCCGTAGTCGGTATCGAACCCGGGTCTCCGGCGCTGCATTCGCTGTAAGGCAGCAAATCTACCGCTACGCCACCGTGATGCCCTGGTGGGAGCATGGAACGAGCTGCCGGAGGACATAGTTGAGGCAGGTACTATAACAGCATTTAAAAGACATTTGGACTTGCACATGGATAAGAAAGGTTGAGAGGGATATGGGCTAAACACAGATAAATGCAACAGGCTTAGATGGGGCATCTTGGAAGGCATGGAAGAGTTGGGGTGAAGGGACTGTTTCCGTGCTGTATGACTCTACGATCCTATGATTGATAATAAACAACTTCAAATTGCCAAGTTTACATTACACGAAATTCCCAAGTTTACATTGCATTTTGACCTGCAGGATGGAATTGGAAAATTACACCATGAATCACAAAAGCCATCTAAATGAATATTTAACATAAGTTACTCAACAATTACGCAACAATTATTTAATTGCACAAGAATATTTTCCACGATTGAATACAGATGATTCACTGCAAGGACCAACAATGTCCACGTGATCAGATGCAGCTCTCAAATGTTGAGGAATAAAAACAAACAAGGAAGGAAACACAGCAATCAATTATGTTGGATATTGGCTGATAATGAAATAAATACAAGTATCATGGAAATGGCCACCCTCGAGTTGAAGGGCTACTGGCATTTGTCCACTGTCAGTACTTTGGATATTTCCGTCCGAGTGCAATCTATGGTTGAAACCCCAAATGTTGGTTGTCGACAGCAGGGTGACACGGTGGTAGAGGTGCTGCTCTACAGTGCCAGAGGCCTGGGTTCGATCCTGACTAAGGGTGCTGCTGTCTGTACGGAGATTGTCCGTTCTCCCTGTAACCACTTAGGTTTTCTCCCACTCTCCAAAGGCATACAAGTTTACGGGTAAATTGGCTTCTGCATATTGTAAATTGTCCCTGGTGTGTCGGATAGTGCTAATGTACGGGGTGATCGCTAGTTGACTGTGTTTGGTTTTGGTCACCCTGCTATAGGAAAGTTGCTCTTAAACCTATAACAGATGAAGACAAGGTTAACCAGGACTTAAGGGCCAGGCTAGGTCGAGCTTATCCAGTCTTTATTTCTTGGAGTGCAAAGTGAAGATGGCTGATGTTATAGAGGTGTACGAAATTATGAGGGGAATGGTTAGGGTAGATGCACAGAGTCTTTTACCCACGGTACGGGAATCAAGACTAGAAGGTTTAAGTTTGAGGTGACAAGGGAACATTTGAATAGGAACTTAGAGGCAACTTTTTCACACAGAGGGTGGTGGGTATGAGGAACAAGCTTACAGAGAAAGTAACTGAGGCAGATTTAAGAACAGCATTTAAAAGCCACTTGGATAGGAAAGGTGTAAAGCCAGATCTAGAGTTCTTTTGAAAGTTGCAAATCACCAAACAGTCAAGATTGCAACTAAGATGAAATATTTTTAAAATATTTATTTGCTTAGTACAAAGAGTCCCTAAATCTTTCATTTTCTCTTTACTATGTACTTGGTTAGGAATGAACATGAAAGTCCCGGGAAGAAGGAAGATTAATAGCAGTCAGCAAGCTCATTAAGAGAGTTCAGTTCCAGTGACCAGTTTGTTACTGACCCGACCTTATAGAACACGGAACAGTACAGCACAGGGACAGGCCCTTCAGCCCACACTATCCATGCTGAGAATGGTGCCAAGCTAAACTGCTCTCCTCTGCCAGCACGTGATCTAAACCCCTCCATTCCCTCGCATATATCCATGTCCCTACCTAAACGGCTCAAAAATGCTTCTATGGCATCTGTCTCTGGCACCTTGTTCTGGGATCACACCACCCACCGTGTAAAAAAAATTGCACAGCACGTTGTGTTTGGCTGCCTGCCACTGTACGTTTCTTTTTTTTTTTTCCTAATCAGATGTGCAGCACTTTGGTCAACGTGGGTTGTTTTTAAATGTGCTATACAAATAAAATTGACTTGACTTGACTTGACATCTCCTTGACCAGTTATATAAGAAACTGCTGGAGTAACTCAGCAGGTCAGGCAGCATCTCAGGAGAGAAGGAATGGGTGACGCTTCGGATCGAGATCCTTCTTCAGACCAGTTACCTCTCTCACCTGAGAGAGAGAGAGAGAGAGAGAGAGAGAGAGAGAGAGAGAGAGAGAGAGAGTGGCACGACAAAGTAGCAGCGATTGTTATAGAGTCATAGAGTGATACAGTGTGGAAACAGGCCCTCCGGCCAAACTTGCCCACACCGGCCAACATGTCCCAGCCACACTAATCCCACCTGCCCGCGTTTGGTCCATATCCCTCCAAACCCATCCTATCCATCCATGCACCTGTCTAACTGTTTCGTAAACTTTGGGATAGTCCCAGCCTCAACTACCTCCTCTAGCAGCTTGTTCCATACACCCACCGCCCTTTGTGTGGAAAAAGCTACCCCTCAGATTCCTATTAAATCTTTTCCCCTTCACCGTAAATCTATGTCCCCTGGTCCTCGATTCACCAACTCTGGGCACTTGTCTATTTTCTGGGGCCCCACCGGCATCATCCATCGATACAGCCTGGGGAAGGAGCCGTGTAGGGGCTAGGATGGAGTGGACGTTTCCGGTTCTTTTCCATGAAAGCATCTGGTAAATATTTGAATTTTTAATGATGATCGATCCTTCCGCACTCAGTTCCAGGAACCGGCCACAAACGAACAGATTTCACAGGAGAATTCAAACTCCGCCTTCCATCCCTTTTGCAGCCCTCGAGGACATCTTACACTGCAGCTCAGATGTTTCTTCTATCTCAGGAAGGATGTCATTAAGCCGCAGAGAAGATCTACGAAGATGTTAGCAGGACTTGAGGGGCTGAACTAAAGGGAGAGGTTGGGAAGGCTAGGACTTCATTCCTTGGTGCACAGGAAGACGAGGAGTGATCTTATAGAGGTGTATAACATCATGAGAGGAATAGATAGAGTGAATGCACAGAGTTTATCAAGTAGGGTAGGGGAATCAAAAACAAGAGGGCATAGGTTTAAAGTGAGAAGATTTAATGCAAGGAAAGATTCAAAATGTTGGAGTAACTCAGCGAGTCAGGCAACATCTCTAGAGTCTGAAGAAAGGTCTCGACCCGAAACGTCACTTATTCCTTTTCTCTGGTGATGCTGTCTGACCCGCTGAGTTATTCCAGCTTTTTGTGTCTATTGACAGGTACATGGATAGGAAAGGATTAGAGGGATATGGGCCAAACGTGGGACTAGCTTAGATGGAACATCTTTGTTGGCATGGGCAAATTGGGCTTAAGGATCTGCTTCTGCGCTGTATGACTCTATGACTTTATTATCTCAGCACTACTTAGTCATAGGACATAGAAACAGGCCCTTCACCCATGATGTCTATGCTGAGTTTCAAATACACGTCAGTACTAATCCTGTTAATAATCAATACAAATCCCATTAATAATCTACATCAAACTCTTGGTTTGCCTTTGATTGAAGAGTGAGGAATGTGCATAAAATGGTAACCTGATTGAAAATGTCCGCCAATATAAAAGTCAGAGGATGGTGAATCTGTGGAATTCATTGCCACACAAGGCTGTGGAGGCCAAGTCAATGGATATTTTTAAAGGCAGAGATAGATAGATTCTTGATTTGTACGGGTGTCAGGGGCAGAGAAGGCAGGAGAATGGGATTGAATGGGGAGAAGGCAAGAGAGGGAAAGATTGATCAGCCATGATTGAATGGAGGAGTAGACTTGATGGGCTGAATGGCCTCATTCCGCTCCTGTGACTTGTGAACTTATGAATATCAGCCATAGAACAGCACAGCACAGGATTCATCCCTTTGGCCAACAATGTTCCTGTGGTACATGATACCAAGTTAAACTAATCTCTTCCGCCGACATTTGAATCTTTCACCATTGGAACAATTTGTTGGAGCAGAAATTGAGCTTTGGGAGGAAGGATTGGGGAGCATCGGTAGATGCAAATGGATGGTCGACGTTTCGAGTTGAGACCAGGCATCGTGTGACAGGGAGGGACGAAGTAACAGCTGGCAAGCGGTAGATGGTGACTAGAGGGTCAAGCTGGGGGAGGGAAGGGTGGAGACAGAGGCAGAGACGGGGAGGTGACAGGTGGAGACGGCAAAGGGCAGCAGACAATGGGAAGCTGATGGGAATGGACGGAGATGGTGGGGGAGAAATGATGGTGGGTAGGTGGGAATAGAGGGGATGAGCAGGAAGGGTAAAAAAAAGCAGGTGGCATGTGCGGGTGATAAGAAGAGGGAGCTATGTTGGCGAGAACAAACAAAGTGGGAAACAGTGAGTTGGGGAAAGGGGTTTGGAAGGGAGCAACATTGTGTGAGAGAATCTAGATAGATCAGGAGGAGAGGGAAAGAAAGAGTGGGGGGGGAGGGAGGAGAATTCAATGATCATGCCGTTGGGTGACATAACATTTGCGTTTGATGGATCAATTTTACAATTTTTGTTTCTCTACCCCCACTTCCACCCGCCTCCCACCCACCCCCCCCACACCACCCCCCCCCCCCCCCCCCCCCCCCACACCACCCCATCACCTTTAACTCAGCCAGCCTGGGTGACCTGTTCATTCACATTCACATGCATTGGTGGTGAGACCATGTATTGAGGGGGGAGTAGTTCTGGGACCCGAGAACTAACTGTTGAGCCTTCCCGAGATGTCCTGGGCCTAACTCGAGGAAGCACCAGTGAAGGGTGGTGCCCACTTGGTATCCCCAATGATATACTGGCATCCTCACACCTAGTGTTATGGGAGATAATACGATATTGTTTTATACATCAGACATTGTTGTTTAAGGTTTGTAACTACTTAGGCATTAGGCGCCTCTCTGTAACTAATTAAGGCGCTCTAGACATTCCTTACCCTTGACACGTGTCTGTAACTGCTGCTCAAGAGGAGGAGAAACATTGATGGATGAACCAGGATAGAAGACAAGGGTGAAAGGTGACATGTGAAGAAATACAGACATCCATCAATGAGTGGGGTGATTACTTGAAAGTTTAATGGTGGCAGAGTGGAAGGCAACATGTGAAGAAATACAGACATCCATCAATGAGTGGGGTTTAATGGTGGCAGGGGTAAACAGGGTGACTGCAAAGAGATGAATAACTGTAAAGAGGAGTATGAGGGCGAGATAAGGAAAAGAAGATAAGGCTGAAAGAATCCTATAAAAATAGGCTGCCCGATGTACTAAGTGGGCAGTCAGATGGTTGACATCCTGATTGTTCCAGCCGTTGTTTGCAAATAAAGGCTTTTAACTTCTTGAAGAATTCTCCGTGTCATCTGCTTCATTTTGAACACCGGTAACCACGACAAAATCTCATAGTTTAACTGTGTAAAGGCGTTTTAGATTCTTATGTGGCACTGGGATACGGTTTATTGGTGAAACATTTAGCTTGTGCGTTTGCCAACATGTGGATAGCTTATCACCGAAGATGGCGTTAATGGTTGACCTATAGCATGAGTTTAGATAGTTTAGATAATATTTTGGCATTGGGCTTTAGTTTTCTTCCTTGAGCGCTTATCCTGGCGTTATCGCACAATTACCATGTGTCTTAATGGTAAATCATGATTGATACTAGCTCGATGGTGTTGGCTGGACCCCACTGATTATTAGGCGTCGCCTACTGAGCGTGTTATCAAACAAGGAGGCGCCAGGAACTGCAGATTCTGGCACCATGAGCAAACCATGAACTGCTGGAGGAACTCAGCGGGTCAGGCAGCGTTTCTGGAGAGGGCGAATAGGTTACATTTTGGGTCTCGACCCGAAACGTCACCTGTTCCTTTTCTCCAGAGATGCTGCCTGACTTGTTGATAAGAAGATAACTGCAGATGCTGGTACAAATCGACAGTATTTAATTCACAAAATGCAGGAGTAACTCAGCGGGTCAGGCAGCATCTCAGGAGAGAAGGAATGGGTGACGTTTCGGGTCGAGACTCCTTCAGACCCAAAATTTCTTGTTGAGTTACTCCAACCTTTTTGTGGCCATGAAATAACGTACTCGTTCATTTCCACATTGAAAAACCAAACTAGAAATTGAACGTTTTGCTATTTTTCTGTGTTTGTTTTGCTAATTATCAAACGACTGGGGCTTGGGTTCTCACAAACATTGCAACAGCGGGTTTGTTAAACAGCATTAGGAAAATAGCCAGCCCGGAAAGCAACGCTATTGCGGTTTTTGAGTTGATGGAAATATAACTGTTTACACCATTCGTTGTGTGGGAAGGAACTGCAGATGGTGGCTCACACAGACGACAAGGCACAAAATGTTGGAGTAACTCAGCGGGTCAGGCAGCATCTCTGGAGAGGAGGAGGAGAAGGATGTCTCGGGTCGGGACCTTTCCTTCACAGATGCTGCCTGACCCCGCTGAGCAACTCCAGCATTATTCTTTGGTCTTCTACTACTATTCGCACCATTAGTGTCACTGGGACGATTCTTACAGACTCGGGAGGTGCATTGAATGTTGTAACTCGTCTTATCTGTGGAGTTTTGTTTTTCAGACGGTGTTTGTTCGTGAAAGTGATCATTAAAAATCCAACTGAGTGTACCCTTCCTGATTAACACCGATGTCCCCCTCTCCTCTCCCCCCCCCCTCCCCACCCTCCCCTCTCTCCCCCCTCCCCTCTCTCCCCCCTCCCCCCCTCCCCCCTCCCCCTCCCCCCCTCTCTCTCCCCTCCCCCCTCTCTCTCCCCTCCCCCTCTCTCCCCCTCCCCTCTCTCCCCCCTCCCCTCTCTCCCCCCCTCCCCTCTCCCCCCTCCCCTCTCTCCCCCCTCCCTCTCTCTCCCCCCATCCCCTCTCCCCCCCCCCCTCTCCTCTCTCTCCTCCCCCCCACCCACCCACCCTAGCACCCTGCTTTGCTCCTAAACACATCTACCAAGTAAAAGCAAGAGACTTCGAGACTAGCCCAGGCCTCCAGCGATAACAGACAGCGAACTAACTAACTCCAGCCAACCGCGGCTGCAGGGGTCGAAACAGCGAGCAACAACCTAGAAATAAGACCGTGCTCTAAAAACAGACCAGGCTTTAAAACTCGCTTTAAACCACGCGTTTGGTTTCCGACAGCGTGTGTCAACAACTGCTCCGATCAGTCAGAACCACACGTTCAGTTAGAAAGTGGAGCCACATTGAATCCACGCTGCAGGCTGCTTGGAAAGTAAATTATTCGTCCAAAGTGCAGAAGCATCTCGCCCAAAGCCGTCTGAAGAAGGGTCTCGACCCGAAACGTCACCCATTCCTTCTCTCCAGAGATGCTGCCTGTCCCGCTGAGTTACTCCAGCTACTTGTGTCTGTCTTCTGTTTCTGGTAATGTCTAGTTTTAAGATACAGCGTGGAAACAAGCCATTCGGCCCATCGAGTCCACACTGACCAACCGTCGCCCGTTCACACCAGTTCTATGATATCCCGCTTTCACACACACACACACACAGATACACACACACACACACAGACAGATAGACACACACAGATACACACACAGACACACATACACACAGACACACACACACACACACACACACACACACACAGACACACACACACACAGACACACACAGACAGATAGACACACACAGACAGATAGACACACACAGACAGATACACACACACACACACACACACAGATACCCAGATACACACACACAGACAGACACACACAGACACACACACACACACACACACACACACACACAGATACACACACACAGACAGACACACACACACACACACACACACACACACACACAGACACACACACACAGACAGATAGACACACACAGACAGATACACACACACACACAGACAGATACACACACACACACACACACACACACAGACAGATAGACACACACAGACAGATACACACACACACACACACACACACAGACACACACAGACAGATAGACACACACAGACAGATACACACACACACACACACACACACACACACACACAGACAGATAGACACACACAGACAGACACACACACACACACACACACACACACAGACACACACACACAGACAGATAGACACACACAGATACACACACAGACAGATACACACACACACACACACACACACAGACAGATAGACACACACAGACAGATACACACACACACACACACACAGATACACAGACACACACACACAGATACACAGATACACACACACAGACAGACACACAGAGACACACACACACACACACACACACACACACATATAATTTTACAGAGGGAACTGCAGATGTTGGTTTAAACCGAAGATAGACACAAAAAGCTGGAGTAACTCAGCGGGCCAGGCAGCATCTCTGGAGAGAAGGAATGGGTGACGTTTCTGGGTCTGAAGAAGGGTCTCGACCCGAACCGTCACCCGTTCCTCCTGTCCAGAGACGCTGCCTGTCCCGCTGAGTTACTCCAGCACTTTGTGTCTGTCTATAACTTTACAGAGTTCCACCAAATGTCAGCAAGGTTTGGCTGTGTGGACTTACCGGCTCCTCTCTCTCTCTCCTGCTGTGCGGTGTTTCAGAGAGCTGTTGAAATTCTTGAGAGCTTCAGTCCGGCGGAGTCCTTGCCCCGATATCACGATCTCCGCTGGGAAACGCTGTGTGTGTCTCCGAACGAGTCCTCTGTGCGTGTATCAGTGGAGGCGTTGAAATGGGTTTAATTCCACCATCTGTCGGGAGCCTCTTATAACAAGTCGGGTTGCAGACCACGTATCTGGGGGGGGGGGGGGGGGGGTATGGACTGTCCTATCCAGGAAACGGCTGCTGGGATATTGTCCGCCCACCCCCGCCCCCTAACTACACGTTAGAGGCAGGAAACATGTTCCCAATGTTGGGGGAGTCCAGAACAAGGGGCCACACAGTTTAAGAATAAGTCAGTCAAGTCAAGTCAATTTTATTTGTATAGCACATTTAAAAACAACCCACGTTGACCAAAGTGCTGTACATAAGGGTAGGCCATTTAGAACTGAGATGAGGAAAAACTTTCTCAGTCAGAGAGTTGTGAATCTGTGGAATTCTCTGCCTCAGAAGGCAGTGGAGGCCAATTCTCTGAATGCATTCAAGAGAGAGCTGGATAGAGCTCTTAAGGATAGTGGAGTCAGGGGGTATGGGGAGAAGGCAGGAACGGGGTACTGATTGAGAATGATCAGCCATGATCACATTGAATGGCGGTGCTGGCTCGAAGGGCCGAATGGCCTCCTCCTGCACCTATTGTCTATTGTCTATTGTCCTCTCTCGACTCAACCAAGAGATGGATGCAAGCATTTGGAGGCGAGAGAGAGGAAGGGAGGGGTGGGGGGGGGGGGGGGGGGGGGGGAGGAGAGAGGGGAGGAAGGGAGTAACGGCGCCTCTTCATCTGTTCGGTGCACTTTGCTGTGAAAATGAACAAGCCTTCTCACTGTGTCCAAGGTTCGCCGACATTCGCATGGATGGACTAGATAGAGTGGCACAGCGTGGAAACAGGCCCTGCAGCCCAACATGTCCATGCCAACCATCTAAGCTAAGTCCCACTTGCCCGTTTTTGCCCCACATCCCTCTAAAACTTAGTTCATAAGTTGTAGGAGCAGAATGAGGCCATTCGGCACATCTAGTCAAGGTTCATCTATCTTTTCCTCTCAACCCCATTCTCTTGCCTTCTCCCCATCACCCCTGGCACCCGCACTAATTAGACAATAGACAGTAGACAATAGGTGCAGGAGTAGGCCATTCGGCCCTTCGAGCCAGCACCGCCATTCACCGTGATCACGGCTGTTCATTCACAATTAATTAAGTACTCATGTACCTGTCCACATGTCCTTTAAATGTTGTTATAGTACCTGCCTCCCCTTGGTAGCTTGTTCCAAATACCCACCGCCCCTCTGAGTGAACAAAATGCCCCTCAAGTTCCTATTAAATCCCCCCCCCCCTCTCACTTTAAACCTGTGTCCTCTTGTTCTTGATCCCCCTACCCTGGGTAAAAGGCTCTGTGCATCGACCCTATCTAATTCCCTCATGATTTCTCCCTTCTCATCTCCAACCAAGGCTCCCACAAAAGTAGATGCTGCAGCCAGCCAAGTGCTAAACGTGAGCCACCAGGGATAACATGCATTTATAAACTTCTAAACTGCTCCGACCATTGCCCTTGCAAATAGATTATTAGCTCCAAAAGCAGAGGCAGAGACATGGGCTGAAGGGCCTGTTTCCATGCCGTACGACTCTATCTAGCCGGCCCATGTGGATGCATGGCGGCGCAGCGGTAGAGTTAGACAATAGACTTAATTAATTGTGAATGAACAGCCGTGATCACGGTGAATGGCGGTGCTGGCTCGAAGGCCGAATGACCTACTCCTGCACCTATTGTCTACTGTCTATTGTCTAATTAGTGCGGGTGCCAGGGGTGATGGGGAGAAGGCAAGAGAATGGGGTTGAGAGGAAAAGATAGATGAACCTTGACTAGATGTGCCGAATGGCCTCATTCTGCTCCTACAACTTATGAACTAAGTTTTAGAGGGATGTGGGGCAAAAACGGGCAAGTGGGACTTAGCTTAGATGGTTGGCATGGACATGTTGGGCTGCAGGGCCTGTTTCCACGCTGTGCCACTCTATCTAGTCCATCCATGCGAATGTCGGCGAACCTTGGACACAGTGAGAAGGCTTGTTCATTTTCACAGCAAAGTGCACCGAACAGATGAAGAGGCGCCGTTACTCCTTCCTCCCCTCTCTCCTCCCCCCCCCCCCCCCCCCCCCCCCCTCCCTCCCTTCTCTCTCTCGCCTCCAAATGCTTGCATCCATCTCTTGGTTGAGTCGAGAGAGGACAATAGACAATAGACAATAGGTGCAGGAGGAGGCCATTCGGCCCTTCGAGCCAGCACCGCCATTCAATGTGATCATGGCTGATCATTCCCAATCAGTACCCCGTTCCTGCCTTCTCCCCATACCCCCTGACTCCACTATCCTTAAGAGCTCTATCTAGCTCTCTCTTGAATGCATTCAGAGAATTGGCCTCCACTGCTTTCTGAGGCAGAGAATTCCACAGATTCACAACTCTCTAACTGAAAAGGTTTTTCCTCATCTCAGTTCTAAATGGCCTACCCCTTATTCTTAAACTGTGGCCCCTGGTTCTGGACTCCCCCAACATTGGGAACATGTTTCCTGCCTCTAACGTGTCCAACCCCTTAATAATCTTATACGTTTCGATGAGATCTCCTTCTAAATTCCAGTGTATACAAGCCTAGTCGCTCCTGTCTTTCAACATATGACAGTCCCGCCATTCCGGAATTAACCTAGTAAACCTACGCTGCACGCCTCAATAGCAAGAATATCCTTCCTCAAATTTGGAGACCAAAGCTGCCACACAGTACTCCAGGTGCGGTCTCACTAGGGCCCTGTACAACTGCAGAAGGACCTCTTTGCTTCTATACTCAACTCCTCTTGTTATGCAGGCCAACATTCCATTGGCTTTCTTCACTACCTGCTGTACCTGCATGCTTCCTTTCAGTGACTGATGCACTGGGACTTGGCAGCACCGGAGACCCGTGTTCGATCCTGACCACGGGTGCTGTCTGTCCGGAGTTTGTACAGTCATCCGGAAGAAAACCCACGCAGGTCACGGGGAGAACGTACAAACTCTTTACAGACAGCACCCGTGGTCAGGATCGAACCTGGGCCTCTGCCGCTGTAAGGCAGCAACTCCACTGCTGCCTCCTGTTTCAGGTTATAATGTTTCAATGAACCGGTTTCAATGATCCAGGTTGTTACAAAAAGCAGACACCAGTGGAGTGTAACAGATGTGATGTGAAGCGGCTGAGAATGAAAGCGCAGGCAGGTGGGACTAGTGCCGGTGGACATGTTGGCCGGTTGGGCCGAAGGGCCTGTTTCCACACTGTATCTATCACTCCGTGATTCCTTCTCTCCAGAGATGCTGCCTGTCCTGCTGAGTCACTCCATCTTTTTGTGTCGATCACTCTCCGACTCTATGTGTGTGTGTGTGTGTGAGGACAGGAATGCAGAAAGATATTTGGAATGGC